>NC_061119.1:65041659-65175279 GCF_002878395.1 Capsicum annuum | reverse complement strand
CATTTTTTAAGCATTATTATTAATATCTCTTACATATAAGTTATTCATTAACATAGGAATTTATTATTATGAAAAATCCGCATTTAAGATGGAAAGTGGGCTTTAACCCTTAATTAGTGACAACAAAAATAATATTATAATCTAATTAAAATCGTGTCTATCATCGATGCAATGATCATGAATGTACCAAATATATGCATGTCATCACTAGTATAAAAACAATGGAACCATAAGAATTAATATATCAATAAACTACAATATCTTCATTTACAAGGATAAACACTCCCCGGATGGTCAACACAAATCATAAATCGGCCTAGGGCCCAATAATGCTTCCACAATAATTACAACAACATTATCATAGCCTTCAACCCATATATATACACAGAATCCACATTAGTAATCATATCTATACATCATCTCATATCTAGGAAATGATGAGTGGGGATTTTACCACTCAATTACACTAAATATTCATGCACAATACCTTGTTTTGAGTGAATAAATGAGACATAATTGTGACTAAATGCACTAATATCCATAATTTGCATGTATAGAGTTAAAAAGATCAAAAGATGTGTATTGGAGCTAAAAATAATCAGAAGGGAGCAAGAAAGTACAGTCAAAGACTTGGAGTAGGAACTGGCCTCAGTTATAGAGGTCGCAATTTCATGACCACGATTTCTATAAGAAGAATTCAAAAAACCACAATTACAGAAGATATTCGCGGTCTCATAACCGCGATCGCAGCCAGACCTGTGCAATCTCGGCTTAGCGGGAGAAAGCAGCCCAATGGAAAAAGTAGAAATGCATGTGGTTGATCCCAATTTTGATAAAAAGACTCAACCCAAGCATTATAAGAGAATTCCATCTTCTTCAATTTTTAGATTTAGCTCTTGAGCTCATATCCTCCATACTTGGGGAAGAAAATATTGTATAAATTTTGGGTGAAGAATACATTGAATACTTTCTTAGTGGTGGATTATCTCACTTCCATTATTGATTTGTGGGAGTTCCAAGTTTGAAGTAACATTCTCTTAATCTTCAACAAATCATTTCAATGGAGATTTTAGGTATATCTATGCTTATTTATCTCATGTGTAGCTAGATCTCCCTCTTGGGGTTATATGTGAATAGAGGTTAATAGTGTGTATGGTTTGTTAGTGTAGCTTCTATTTGGTAGTTCAAGTATATGGGTTTTATCATTGCTATGTTAACTTGGTTGGGATTTGTGGGTGAAATCCCCAAATACCCATATGGGTTTGATGAGTAAAAGCTCCATGCTCTAGAAAGCTCAAAGAAATCTTTGAAACAAGGGTTTTGGGTGAACTTTAGGAACCCATATCATCCTTGATAGAGGGATGTAGAGGAAAAATTAATGATAGATAATTATGAGTATAGTTTCTAAATTTTTACTATCTTAGACATAAGGGTAATTTTGAAGTTGACTATACCATGGGTATCATCCTAGAAATAGGGATGCCTAAATTAAGGTTGTGGTTACCAATTGTTAAACACACCCATTAGGTATTCAAAAGAATTAATGGGTGAAATTTTGGTGTTTGGTTGAAAGACTAGCATCCAAATAAATAATCGAACCTACCCATATTTGATCTACTAAGTTGATGTTGATTACTAACACCCATATGTCATTCCCTTAGTAACACATAATCCCAAGATCTATGCATAATTATTAAAACTCTAATTATTCATAGCCCTAAATTTATACTAGAAAATCCCAAAAAGAAACATTAGTGTAGATACCTATCTCCCCTATTTTATCTTTATGTAAAATTGGTTTGAATTCAGCTAGTATCTATTATTTTGAATTAAATTGATTGTTAATCACATTGTTACTTGTGGATTTGACCTCGACTCTTAAGTTGGGTAAATATATTAACGACGACTGCCTTTTACTTAAATTAACGTGTAAGTTGAGTGTTATAAAAAATGGCATAGTTGCTGGGGAACAATTTGGCTTATTAAGTTAGTTTTGAATCTTATCTTACTTTATTGAATTCAATCTTGTATATATTTATTTGTGATTTTCTTTTGTAGGTAGATTATTCTTTTATTTTACTTTTCAATATGGCATCTTCCGACAAGTATGATTTCGGTAGTTGAGAATCCTATCGCGATGACCCATATACAATTTATGATGGACCACACTTTAGGAGATATTGTAACTATGCTTATCGGAGAGAAATTGTAAGAACCCATAAAAGTCTAAGTCAAATTAAGCTCCTTAAAGCTCAATAAAAGATCCAACACTTAGAAAATTTTGGCCAAATATGAAGGACTTAGTCTCATTTTAAGTCTTCGAACTTCAAAGATTTATTTCATGACCTTTCCGACCTCCGTTTGTCAATTTTCAAGTAGATTCATGATGGGACAAGTCAATAGTACATCTCGAGTGAGTTTTGGGATTTTTTGGATAGCGTAAGGGCAAGTTTGGTTGCCTAAAATAGTGAAGTCTTGTGATAGCCCCATGTCATAAGGTCTAGTCCCATTTCTAGATGTCGCATCGCAAGGGCCAGTTCATATTTCTGTGGGTCGCATCGCGAGGCCAATCCCGTTTTGCAAAAATTTTATTACTTGTTTTGGGGGTAAAGGGGTCATTTCTCCCACCCTATTTATCCCTAAAGCACAAAATTAATCCTTAAATAACCTAAATATTTCTTTATTTACTCAAGTTTCCCCAAAGTTCATCATTTTCTCTCAATATCAAGAAACCCTAGTTTCAAAATTTTAGAACAAGGCTCAAGGATTCCTTCAAGAACCCTGAAGGATTTATGTTCTAAGGTATGTAAAGTGTTGTTCATGGGTTCCTTTCACCCATGAATATCAAGAAACCCTTTCAAAAATATAAATTTTGAATTCCATGTTATGAATTTAATCATATCCATGTTTATGTTGTTATATGATTACCAAGTTGAAATCTTTAATACATAAAATGAAATTATGTTAGCATGTGGTTGGAATTCTTGTATTTGAAGTGAAAAATGTTTCCATGATGTATTATTTTAATGTTCATGCCTAAACCTCAAGTTATGAATGCAAGGTGTTTGCTAAACTACCTAAAAGAATAAGAATTATGCTTTATGACTCAATTGTGATCAAATTAATAAATTTATGCTTTACCCTTATATTCATAATGACATCCATGTTATTGTTATGCATTGTAATGGTTTGGTGGATTGCTCATGAGATTAGACTTACGAAATTATGACATGTTTATATGTATTTCTATTCATGTGTAAGCTTATGACATACAAATACTTCATAAAAATCCTCAACGATTGTACTATGAATTGTTTACTTTGATCATATGTTCAAGAAATGTCATGTCTTGTCAGTTTTATGCTATCGAGTCCTGGGGGTACTTGTACCTGACAATTTAGCTGTGTGCTTAGAGCCAGTTCAGTTTTATAGATGCAATTAGTCAATCCATGATCTGTAGAATTCAATTAGTCATATGACTCAGAAAACTCAGTAAATTCAGTACCAGTCCAGTCCTACTTAGAAATATCAGTAAACTTAGTTAGTTAATAGAACTCAGTAGTATTCTGCCAGTCAAAGGAATTCAGTGAACTTAGTCTAGTTCAGTTCAGTATAACAGTTCAGTGTCTATTCAGTTGGGAATAGGATTCAACACCGAGTGAATCCAAGAATGGGAACTCACCTACCAGTAGAGGGTGTGAGTCTTAAAATTAGTCCTTACATTCTAGAACTATGTACCCAGTGTAGGTTGAGACATCAAAAACCTATCAGATGAGGGTTGATGAGGTGGGTTAACCTATTAGATAAGGGTCCCACCATTTTACTTAGAGTACCTTCCAAATGAGGGTCACTCACAATTTGTCCTTATCAGTAGCGCGGTATTGACACCCTTCCAATTGGGGTTACAGATTAGAACCCAACTCAGCTATATTTCTTTATTCAAGGCATGTCGGTTAGATGACTACCTCCCATAGTCTCAGTCCTAGTCTTTAGAATAGAACTCAAATAGATCTATAGATATTAGAACTGTCAGATAGAGACACTCAATAAATAGCATATTAATTATCAGTATGCACATTATCAGTATATTCTATATTTAGAATCCTCACATTCTTATTTAAAGTTATGTATTCATGCATGAATTCTTATGCAATCATAATCATGTTATTAAATAGTTATAGTTCATGCATACGGACCCCATGCATTCAGCCTTACCTCACTTTGCATACCAGTATATTCATATGTACTGATGCATATTTTTTTTATGCTATGGTTTTTTATAGCATAGGTTCGGACGCTCAGGTTCATGATCGTGTATAGGAAGCTTTAGGTTTTAGTCAGCAGTAGTAGACTAATAGTGAGTCCTCATCATGCAAGGATTCTTTATCATTTCAGTATTTCAGTACTTGGTTTATTTCAGTAGTTGAAGTTAGTTGGGGTCATGTCCCATCAACTATTTATTCAGATAGTTTAGAGGCTTTCAGACTAGATCTTCAAAATTTAGTATGTTTAGTATTTATATTTTAATGTTTTTGTATTGTTATACCACATACTTCAAAATTATTTCTGGTATGTGAACCTTATGGCAGTTCAGCTCATTACTCTGCATATGATTACAGTGTTAATGTACAGATATTATAGCAGGTACCAGTCATGGGTTAGCTTGTGGTCATTCGGGCTTTTGAGAACCGTGTAGCATCTGGGGTTCAAAATTTAGGGTGTTACAACCTTGGTATCAAAGCCTAAAGTTCAATTGAGTCCTAGAAAGTCTGAAAGTGGCATCTAGTAAAGTCTTGTGCATGGGTGTATTTCGCGCCACATTTATGTAAGGAAGGACATAAGATATCTTAGGAACAGTTTCCCTTCTTTTAGTATTCATGTCGTGCAAATGAGAATGAGCTCAAACTTAATTCTCAGTTAAATTTGTTTCTCCCTTTTCATTTATAGAACATACCTCCCAAAAGAAGAAATGAAAATCAGTCAGCCCTTAAACCATCCAAGCAGATCCCCTGGACAAATATGTTTCACATGCAGAGTTCAGAGCTATATTCACCACTCTTGCTAATTTAGTTGCTGCTTAGAATAAATGAATAACTGTTGTTCCAGCCAACCCAGTGGCCAATACTACTGCAGCTAGGATTTGGGACTTCACCTGGATGAATCCTCCATCATTTTTAGGTCTAAGTCAGATGAGGAACCTCAGGAATTCCTTGCTATAGTCCAGAAGGTTACAGATATCATGGGGGTTACCGCTAGTGAGAGTGCTAAGCTAGCTGCATATCAGTTGTATAATGTGGCTCACACATAGTTCAAGCAGTAAAAAGCAGAGATGGCTATAGATACAGGGCCTATTGAGTGGGAGAAGTTTTCCACTACCTTTTTAGATAGATTTTTTCCCCTAGAACTGAGAGAAGCTAAGGTGTTAGAGTTTATCAACCTCAGGCAGGGCCACATGATGGTGAAAGAGTATTCTCTTAAGTTTACTCAATTATCTATATGTGCTTCTAGTGTGGTGGCAGATAGTAGGGCTAAGATGAGTAGGTTTGTTTCTGGGGTGAATAATAGTGTGGTCAAGAAGTGCAGGACTGCTATGTTGATTAGTGAGATGGACATAGCTAGGCTTATGATCCAATCTCAATAGATAGAGGAGCAGAAGATTAAGGAGAGGGAAAAGTATAATAAGAAAGCTAGAATAGGTAGCTTCAATTTAAGTCAGCCTAAGTCAGAGGGTGGAAACCATTCTTAGTTCCTCCTAAAGTCATCTATTCTAGCTCTTTCTTTAGCTAATGCTCCAGTTCCTAAGTTCAGGAATGGTAACCAAGATAGGGTGCCAGGCTCTAAATCTCAAGGCAGCATTAGTAGTGCCTGAACCAATCCTCTTTGTCAGACTTATGGTAAGAACCACAAGGGTATTTGCAGAGCTAGTAGTGATGTGTGTTTCGTATATGGTAAGACAGGAAACAAAGTTAGAGATTGTCCTCAGCCAGGTATTTAGGGTCAGTAGAATCGTTCCTCAGCTAAGTTCGATCGCTTGAATCAGTAGGGTGCCACTTCCAGCGCAACCAGTGGGCAACTCCAAAATAGACTCTATGATTTTCAGTCCCGTCAAGATCAGGAAATTCCTCCTGATGTGTTCATTGGCACATTACAGATCTTTTATGTATATGTTTATGCTTTGCTAGATCCAGGATCTTCTTTGTCTTTTATTACTCCTTATATAGTAGTTGATTTCAGAGTCAGTCCTGAAATTCTAGCAGAGCCTTTCTCAGTCTCTATCCCAGTAGGTAAAACCATCAGAGCCCGATGGGTATACAGGAACTGTCCAATTATGATATCTCAGCAAGTCACTTCCGCAAATTTAGTTGAATTAGAGATGGATGATTTTGATGTCATTCTTGGCATGGATTGGTTTCATTCCTGCTATGCCATATTAGACTGCAGAAATAGAGTGGTCCAATTTTAGTTTCTGAATAAACCCGTCCTAGATTGGAACAATAGTGTTTCAGCATTCAGGGGTCAGCTTATTTCTTACCTACAGGCTAGGAAAATGATATTTAAGGGATGTGTCTATCATCTTTTTCAAGTTAGGGACACTAGTTCTGAAACTCCCAGTCTTGAATAAGTCTTAATAGTGAGATAATATTTAGATATCTTTCCCAAAGATCTTCCAGGAATTACTCCCAAAAGGGAAATAGACTTCGACATTGACCTTCATCCAGATACTAAGCCTATATCTATTCTGCCTTACAGAATGTCACCAGTAGAACTCAGAGAATTGAAAGAATAGTTAAAGAATATCCTAGACAAGGGATTAATCATACCCAGTGTGTCCTCATAGGGTGCACCAGTCTTATTCATGCATAAGAAAGACGATTCTCTCAGAATATATATAGATTATCGTCAACTCAACAAAGTTACGGTCAAGAACAAGTATCCACTCCCCAGGATTGATGACTTGTTTGACCAACTTCAGGGTGTCAGTTACTTCTTTATGATAGACCTCAGATCAGGCTATCATCAGCTCAGAGTCAAAGAATGTGACATTTTGAAAACAGCTTTCCAAACTCGGTATGGTCACTTTGAATTCTTAGTTAAGTCCTTTGGTCTTACAAATGCCCTAGACACTTTCATGGACTTGATGAATCATGTGTTCAAGCAATACTTAGAAATGTTTGTCATAGTTTTCATAGATGGCATTTTTGTCTATTCCTGCAGTGAGCGTGTTCATGCAGACCATCTCAGTATTGTATTGTAGACTCTTAAAAATCATCAGTTATTTGCCAAATTTAGTAAGTGTGAATTTTGGATAAGTTCAGTAGCACTCCTTGGTCATAGCATTTTTGATGATGGAATTAGGGTTGATCCTCAAAATACCGAAGCAGTAGGAAACCTGACTCGCCCTATCTCCCCATCAGATATTAGGAGTTTTTTGGGTCTGGCTGGCTATTACAGATGGTTTGTTGAGGGATTTTCATGTATTGCATCCCCTGTATCCAGATTGACTTAGAAGAAAGTCAAGTTTCAGTGGTCAGTTCCTTGTGAGAAGAGTTTTCAGGAGTTTAAGACTCGACTCACCTCTGCTCCAGTTTTCGCTCTTCTAAACTGTTTAGATGGGTTCGTAGTATACTATGATATATCCATAGTGGGTTTGGTTTGTTTCCTTATGCGGCATGGTAAGGTCATATCCTACGCTTCTAGATATCTTAAACCTATCCGACTCATGATCTTGAGTTAGCAGCCGTAGTTTTTGCCTTAAAGATTTGGAGGCATTACTTTATGGGGTACATATAGATGTGTTCATAGATCACAAAAGTCTTCAGTATGTATTGTCTCAAAAAGATCTGAACCTCTATCAAGGAAGGTAGTTAGAGCTTTCAAAAGACTATGACATGAGTCTTCTTTACCATTTGGGAAAGGCCAATATAGTGGTCGATGATCTTAGTAGATTGTCTATAGGTAGTATTGCTCATGTTGAGGACAGTAAGAAGAAATTAGCTCAGGAAGTTCATCAGCTTTCCTGACTAGGTGTCCTCTTAGTTGATTCAGTAGAAGGTAGTACATGGCTTTAGAACAGTTCAGAATCATAGCTAGTTTCCGAAGTTAAGGAAAAGAGAGATAGAGATCCCAGTTTAGTCAAGTTTAAAGAATCGATCAAGGATTAGAAGGTTGAGGTTTTCTCCCAGGGGGGAGATATTGTATTGTCTTATCAGGGTCATTTGTGTGTGCTAAGTGTTGATGACTTAAGGAATTGAATTCTTACAGAAGCTTATGGTGTGCATTACTCGATTCATCCAGGGGCCACTAAGATGTACCGCAATTTGTGGGAGATCTATTGGTGGAGTGGGATGAAAAAAGATATTGTAGAGTTTGTGGCTAAGTGCTCTACATGTCAGCAGGTTAAGTTTGAGCATCAGAAGACTAGTGGGTCCATACAGGATTTCAATAGTCCGACTTGGAAGTGGGAAGAAGTGAACATGTACTTTGTGATGGGTTTGCCTCATACTCGTCATCAGCATAATTTAGTTTGGGTCATTGTAGACAATATGACCATATCAGCTCATTTTTTTCTAGTCCATACCTCTTATTCAGCCAAGAATTATGCCAAACTCTATATCAGAGAGTTGATCAAATTACACGGAGTTTCATTATCCATTATCTCAGATAGAGGTACCCAGTTTACCTCCCACTTCTGGAAAGCTTTCCAAAAGGGTCTTGGTACCCGAGTTTATCTCAGTATAGCATTTCATCCTCAAATAGTTGGTCAAGCAGAAAGGACTATTCAGACCTTAAAAAATATTCTAAGGGTTTGTACAATTGATTTCAAAGGTATTTAGGATGACCACTTGCCTTTGATTGAGTTTGCATACAACAACAACTATCGTTCCAGTATTTAGACGGCTCCATTCAAAGTTCTCTATGGTAGGAGATGCAGATCTCCAATTGGTTGGTTCCAAATCAATGAGGCCACTATGATAGGGCCTGACTTGGTATTTGACACCTTAGAGAAAGTTTAGTTGATCAGAGAACGGCTCAAGATAGCTCAGAGTCGACAGAAATCATATGCAGATATGCATAGAAAGGATCTTGAGTTTGAGATTGGTGATCATATGTACTTAAAAATCTCTCCCAAGAAAGGAGTAAGGAGATTCATCAAGAAGGGAAAGCTCAGCCACTGATATGTCGGTCCCTTCAAAATTCTCAGTCGCTTCGGCAAAGTAGCCTATGAGCTCGAGTTGCCTTCAGATCTAGCTTCAGTGGATCCAATCTTTTATGTCTTCTTACTTAAGAAGTGCGTAGGGGACCTAGTAGTTTTAGTCCCTATAGAGAGCATAGGCATTCAGAAGATCCCCTCTTTTGAAGAGATTCCAGTTAAAATGCTTGACTATCAGACTCGCAGACTGAGAAACAAAGAAGTCCCTTAGTCAAAGTTCTTTGGAAGAATCAGTCCATTGAGGGAGCTACTTGGGAAGAAGAAGCATATATATGGACCAAGTATCCTCACCTCTTCTCTGGTAGCTCAGAATCAACCCAAGGTAATAGCTTTCCTTAAGCTTATTCGGTTTTATGTTCAGATTTTAGTTACAAACAAGTTTCATGCTCAGATTCCCATCATAAACTTGGTATCAAATACTATTGCATATTCAGTCATATGCTCATGCATCAGATCAACCATGTATTCATGCATCAGATATTCATTCTCCTTATGAGAAACTCAGTTTATCAAAAATACCATTCATGACTCAGTTTAGCCATGAAACCATGCATCAGATATGCACGTTCGGTATGAGTTCCATTAATCAATTATGTCAGTCATGTAATCATGTTTCAGTTGTTCATGTTCAGCGGGTACTTCAATTATCATTTCTCCCCTCTTATTCAGTCTCATTCAAGGACAAAGGTTCTCAAGGGGGAGATATTGTAAGACCCCGTAAAAGTCTAAGTAAAATTAAGCTCCCTAAAGATCAATAAAAGATCCGACACTTAAAAATTTTTGGCCAAGTGTTAAGGACTTAGTCTCATTTTAAGACTTCAAACTTCAAGGATTTATTTCATGAACTTCCTGACCTTATTTGTCGATTTTCAAGTAGATTCATGATGGGACAAGTCAATAGAACATCTCGGGTAAGTTTCAGGATTGTTTGGATAGCGTAAAGGCAAGTTTGGTTTCCCAAAATAGTGAAGTCTTGTGATAGCCCCACGTTGCAAGGTCCATTCCTATTTCTAGATGTTGATTCATGAGGGCCAGTTCACGTTTTTGTGGGTAGCATCACGAGGTCAATCCTGTTTTGCTGAAATTTTACTACGGATTTTGGGGATAAAGGGGTCATTTTTCCCACCCTATTCAGCCCTAAATCACGAAATTAATCCCTAAATAACCTAAATATTTCTTTATTCACTCAACTTTCCCCAAAGTTCATTATTCTCTCTCAAAATCAAGAAACCCTAGTTTCAAAATTTTAGAACAAGGCTCAAGGATTCCTTCAAGAACCCTTAAGGATTTATGTTCTAAGGTATGAAAAGTGTTGATTCATGGGTTCCTTTCACCCATGAAACTCAAGAAACCCTTTTAAAAATATAAATTTTGAATTCCATGTTATGAATTGAATCATATCCTTTTTATGTTGTTGTATGACTACCAAGTTGAAATATTTAATACATAAAATGAAATTATGTTAGCATGTGGTTGGAATTCTAGTATTTGAAGTGAAAAATGTTGCCATGATGTATTATTTTAATGTTCATGCCTAAGCCTCAAGTTATGCATGCAAGGTGTTTGCTAAAATGCCTAAAAGATTAAGAATTATGCTTTATGACTCAATTGTGACCAAATTGATGAATCATATTTTACCCTTATGTTCATAATGACCTCCGTGTTATTGTTATGCATTGTAATGGTTTGGTGGAATGCTCATGAGATTAGACTTATGAAATTATGACATATTTATGTGTATTTCTATTCACGTGTAAGCTTATGACATGCAAATACTTCATAAAAATCCTCAACAGTTGTACTATGAATTGTTGACTATGGTCATGTGTTCAAGAAGTGTCATGTCTTGTCAGTTTTATGCTATCGAGTCCTGGGGGTACATGTACCTGACAATTTATTTGTGTTCCTAGAGCCAGTGTTAGTTTTCAAGATACTCTCAATCAATCCATAATCAGTGGAATTATTCAGTCACGTGACTCATGAAAACTCAGTAAATTTAGTACCAGTCCATTCCTACTCAGAAATCTTAGTAAACACAGTTAGTTAACAGAACTCAGTAGTATTTCATCAATCAGCGAAATTTAGTGAACTCAGTCTAGTTCAGCTCAGTATAATCAGTTTAGTGTCTATTCAATTAGGAGTAGGATTCAGCACCAAGTTAACCCAAGGATGGGAACTTACCTGCCAGCAGAAGGTATGAGTCTTAGATGCAGTCCTTGCATTCTAGAACTACATAGCCAGCATACGTTGAGACATCAAAAACCTATCAGATGAGGGTTAATGAGGTGGATTCACCTGTCATATGAAGGTCCCAACATTATCCTTAAAGTACCTTCCAGATGAGGGTCACTCACAGTTTGTCCTTACCAGTGGTGTGGTATTGACACCCTTCTAATTGGGGTTACAGATTGGACCCCAACTCAGCTATATTGTATTATTTAGGGTATGTAGGTTAGATGACTACCTTCCACAGTCTCAGTCCCAGTCTATAGAATAGAACTCAAATAGTTTTATAGATTTCAAGACTGTTAGATACAGCCACTCAGTAAATGCATATTAGTTATCAGTAAGCACGTTATCAATATATTCAGCATTCAGAATCCTCACATTCTCAGTTATAATTATATATTAATGCATGTATTTTCACGCAGTCATATTTATGTTATTAGACAATTATAGTTCATGCATATGAACCCCATGCATTCATCCTTACCTCTCTTTACGTACCAGTACATTCATACATACTGACGCATACTATTTTTTTATGCTATGGTGTTTTATACCATAGGTTCAGAGGCTTAGGTTCCCAACTGTGCATAGGTAGCTTTAGGTTTCAGTCCGTAGCAGTAGACTAGCAGTGAGTCCTTATCATGAGAGGATACTTTATCATTTCAATATTTTAGTACTTAGTTTATTTCAGTAGTTGGAGTTAGTTGGGGACATTTCCCATCAACTCCCTATTCAGATAGTTTAGAGGCTTTCAGACTAGATATTCAAATTTCAGTATGTTCAGTATTTATATTTCAATGTTTTGGTATTGTTATACTACATACTTCAGTATTATTTCAAGTATTTGAACCTTATGGCAGTTTAGCCCATTATTCTGCATATGACTACAGTGTTAATGTATAGATATTATAGCAGGTAACAGTCATAGGTTAGCTTGTGTTCCTTCAGGATTATGAGCACCGAGTAACTTCCAGGGTTCAGAATCCTAGGCGTTATAGAGATGGACCCACCATCTCAATCCTATGAGAAGTATAGGTATTCTTTATATAGTGGTTGAGAAGGACATTGGGATGACTATCCAAATGCCCCTCCTCCCTATTATGCTAATCAGGTTGCTAGTTCTTCTTATAAACTTGAGAGGTCCTATGAGGAGGAAGAGAAAAAGCAACATACCAAGTCCAATAGTTTTGACCCACTGCTACTAGCTATTTTTGATAGGTTGGATACAACGGGGAAGAATCTAGAAGACATGCATCAAGAGGCATCAAGATGGAAAAGTATCAATATGGGGGAAATGAGCAAAGAATAAAAGCTTAAAACTATCATTACCTTTCCCATTTCCAAGAGAAGGATCATTAAGAAGAGAAACCAAGCAATGATGATGATCTTGGTAGCGAAGACTCCTCGGTGGCTTCTTAATCTACCAAGTCAAATGATGAAGAAGAAGCCAAAATAAAAGGAATGGTACTAGAGCCTCAAGAAAAATCAAGAAAAATCTCTTATGATGACTTTAGCTTATTCCGGGGTGAAGAAGCTTTTGAGGAGGCTATTCCAAAATTAGGGGTTGGATCTTATTCAAACCACTTCTCAATATTGTGCTTAGAGGATGTAATAAGAATCCATATACCTAGGTAAATAATAGATTATGGGGAA
Organism: Capsicum annuum; assembly: GCF_002878395.1. Classification (NCBI taxonomy): domain Eukaryota; kingdom Viridiplantae; phylum Streptophyta; class Magnoliopsida; order Solanales; family Solanaceae; genus Capsicum; species Capsicum annuum. The sequence continues at coordinate 65,162,186 of NC_061119.1, read as the reverse complement.
AGAAGGACCATCCCTATATTTTGGAATTTGATATTCCAAAGGAGAATGTAGAACCCCATCCATCAAAGGCCAAGGAAAATAATTCCTGATGCACAATAATTGGACAATTGATGACCTTACCTTTTCCCAAAGAACCAATTCGGAAATTTGATATCAAATTGGGAAAGTTTTAATTCTTCAAAATGGCTATATCGAAGCTTTCTCACCATGTCCTCACATCTTCCAAGTTTTATCTTGGAAGATCTTAATCTTATATCCTTCTACCGCTCATTGCATATTGAACGAAAGATGGGACGGAGATTTAAATCTTCTAAGTGTAAACATAAAAGGAAGTGGTGAAGGCATCATGCCATGATGTTAAATTATGCGCTAGATGGAAGGCAACCCATCACGCCATGAAATATGGCCTGTATCCTTTTGTTTATGCATGATAGAGTAGAATTTTATTTTTGTTTTTACGCATGCATAATCCATGAAATCTTGGTACTAAGAGAAATTATGATTGAATTTGAAAAAGGAACATATGAAATTGGCAAGTCGGACTGAACAAAAAGTGTTGGAAACCCGATTGGTTGGTCATTTACTGTGACCGCGGTCCATGCCACCACAATTGCGGAGGTCGTGTGATCACAATCGTGGAACTAGGACCGCGATCCTGGTCAAACAATTTAAGTGACCATCCGAATGCCATTTTTTCCCACTTTTGCTCTCAACTTCTCTCGAAAATCTCTCAAAATTTGTGGCCTTGCATTGCATATCCAGGGATCATCCATTCCAATTGGATTATCTAAATTGGTAGGTTGTCTCAACTCCCTTAATTGAATAGTTATAAGCTTAGGACTTGTAGTTTATGGAAGTCCTAAAATGATGTTTTCATTATCAAATGCATGCTTATTGATTGTTATTATTGTGGTTAGCTATTGTAATTAGTGTACACACTAATGGGGAAGTCATGAGTACCCAAATTTAAGCTTTAAACTGTTGAAATGATTGTGTACATCATGTGTTCGATATAATGCCCCAATAATTTCAATTTGTATTATTTCAAGTTTGGGGCTATAATTACACATACTAGGCTTAAATTCTTTACTTATAATGCTGATATGCCCAGTTAAAACAAAGAATTAGGGTTAAAATTGTGTTTTAAAGAGAGTACAGAATCTATTGAATATGGTCTCAGGTACCGCGATTGCGGCCCTGATGAATGCAATCGCGGCACCACGGTCATACTAACTGCTCCGTGATTGCCATACTTCAGGACTATTTCTGCAAGATCCCAAAATTTTTGCACAACCATTTTAGCCCCCAATACTTTTAATTACACTGCCACATGAGTTTATCTGCTTGATCTGGCATGTTTTTGGTATGATAACACTGATATTGGTCTGAGTTACATTACTTATGGGTTATCAGCCTTAAATATGGAAGAATTTGACAACAATGGATTCATGACCCCACAATGTCAGAACTACTACAATGAGGACTGCACAGAACTAAGTTACTCCCTGAAAGGGGTGTCAGCTTAGATAAAATAGAGGAAAAGTTTCCAAGTTTTCATGCCAGACATAATCTGATTAGGTGGATGTGTTTTTCCCTAGACCCTTGTGTTGTTAATGAGCATTGGGTACTTGAATTATATTCTAACCTAAGCGTAGCTTCTTTCACAAACCTAGTAATGACTATTAGGGAAAGGCAAGTGAACTTTGGGATAGATTAGATCAACGAGGTATATGGGCTCCTAGATGCTAATATAGAGCGGTTTCATGCAAAATCATATGAGCCAGGCACTTGGATGGCGGACATTCAATATGCTGGCAAAGAGGTTCTTTAGGCCACCACCAAGAGACACATTATAATGAATGATTTCATAACTGAGGCTAGGCTTTGGTTGAATATAGTTTGTAGACGAATATTGTTGTTCACTCAAATGACCATTGTCATAGACAAGCGATCTTGAATGGTGACTTGTCTTCTCTCTGGCATCGTTGTGAGTCTGGGTGAGATTATGCATCCAAAATGGAGGTACTTAATAAATCATATAGATACATATCTTCTCCTTCCTTCCCCTATCATAGACCTATGTAGGAGAGCGCAGGTAAAGGAGTATGCCACTGTAATACCCCACCCTTCTCCTAGTTCAAATTCATCTTTAGAACATCAAAGATCTTGCTTCAAAGATGAATATATTTTATTTCATGTGAAAATTTTAAGATTCTAAGTTTTTATCATGTGGTAAATTGAATAATCTTTCCATCGATACCAAATTCACCCAAATTCGACACTCGGGCGAAGAGTTAGAGCCATTTTAGTGACACAGTAAACCACCAGGTACTTTAGCGCGCCACGGAGCCAGCCAAAATGGCAATCATCAAAATCTAGTAAGCCTCCGTAATTCCACCACATTGCGATGGCTTTACAGTTCTCAACCAAGGTGGCAACATGATTTCCACCTCATCGTGCCAAGGCTCAGTTTCCCAATTGTCCAATTTCCAGTAAGCTGGCGCGATTATGGCGCGTCGTGCCAGCATGTAAAATCAGAATTTTTTTAGATTCCATTTTTGAATTTCAAGGACCAATTGGTAATTTCCTAAAGCCCCAAACCAGTCTATATAAGGGATTTATACCTAAATAACGAAAATACTTTATTATTCGTCAATTTTTCCCCAAATTAAAATATTTTCTCTCTCAAGAAGTCAAGAACCCTAGCCAAGAAATCAAGAATAAGCCTAAGGATTTTCTTCAAGAACCTTCAAGAAAAAGTCTTCTAAGGTATGTTAGATATTAATTCTTGGGTTCCTTTCACCCAAGAAGTTCAAGAATCCTTTTCTAAATTTAAAGATCTTATATTTATGAGTTTTCATAATTCATGTGAATTGAAATTAAAGTTCATGTTATTATTGAGTTTTAATACATGTTTTGTTTACAAAGTTTCAAGCTTTGATCTTAGTATGTGATATTCATGTGATATTTATTATAAAACCTCTTCAAGTTGCATATTAGGTGATGTGTTTATGTTAAGTAAGTGTAGAAATTGTGAATAACCAAAGTATGCTCCCCATATGTTTGATAAAATGCTTATGTGAAGAAATTAGAGCCATTATAGCATCTTGACTAGAAATACTTAATTGTGTGTAAGTTCATGCATGCCAAGTGTTTGTTGAAAACCCTTAGTGAATGAATTATGATATGTTAGCATGAAATTCTTCAATTATGTGCTCTTCAATGCATGTAAAATGTCTGTTGTAAGACCTTGTTGAATGAAGTATGAGCCAGAAGCATGTCTCCCTATACTATTACATGTTTATGATTTCCAAGTGCTTGAAGAGATGCTTTAATGATTGTAATGGTGAACGAAAGTCCATAGTCATGATTATTTAAGATGGTTATGTTTTAATTTTATGTTATAGAGTTTGGGGGGTAATTATACTCGATAATTTAGCTACAAGTCTAGAGCCCATGTCAGTTTTCATGATAATCTTAGTCAAGTCACGATTCTTAGAACTCAGTCAGTTACAGAATTCAGTACTCTTGGACAGTTACAGAACTTAAGAAATCTCAATAATACAAGTATCATTAGCATTCTAGCTTTAGTTCAGAACTCAACTCAGATCTTAGTAGTATTCAAGAATTTTGTTTAGACCTCAGTAACATTTAAATAAACAATTCAGAACTCAGTATCATTCAGTCAGATAATGAGAATCAGTAGTATTTTGTCAGTCTTCATAATCAAGTACACTCAGTCAGATCAGTCAAGTAAGATAATCAGTAATTGATTCAGCTCAGTCTAGTATAGTCCAGAATCAGTTTAGTGTCTTTCAATTACGAGTAGGAACTAGCACCGAGCGAGTGCAGGGATGACGGCTTACTTGTTAGAGACGTAAAGTTGTTAGTAATATTCCTTGAACTGCATAACTGCATAGCCAGCGTAGGAACAGGAGTCACCCATTAGATTAAGTCTTGACTATCATATTGCTTTAGGCTTAACTTTCTGTTCAGTGTCACCCGTTAGAGAGGCTTTACCATAGCAGAGGTCTCTACCTGTGGCACGGTATTAATACCCTTCCAGTTGGGGTTACAGTTTGGACCCCACTAGATCAAATTCGGGGCATGTCGATAAAGTGAGAAGTCCCACAGTTGTAATTTTAGTATCAATCTTTAGATTAGAACTCAGAAATTAGGATTGTCAGATACAGTCACCCATCTCTGTAAGAAACTTAGATAGTTCCATAGATTCATGGACCACCCACTAGATAGACCTGGTCTCACATAAAGTTAATCAGTATCATTACTAATAGAGCAAGAGATCACCCGTTAGATATTACTGATCTCAAACTCAGTCCATCATTTCTATTACTAAAAGATTTAGAAATCTTCTGCTAGATAGGTATGATCTCAGGTACAATTATCCATTAGAAATGTTTGATCATAGATTTATTCAGTCGATAGTAGCAAACTCAGAACTCAATCATTGATATAAGCAGATTCAGTAGCATCAGTTTTAGAGATCAACTGCTAGAGAGGACTGATCTTAACTTCAGTACTCAGTTATCAATATCAAAAGATTCAATTATTTAGTATCTCAGTATTATTAGTGAGTTCAGATGTCATTAAAGCAGTATCCGAGTATCAATATTCAAAGTCATGATGATTTCAGTTATGGTTTGTGCATTCATGCATATGTCCTTATTCAGTTAAGCTATGTTCATGTATAAGCCCTTGCATTTAGCCTTTTCTCATCTAGCATACCGGTACATTTAAAGTACTGACGCATACTTTTATTTTGCACTATGGTGTCTTATACCATAGGTTTAGAAGCGCAAGATCCAGAGCACCCATAGCAGTCTAAACTCAGTCAGCAGCAGTAGACGTAGCAGTGAGTCCTCTTCATTCGAGGATGATCCTTATTTTATTATGGAATTAGACTCAGTTTATTTTCAATAGATGGCGTTAGTTGGGGACATGTCCCATCAACTCCATAGTTCAGACAGTTAGAGGTTTTTCAGAAAAATGTATCGGTATTCAGTTTTCAGTTTTGAGTGTTTTAGATATTTTGAACCTTATGGTAAGTTTCCACTAGTTTTCCACATTTATTATATTATATTATGTAGTGCTCAGGTACAGATATCAGTAGAGATTTAGCTTGTGGTCCTTGAGGATCTTGAGCACCATGTAGCATTCCGATTCTAAAAAATCAAGGCGTTACAGCCATAGATACCTCAGTGCCCCCAGGCACCCATATCTTTTCACTCAAATTTAGAGGTAAAGGTGACCTAGGTCAAAGCAAAAAGAGGAATATGGACTCGAGCAATTCAGTCTAAGAGGATACAGATTCTTGCAGACCCTTATTAGCCACCATCTTTGATGGCATCCAGGTCAGATATAGGTGGTGAGAGAACTACTGTCCAGACTTCCTTAGGGACTGGGAAAGTCCTCCACCACTCACCACTAGTACTAGCTCAGTCGGACTATGAGAAATACAAGGATAAGTAGAAGAAGTAGGGAGCCACTGTTGCCTATTTGGAGAGAGCTTATTCAGCCTTAGTTGCATAACATAGGGACCTCAGGGATTCACATGAGAAAATAGAGAAGAGAGAGAAAAAGTGAGATAAATTCTTCAAAAAGGTATGGAAGGGGGTGAAGGGTCTATTCAAGGTGCTCAATCCCAACTATAGACTACCTTCACCTATGATGGACAGTGAGGATGAGGCCCCTGCTGATTGGTCTACTGATGATGATGAGGTTGATGGTGCACAGTTGTAATGCCCCAAAACCTGATCCCAAGATTTCACACAGTGCTAAGACTATGGGTATCCTTAAGCTAACCCTGTCTGCCTTCTACTAAGGCTGAATCTCATAATATGGGAAATATATACATAAAAATCATTCTAGGTATGAAAAATTACCTGAGTTAACTGAGATTACCTAAAAATACTAATCTCAAAAGCCTGATAAATCAATAGTGAAAATTTGAACCAAAACTAGCAGTCTAACAAGCCTCTACTACTAATAACTAGAGAGTCACTAGGATAAACCCCCAGTTAACTCGAATTGTCTAAAAATACTAATTCATCTAAGCTAATAAGATGAAAATTTGAACGACTAAGTCCTTGAACTATGAGGACTCACTAACTGTTGGGATGTAGATGGAGATGCTCGAAATCACTCACACTGCTGGAACTGAGCACCTGAACCTACATTATGAAATAATGTAGCACATAGACGTATGTGTGGATCAGTAATTTTACAATGTGTGAATGCATAAGTAAAGCAATGTCTCAAATTTATCATAATTTGTAAAACAATGCCTGCTAAATGTAGATAACTCACATAAGCTGGAATATCTGAAAGCTGAGAATCATAATTATGAGTAGTAAATTATACATTATAAATCTAGTGACCCATAACAGCTAGTTCGAAAAGCTATACTGGTGTTCTGTCTATAAATCATGTTGTCTAAGTGTAGAAAGGACTCACTTTTATATCTGAAATCTGAAAACTGAATTTTGTAGCTAATATTTTTCTATAAAGCATAATCTGAATAAAGTTGTGAGCCTTTACACTTAGTTTTTAAAAGATTCTCTGTTAAGATTAATCTTTTCTGTAGGGCTTAGACCTTAAAACTTTAGAGAGGTTCTTCTAAACAACATAAACCATGTGAGCTATAATGGAGTCGAACATTTAGTTCCCTTATGGGAAACCTCACGTTGGGGAAAGGTGTCATAAACTGGCTTAGAGAGTATAACCTAATCTATGTGATCACATCTGTATTTTTCATCCATATAGAAATAAAAATAATTTGCTAATCTAACCCTATGTTGGCTCATAGTTCTGGGGCATGAGAAGAACCCAACTCGATGCTAAATACTACTCCATTTAATCTGTATGCTCATTCTGTTGGATATCCACTATAAAATATAGTATAATGGTTTATTTCAAAAACCAACTGTATAATTGCTAAGTTAAACTGTAATCTGAAGTTGTAAATTGGATTTCATAGCTAAGCTGAGATCAAAAGATCAAATCTTTATCAAAAATCTAAAAATAATCGAGTCATAGGGTGCTTATAGCATAATCAAATCTTGAAATAGCAACCTCCAATTAGGGCTTAACGAGCCATGCAGAAAATTCATGTTAAAAAATCATAATATTCATGCTTGATAAGATAAATATTGATAATTAAACTTAAAGTTTGAAATTTACTGCAATACATATGAAAATATAAAAATAGACATGCAATTCAACTTCTAAATCACTTGAAATCTCATAATCTTCCAAATGACAATAATGGGTATGAACCCTAATTTGAAACTCATGTATATTCATACAAAATCATGTAAATTTTTAATTAAAAACTAGTTTTGGGCCCAAGGATGAAAGAATATCCTGTTTCATAAACCCACGTACCTTAAGTGATGCAATCGAATAAAAAGCTTGATCTTGAATTCTTATTTGCGCTTTTGAAAGTGAACTCTTGAAATTCTTGAATTGGGAATTTTGAATCTTAAGCTATCTTGAAAAATTAATAAAGGAAATAGGATTTATTGGGGAGTAAGTTTTGAGCTCTAGGGTTTTCTTTAAGAGAGAATTGATGTAAAATATGCATAAAGTGCTTAGAATAGGTTTAATTCCTTGTTTTTGGCGAATTGGGGCTTGAGAAAATGACTAAACAACCCTTTTTAAAATTTAATCGAAACTGGAAAAAGAAGAAAATTCTCGATTTGTCATGCCACCGCTATGCGCCACTATCGCAGTGGCTCACTAGAAATTGACAACTGGGAACTGGAAAATCAATGCGATGCGGAGCTATCACGGTAAGCCACTGAAATGACATTTCTTCCATCACCGCGATGTACTACTATTGCGTTGAGCTACTAGATTTTGACAATTGCAAAATGGTACTTCATCATGACGCGGGCCAATTACGGAGGTCCACTAGAAAATGACAATTGTTATTTTGGCCTTCACCGCGACGCGGTGATTGTCGAAATCCTACGATAAGCCACTTGATGTGGTCCCCCACCACACAGGTGTTGAGTGGAGTGCATGCATCCAGAGAGTGCATGCGATTAACCCTATGAATCTTTTAGGTACAAACTTGTTTGAAACTCACTCTTATCATCATAAACACACGATTGAACACTTTGATACACATTTATCTCACTTTCCACCATTATATCATAGAATCATCCTCAAAATAAGGCTAAAAAGTCTAGAATAGGGATATTAGAATGCATAAGTACACCCAACATCACAAGGTCATCAATCTCAAACTCAAGATCTCTTCTTCTAACGCCCGCATAAGATTTATGATGACTCTGAAATGCTTTCAATCTTTCTCAAATAAATTGAAATTTCTCCATAGCTTCAAATACCATATCTGGCCCAATCAAAGAAGTCTCACCTACTTTGAACCAATCGACTGGTAATCCATACCTTCTCCCATAGAAAGCCTCAAACGGAGCCATCTGAATACTAGCATAGTAATTATTATTATAGGCAAACTCAATCAATAGAAAATGGTCATACCAACTGCCTCTGAAATTATGAACACATTCCCTCAGTATATCATCTAGAGTCTAATGGTCCTTTCTGCCTGACCATCTATTTGGGGATGAAAAGTTAAATTAAGATGAACTTGGGTACCAAGACCCTTCTAAAAGGCTTTCCAAAACTGAAATGTAAACTGAGTACCCCTGTCTAAAATAATAGATAAAGGAACTCCATGCAATTTGATTAACTCTCTAATATATAGCTTAGTATAATCTTTGGTTGTGTAGGACACGTGAACTGGCAAGAAATGCACTGACTTAGTCAATCTATCTATAACAACCCAAATAAAATCATGTTGATGATGTGAATGGGGTAATCCAGTCACAAAGTCCATATTTACCTCTTCCCACTTCCAAATGGGGTACCAAACTCCTGCGACGTACCACAAGGTCTTTGGTGCTCTACATTAACCTGTTGACAAGTTGCACACTTGGTTGCAAATTCTGCTATATCTCTCTTCATACCACTCTACCAATAGATTTCACGTAAGTTGCGGTACATCTTGGTGGCTCCTGGATGAATGAAGTAACGTACACCATGCGCTACCACTATAATCCGCTGCCTCAAATCATCAGCACATATAATACAAAATCTACTCTAGTACCTCAACACACCATCTCCTCCTTGGGAGAAAACCTCTACCTTTTGGTCTTTAACTGACTTCTTCAGTTTGACCAAACTAGAATACTTATCTTGTTTCTCATTCACTTCTAAAACTAGAGAAGATTCAGAACTACTCTGAACCCAAATATTTCATTCAGCAGATTCAACCAACCTCATACCTAATCTAGCTAACTGATGAACTTCTCAAACTAGCTCCTTCTTATCATTCTCCACATGAGCAACACAACCCATGGACAATCTACTAAGGGCATCTTCCATTACATTGGCCTTGCACGGATGACACAACACACTCATATCATAGTCTTTCAAAAATTCCAACCACCTTCTCAACTGAAGATTTAAATCCTCTGAGTAAACACATACTGCAAACTTTTATGATTCGTAAACACATCAACATGCACCCCATAAAGATAGTGCCTTAATATTTTTAATGCAAACACAATAGCAGCTAACTCAAGATCATGGGTAGGGTAATTCTTTTTGTGAGGCTCATATTATCTTGAGACATAGACTATAACCTTACCTCTCTCATCAAAACACAACCCAAACCAATTCTAGAGGCATCATAATGCACAATAAAACCATCTGTACCATCAGGTAATGCTAAAACTAGGGTTAAAGTGAGTTGAGTCTTCAACTCCTAAAAACTTTTCTCATAAGAATCTGACCACTAAACTTTTTTTTTAGAGTTAATCTAGACATAGGAGATGCAATAGATGAGAAACCCTCAACAAAACGTCTGTAGCAGCTAGATAAACCCAAGAAACTTCTAATATCTAATGGAGAGATAGGTCTAGGCTAATTTCTTACTGCTTCTATCTTTTGGGGTTAACTCTAATTCCCTCACTAGAAATAATATGACTAAGGAAAGCTACTGACCTTAGCCAAAATTCACATTTACTTAATTTATCAAGCAACTGGTGATCTCTATGAGTTTGCAACATAATTCTAAGGTGGTGTGCATGATCATCCTCACTACGAGAGTAGACAAAAATATCATCGATAAAGACTATGACAAACATATCCAGATATTGTTTGAACACTCTTTTTATCAAGTCCATGAAGGTTGCTGGGGTATTTTTTAGCCCGAAAAACATGACTAGAAACTCAAAATGATCATAACGGGTTTTGAAAGCTATTTTTGGAATATCACATTCCCTTACTCTAAGTTGATGATAGTTGGATCTATGGTCTATCTTTGAAAAGTAACTTGCACCTTGGAGTTGGTCAATAAGTCATCAATTCTAGGAAGAGGATATTTGTTTTTGACTGTGACTTTATTCAGCTGACGATAGTCAATGTACATTTGCAAAGAACCATTTTTATTTTGCACGAATAGGATGGGAGTGCCCTATGGAGAAACATTGGGCCATATAAAATATTTATTTTAGAGATCTTTAAGCTGATATTTTAACTCTTTAAGCTCATCTGGAGCCATATGGTAAGGAGGAATAGAGATAGGATGAGTATCTAGAAGAAGGTCAATACCGAATTCTATTTCCATTTTGAGAGATACCCCTGGCAAATCATTAGCAAAGACATCAGGAAACTCATTGACTGCACTTACTGACTAGACTATTGTGGTCTTAGACTTAGTGTCTTTGACTCAAAATAGATGATAAATACACCCTTTGAGAATCAACTTTCTAGCTTTGAGATAAGATATGAAATGACTTTTGGGAGATACTGAATTACCTTCCCACTCAAAGTCTGGCTCATCTAGAAACTAAAACTTCATTACTCGAATGCAAAAATCTATGGATGAATAACAAGAATAGAGACAATCCATACCAAGAATAAATTTAAAATCAACTATAGATAACTCTATTAAATCTGCTAACATGATTTTATAAATGACAGTGATGGGACACTTTCTATAGATCTGTTTGGAAACAACTCATTCACCCACTGGGGTAGAAACTAAGAAGGGATCAGGGATCTTTTCAGGACTTATTTCAAAGTTCATTGCAACTAACGGGGTCACATAAGAGAAACTCAACCTGGGTTCTAACAATACATAAACATCAAGATAAAAGAAATGAAGCATACTAGTAACAACATCTGGTGAATCCTCCTGCTCCTGATGGGATGGTAAAGCATAAAATTAATTTTGGCGCAGACCATCACCGATATTAGATGATGTGCCTTGAAGAGGGACTGGGATACCTAGAGGATCTGGTGCACTTATAGCCTGGGTCTGGGGATAAACATCCCTATTTTCTTGCTTAGCATCTGGACACTCTTTGATTCCATGACCCAACTTACCCCAACCATAATAACCTTTCTGTCCCAACAAGTACTCACCAGGATGATTCTCACCACACTTAACACATGGAGGATAACTGGACTTTTCACTTACATTATTCTGAGATCTAGACATAGATTTATTACTCCACTGCTCCTGCCTAGCTCTGGGTACGAGAGCACTAGCTGAAGATGGAACTGGCATAGATGAATGATTTTGAGACTGCAAATAATTTCCCCCTCTAAATCTAGTCTGACCATATTCAAACCGCGCGGTTCTAGCCTTTTTATTTCCCCTCTTTCTTTCCTTCAACTTTTCTGCCTCAATCTGCTGAGCATGAATCATCAACCTAGAAAGATCCATGTCCCTAATAAGTATGGCAGTCCTATACTCTTGACTACCAAAAAAGATACTCCAGTAACAAACTTACTCATACTTGCCCAAGGATCAGCCATCGTATCAAGGACATACTTAGACAACTGATTGAACTTAAGGTAGTACTCTTTCACTGTCATTAAGCCCTGCCTTAGGTTTACAAACTCCTTTACCTTAGATTCTCTCATTTTATGCAGAAAGAACCTATCTAGAAAAGCATCTTGAAATACCTGCCAACTCACAGGAGCTGCATTCTTGCCTCTACCATTCTTCCACATAACCATCCAATTATACGCTACATTCTTTAACCTATAGGATGGAAACTCTATACTCTCCTCTTCAGAAATATGCATAATTTGGGTGATCTTCTTCACCTCATCTAAATAAAGTTGTGGGTCCTCTCCTACTTTTAACCCGAAGAACTCTAGCGGATTCATTCTTATGAAGTTTTGGATTTTAGCTGCTGTTAAATCACTATTCTGCTAAAGTAACACTACCACCTGATGGTTTTCCTAAACATTAGAAGTCACAGCTTAGGCCAACGCCTGAAAGGTATCCCAAAACTCAGCATGGGATACATTCTCAATCAAAGGGTCAGCAGGCTGAGGTGGCTAATTATCATTTCTGCGGGTTTTAGCATGACGAGAAGCATATTAAACTGTCATGTAAAAGTATAAGTTAAAAAAAGATAGAGATACTGTAAGCATGATATATCATAAAAGAAAAAGATGATTTTGTAAAAACATCCTGTAGCCTCTTGCTCATAAATGTGGCACACTTTATACCCAGGATAAAGACTCTACGTAACGTGGCATGTCTGACTCCCTAGGACTCTTATAAACCTTAGGATCTGATGCCATATTTGTAACACCCAAAACCAGGTCCCGAGATGTCACACGGTGCTCAAGACTATGAGTAGACTTAAGATAATCTTGTCTGCCTTTTACTAAGATTGAATCTCATAATAAGGGAAATATAAATATATAAAATATGTTAGATGCAAAAAAAATCTCTGATTTAACTGAGATATCTAAAAATACTAATCTCAAAAGCCTAATAAATCAATACTAAAAATCTGAACCAAAACTAGTAGTCTGACAAGCCTCTACCACTAATAACTAGAGAGTCACTGGGATAAACCCCAAAATAACTCGAACTGTCTGAAAATACTGATTCATCTAAGTTAATAAGCTAAAAAATCTAAATGAATAAGTCCCTAAACTATGAGGACTCACCAACTGCCGTGATGTAGATAAAGATGAACAGAATCACGCACACTGCTAGAACTGAGCACCTGAACCTACATTATAAGACAATGTAGCACATAAACGTATATATGGATTAGTACTTTGAGAATGTACAGAGTATATGGGATGAATGCAAAAGTAAACCAATGTATCAACCTCATCATAATTTGTAAAAAAAAAATGCATGCTAAATGTGGATGACTCACATACGCTAGAATATCTGAAAGTTGAGAATCATTATTATGAGTAGTAAATAATACTTTATAAATCTAGTGAGCCATAATATTTAGTTCTAAAAGATGTAATAGTGTTCTATATATAATCATGTTGTCTAAGTGTAGAAAGGACTCGCTTTTATACCTGAAATCTAAAAACTGAATTCTGTAGCTAATATCTTTTTGTAAAGCATAATCTTAATAAAGTTTTGAGCCTTTACACTTCTCTCTAAAAGCTTCTCTGTTAAGATTACTCTTTTCGGTAGGGTTTAGACCTTAAAACTTTAGGGAGGTTCTTCTAACCAACATAAATCATATGAGTTATCATGGAGTCTGATGTCTAGTTCCCTTATAGGAAAACCTCACGTTGGGGAGAGACACCATACTCTTGCCAGGGAGTATAACCTAATCTAAGTGATCACATCTGTATCTTTCATCCATATAGAAATGGAAATAATTTGATAATATGAACCTACATTGGCTCGTAGTTTTGGGGCATGAAAACATACCCAACTCGATGCTAAATACTACACCCTTTAATCTGTATGTTCATTCTGTTGGAAATCCGCTTTAAAATCTAGTATAATGGTTTATTTCGAAAACCAACTGTATAATTGATAAGTTAAATTGTAATCTGAAACTGTAAAGTGGATTTCATATCTAAGCTGAGATCAAAAGATCAAATCTTAATTAAAAATCTAAAAATAATCTTATCATAGGGTGATTATAGCACAATCAAATCTTGAAATAGCAACATCCAATTAGGGATTAATGACCTATGCATCAAATTCATGTTAAAACATCATAATATTCATACTTGATAATGTAAATATTGATAACTCAACTCAAAGTCTGGAATTTACTGCAATACATATGAAAATACGAAAATAGACATACAATTCAACTTCTAAATCACTTGAAATCTCATAATCTTGCAAATGAAAATAATAGGTATGAACCCTAATTTGAAACTCATGTATATTCATACAAAATCATTTAAATTTATAATTAAAAACTAGTTTTAGGCACACGGATGAAAGAATATCCTAGTTCATAAACCCCATTATTGTCCTTGAAAAAATAATGGATGAAATTAGATTTCTTGGGGAGTAATTTTTTATCTCTAGGGTTTTTTTTGAGAGAGAATTGATGAAAAATATGCAGAAAGTTCTTAAAATAGGTTTAAGCCCTTGTTTTTTATGAATTGGGGCTTGGGAAAATGACTACACTGCCCTTTTAAAAATTTAATTGAAACTGGAAAAGAAAGAAAATTCTCGATTTGGTATGCCACCGCAATGCGCCACTATCGTGGTGGCTCACTAGAAATTGAAAACTGGGAACTGTAAAATCAACGCAACGCCGAGCTACCATGGTTGGCCACTGAAATGTCATTTAGGACATCACCGTAATGCGCTACTATCGCGTTGAGCTACTGGATTTTGACAATTGATAAATGGGACTTCATCATGATTAGGGCCAATCACGGAGGTCCACTTGAAATTGACAATTGCCATTTTGGCTTTCACCATAACACGGTGCTTGTCAAAATGACATACTGCTTTACTAAAAATACTATAACTTCTTAACCAAGTATTGGATTGAGGCAAAATTGGTATTGTTGGAAATCTAATTCAATTTTCTACAATTGGAGGGTCTAGAACTGGAAAATTCTATATGTATCAAAGGTTATTCATTTTTTAAGTTAACCCTTGACATTCTAGAAGCTAGATTGAGATAGAAAAATTACGAGGTATTACAAGAGTTAAACGAGAGAGGATAGCTCTTGATACATATTTAGGAATACCCCTTTTACTCTTTATTGCTTGCACATGCAGTGAGGATACTAGATTCTTTTAGTTTTAGGTGCCCCCAGATGTGGAGTATTTTGGTGTTGTGTGTCAAATATTTATGTTGATGTTGTTTTGGGATAACACTTTGGATACTAGTTTTATTTTGTTTTGGGGGATGCTGCATTTTTTAGTATATTGATAGTGCCCAAGTTTATGGATTATCATGTTTTTCTTTTAGTTTTGGTTATTCTTTTTTACTTTAGCTTTTATTTTTATTTTGGTTATGCATGGCAAGCATTGCCCTGTGATGGATTGAGTGACGACATTCCTAAGTATAAAGTGTGGTGTCTGGGTTTCAAGGCATAGATTTAAGGAAAGTATGAGTACCTGTAGCATTGTAAACTATAAATTTGGGATAATGTTATACACCATTGGTAAAGTATGAGTAGCCATATGGGTGGTTTGTCCGTATGGAGCCAAAAGGTAAGGCTAAAGCTTTGTTTGTATCCATAATTTAGAAAATTATGTGTGGTGATAATGAAAAACAAGAACCCCCCCCCCCCTCCATCCAAAGTTTCTAAAAAAAAATCAAGGGCATGGACGTGAGCAATGTTGTAACAAAACTTTTTATCTTTTTATGGCTTCGTAAGTTTTGGCTTGTGAATAGAAAAAGACACTCTAAATTTGTCTCTAGTGGGAGGGACAGTTGAGCTCCCTTGGCGAATTTTGCATTCCATGAGTGGTGAGCTATTTGAATTTATATCTTGTATACTTGTGTTATCTAGAACTTTCCCCATTAGTCTTTCAAAGTTAATTTTGATTGTATTTGGTTAGAGAAATGATCTTAGGCCATCTTTGTGACTTTGGAAACCACTCTAGCCTAAAAAGCATACCCAAATATGAATCTAATCCCTAGTTACCCACTTTGATCCTTTGGACCTTTCTTTGGAAAATTCATTACAAGCCATGGACCAATCTTTTATCTCTCTTTTGAACCATAGCCTCCTTGAACTTGAAAATGCAACTTGAGGCTAAAATCCTAAGTTGGGGTGGTAAATATTGATGGAGTAAGTTTGGATCCATGAAGTTATAGTTATATGCCTAACGTGCCTAAACTATGAAAAAATGAATAAAAGAGGAAAGTGTCCAACAAAGGAAAGAATTGCACAAAATTTGAAAAAAAAAATGAAAGAAATTGGGCGAACAAAGAAAGCAAAAAAGTAGGCATGATAAGAGAGAGGAAACAAAGAAGAGTGGCTCATAGTAAAAAAGGCAGATTGAATTGTGTGACGTAAATGTTCAAGGAAGGTTGTAGCCATATTGTTCCCAAATAATATCCTACCTAAACCAAACCTACGTTATAAGCTTAGAAAGACCTTTGAGATCTCCAACCATTAACTTTATTTGTAGTGGCTATGGAAAATAAGGGCAAGCCTATGGTATGACACTTGTTGCATAGAGATTTCTTTTGTGAGGGAGAGAGTTTTGCACTTAAAGTTCCAAGTTGCATGTTTGGCAGCTTGGTGTGTGGAATTCTTTTTCTTATGAGGTTGGCATGTGAAACAAGTTGAGGTAGGTGATTTTGTCACCTTCTGAGCAATGAGGCAAATGGAGTATATCTTAATCGTGGTTAAAAAGGAGTCACTTATAGAGTATTAGTTTTTGTTTCTTGGTTGCACTTTGAAGTCTTATGCATCTTTAGATATTGCAATTTTATAATGAGGGGTGTAGTAAAACTAGTCTAGCACATGTGCAATGAGCTACTTGTGGTGATGAGTAAAGTTGAGGTCATTATAATCGTTAAGGTATAAAGTTTAGGCATAAATAATTGTGTCTCATGGTAAAAGTTAGTGTTTCTTGAGGACAAGCAAATGCTTTAAGTTGGGGGTGTTGATGAGTGGTGATTTTACCACTCATTTACACTAAACATTCATACACATTACCTTGTTTTGAGTGAATTAATGAGACATAATTGTGATTAAATTCATTAATATCCATACTTTGCAGGTATAGAGTCGAAAAGATCAAATGATGTGGATTGGAGCTGAAAATGATCAAAAAGGAGCAAGAAAGTATAGTCGAAGACTTGGAGTAGGAACTGGCCTCAGTTACCACGGTCGCGGTCTAGTGAGTGTGGTCAGGGAAATCAAGAAGAATTCAAACAGTCGCGGTTGCAAAAGATATTCATTGTCTCATAGCCATGGTCGTGGACAGACCCACACTATTGCGACTTAGCGAAAGAAAGCAGCCCAAGGGAAAAACTGGAAATGTATGTGGTTGATCCCAATTTTGACAAAAATACTCAGCCATAGGATCATAGGATAATTCAATCTTCCCCAAATTTTAGGTTTAGCTCTTGAGTTCATAGCCTCCATACTTGGAGAAGAAACTATTGTATAATTTTTTTCTGAAGAATACATTGGAGACTTTCTAAGTGGAATATTAGCTCACTTCCATTGTTGATTTATGGGAGTGCTAAGTTTGAAGTAACATTCACTTAATCTTCAACAAACTATTTCAATGGAGATTTTGGGTATATCTATGCTTATTTATCTTATGTGTAGCTAGATCTCTTGAGGTTATGTGTGAATAAGGATTAATAGTGTGTATGGTTTGTTAGTGTTAGCTTTTATTTGGTAGTTTAAGTATATGGGTTTTTTCATTGCTATGTTAACTTGGTTGGGATATATGTGTGAAAGCCCTAAATACCCACATGGGTTTGATGAGTGAAAGCTCCATACTCTAGAAATCTCAAAGCCATCTTCGAAAGAAGGGTTTTGGGTGAACTTAGGAACCCACATCATCCTTGAAAGAGGGATGTAGAGGCCAAAGCAATGATAGACAATTATGAGTTTAGTTTGCTAAATTTTCACTATCATAGACATAAGGGTTATTATGAATTTGACTATACCATAGGTATCATCCTAGAAATAGGAATGCCTAAATTGAGGTTGTGGTTACGAATTGTTAAACATACCTGTTAGGTATTCGAAAGAATCAATGGGTGAAAGTTTGGTGTTTTGTTGAAAGACTAGCATCAAAATCTATAACCGAACCTACCCATATTTGATCTACTAAGTTGATGTTGATTACTAACACCCACATGTCATTCCCTTAGTAACACATAATCCCAAGATCCATGCATAATTGTTAAAACTGTAATTATTCATAGCCCTAAATTTATACTAGAAAAATCCAAAAATAAGCATTAGTGTAGATACCTATCTCCCCCATTTTTATCTTTTTGTAATATTGGTTTGAATTTATCTAGTATCTATTATTTTGAATTAACTTGATTTCCACTCACATTGTTCCTCGTGGATAAGATCCTGACTCCAAAGTTGGGAAAATATATTGACGACGACCGTTTCGCACTTAAATTGACATGTAACTTGAGCATTATCAGGAGGCATAATATATTAATAATTATCTAACACCTAGGAGGCATAATATCAATAAGCATCTCACATCTAGGAGGTGTAATATCAATAAGCATCTCACATCTAGAAGGCATACTATCGATAAGTATCTCACATATAGGAGGCATAATATCAATAACCATCTCACATATAGTAGGCATAATATATCAATAGGTGTTGTATATTATAAATATGAGGAAATATCATCTCTATATGTGAAATATCATGTCTATGAGGAATATCGTCTCTATAAACTAAATATCATGATTATGTTTATGCATATGTTATCAAGCTTGTCAATAGACCATATCATAAGTCAAGCCCGGAATGCCACAACATAGCTATGAGCCACTGATCATAATCAAGGAAAAGTCATCACAATTTATCAATCCACGAAGAAAACTTATTCTAAAGGATAAATAGTATCAACTATGCCTAACATCCGAAACTATGTCCTCAAGGGCTAACACTAGTGTTCTCCTAAGATGGGCTGGAAGAACCCACTCTAATCCTCGAATACCATATTTAGACAATTTATACCCCAAACTAGGCTAAGGTATCTAGTTCTACTTCTAGATGTCAAGTAATCCATAACCAATACTAAGATACAAACTTCGTCTAGAAACATGGGCATTTAAGTCAACTCTACCTAAATTATGCTTTCAAAATCACCACAATAGCCTACATAAGGTTAAATATACTAACCATACTACCAATGCTAAAATGACATCCCAAACCTAGCATTTTATCATATAAGTTCTATTAATTAGTTCAATCTAGGGAGAAGGCAATAGGATTCAAAAATGGTATTAAGCATTTCAACTTACGAGTTACAATCCTCATCTAATCCCCAAACTTTAATATTCAATACAAAGCCATTCTACCCATAATCAAATATAACATTTACATTCAAACCCAATATATAACACGCATCATCTTATGAAGAAGAGTATACAAAATCCTACCTCAAAGCTGAACTGCAATCCTTAAATTGTTCAACAAATGCTCAACTTTATTTCACAATCCCAAAATGCCATCACGCTTAAAAAAATCAAAATCTACTCATCAATAAGAGAATAACGATAACCATATTACGCCTATAGAAACCCTAAGGGTTGCACCACACAGTGAGGGACTAGGTCTCTCAAAGTCAATCACAGGCAAAATATAGTAAAGTAACATGGAATCAAAAGGCAGTGTAGGAAGAGTAAAAACACAAGATTTTAAAGTGGAAATGCCTTGATCAAGGAAGGGAAAACCATGGCTTGCCCTCACAATCTCTTTAAAATCCACTATAATCAAACTCTTTATTAAAGTCTTCAATGAACCTAACTCTAAGTTCCTTTTGCTGGTAATAACTCTACTACAATATCATCTTGACAACTCTACCAAGGACCCTATAACTGATTAACTCTAATCAGTATAAGAACTTAGGCAAATCTACCTAAGGACTCTCTACTCAAAGAGAAAAATTCATTACTCTTATAATATGAGTAATTCATTTACAATTCAAAACTCACTCAAGAACAATTTTATTTAAGCACACATAAATAGCTACAATCTTAAGCAGTGTTGAAATGGGTTTTTGTTGCCTTTCTTCACTCTTTTTATTTTCCAAAAACTATTTGATGAAAAAACTAAGTTTTTATTTTATAGCTGAGTGATGATTAAGGCTAAAATATCATTGGACCAAGTGTCTTATTTAGTGCAAGTAGCACCTGAAAGTTTTTACACAAGAGGATAAAATAGTGCAAACACGCGTGCCAGGTATACTATACCATGAACATCCAGGGACCTAGTCCCTTGTAGTTAGCTACTCATCATCAAAACTACATATAGTAATTTTCCCCATTTTTGATGATGAAAAACTAACCATACAGCTTTAGGCACGTCCACCATATTTAATTAGTATGATTACCACTCTGAAGAAGAATGTTCCCCCTATCATCATGCTTTTACCATCATGTAACACATGGATATGGTCCCTTGTTGTCATTTGCAGCAAAACCTCTGAGCTCCTTTGACATTTTCTTCCCCCTGTCACTATGCTGTTATTCATCTACTCAACTTTTGTACATCACTTCTTTCCCCCTATCAACATGTCATTCAATTATGCACTCAATTCACCTGGTACCTGGTACCTAGTCCCTAGTACATGAACTCAGTATTCCCTCTTTTGGCATTAATGAAAAGGATTAACAATAAACCAGAAGTAAGGATAAGTGCAGGCTAATTAAATCATCGCCACTGGGCAACACTAACATAAAGAATAACTTTAAAAATAAAGCAAACAGATAAGGTTCACAAGCAGAATTCATTCATTCATTCATAAACAAAAGTTAGTACCAGTACAATTATTCCAAAACAATATATAAAATAACTATCTTAAAGATTTATCATAAGGAGTAAAGTATGAAACTAACACTGGATTAATTTGAGAATAGGGATAATATGACTTAGGTAGAGGGAGGTTTGGGAGAAAGAGATTTTAGCTACATCTTCATTATTGAATTTTCAGTATTGTGAGCATCCAACAACTATTTTTTGAGTTCCTTCACTTCAGGATTCAGTTATTGAACTTTACCAGTCGATTCAGACACTTTTACCTAAAGTTCTGCATTTTTAACTGGAATTTCATCAATGGCAGTTGTTCCCTCAGGAGACAACCTTTGATTTATGTGCACTACTTCAGCATCATTGGCATCCAACTCGATCCTCAACTCCTCCATTTCTTTTCCCATCCTTTCTTGAACAGCTAACAAATTAGATACGTGAGACACAGATCCAGCTTTTCCCTCTATGTATTCATTCTCCACAAGAGTTGTTAGGCTGATCATTTGCTTAAATGTTCTAAGTGTTCCCTTAGTTACACCTACACCATAATGACTAAACACTTTGTTCCACAGATATCCATATGGCATTCCATGTTTTCCTTTCTTCTCATACACGACTTTATGCATATGCTTTATCATTAAAGCAAGAAGACTTATTAATTCAAGATTGCTCAAGCTTTCAATCAAAAATAAGTCAGTACCAAAGGCAATTGTTCTTTTTTTAGGTCTTGGTCATAGGACTTTGTTAACAAAATTAAATACTAGTTTATATTCACTTATCAAGAAATTTTTTTCACTACAGATATAGACGTCCCTCCTACCTTTGATGTATTGATCATAAACTCAGTTGAGGGATGCAGTTCATAACTGTCCTCATACCTACTATAGGTACATCCAAGACTTTCCTAATTATTCTTCATTTAGATTGATAAACTTTCCCTTCACCTGTGCAGTCACACTCAAATAATTGGAGTTGTTTCCTCTTAGAATTCCATGAAAAAGTAGAATTCCCTTACTTTATTTTAAAAAAACATTGGAGTTGTTTCCTCAAATATATGTTGTCGTCCTTGATGTCTAACATATTTTACCAACTCCAACATCCAAGGCTTCTCATAGATTTTAGGATCAAAAACTCTTCCTGATAAAACTTTTTGTGTTCTCAAGTTTTTAATCCTTTTTTCTTTAGACACATCTTTTCTTTCCTCTTTTTTTAGTTTATTTTGGGATCACTACTTGGCTCTTCTTTATTATACACCTGTATTTTTCTCTTCTTGGTACCAGGTCCCTAAGAGGCTTTCTTTCTTTTCACAACTATGTTCTTCTTTCTTCTTATAGCAGGGCTGTCAAACTTTGACATAGAGGACCTGGTCCTCTCAACTGTAAGAACTTTCTTTGTTCCTTCCTTGATAGCAATAACATCCCTTGATTTCAAGTTTTCTCCTCTATCAACCTCCATAATTTTAGTATTTTCATTCTTGTTTTTTCAAGTACCCCTGAGTTTCTTCATAGTCTATCTCAGGGGCACTTTATCCTCATCTTTCTCATTCTTCTTATTTAGAGGTAACAACATATATTTTCCCCTATTTACTTAATTATTATCATATACCTCATGTTCTACTCTATCAACTGATCTTTATTTGGTGTTATAAGCAAGCAGGAGCAAGTTCTCAGTTACCCAGTTCTAACTGGAGAAAAGATTAACTCTTTTCACTGGAATTTCTTTACCAAATAACTGAGAAAAAATAGTGTTTGAGTCTGTCGATATAGGAGAATCAGGTACTTGTTATGTTTCAGAGAATTCAACTTGTTCAGATTTTTCAAATGACACCAAAAATTGAGAGTTTTTAGGTTGAGAATTTTTTGTTCTATTGGTAACCTAAACCCTAGGTTTGAATTATCTATCATAATTTATTGAGCATGAACATCTAAGGTTAAGAAGGTTGTAATGAAGATTAACTCAATTGTGGGTTTTGGATTTCTTACAAAGTTTGAGAAAGTAATAATACTATCCATTTAATTTTGAGAAAGAGATGAACTAGTTTAGTAAAGAGATAAACTAGTTTAGTTTAGGGATGATTTTAGTTTTAGGAAGATAAATTAGATTAGTTGAAGAGCACTAACAAGGTGGTCTGATTTATCAATTTTAAGGGTGACAATGTCATTAAAAGATGTTCCTTTTGAACTGACATATCTAAACCGGATAAGTGCAGCTCTTCATTTTGCAGGAATTGATAGCTTAGAAAAATATATGGCTTTTTAGACAGCATTTTATGATTACTTAAGCATCTTGTAGGTACTAACCTGAGAGATATGACTAGGTCCCTCTCCTTTTAATAGAATTGTCTGCTTGTGTTGGCTTTATTTATTTTCTGTATAAGTTGTTCCCATGTGTGTATACCTATAAAGGTATGAAACTGAGTTAGATTATACTGCACCTACTTTATCATGGATACCTTCCTCCCAACTATAGCCAATTTCATGAGTGATACTAATTCACATGTTATTCACTTTTGTGAAGCTTCATCATCTAAGTTGAATTTCCTAGGGACCACGTCCCTCGAAATTATTTATTTCAAAATGAGACCCCTCCCTCTTGAAGTGTCTGATGAGAGAGATAACACAGTCGGATCTTTTATTATTAAGCTTTAAACTCTTTCAATCAATGAGTTATTTCTGACTATAATTCCCTTCCTCGTGTCAAGAATCGTGATTACAAGTTGGATTTGGGAACCCATTTGAGTTCAAGTTCCCAGTGAGAGGGTAAAGGTGTGATCAATTTTTTTTAGTCTATTTAGGCAGTGATAGCTTCCTCTTCACCTTTTTCAGAGTCTTCAAGTCCTTAGGATGTGCATTCTCCTGCTGAATGTATTCATTATTTCTCAATTTAGCCTTAACCCAGTGCTGACATCTTTTTTCAAATGTCCATCTCTTCCACAATGAGTGCATGGGAGTTTGTCCCCTTTACTTCTATCATCATGAGAATCCTTTCCTTTAGACTCAACAAATTAGAATTCTCTTTGATAGCCCAGACTTTACACCTTGACTGGTCAAATTAGAAAGGATTTGTGAAGATGTAATCCATTTAAGAGACTTGTTAAGTTCTTCTCTTAGACGGACCAAATCCCTTTCTAATTCTTTATTTTTGTGAAGTGTGAACGTAAGGTATTTTTTAGAATCCTTTGATTTCTATTCAATCTCAATCTGAATCTTTGAAGCTTCTCTCTTTCCCTTGCCATTTATGTCACTCACCTTCTCCAGTTGGCCCATACAACTTAGAATTTTTGATTTTAATTTAATGACTATTTCTTTAGTTTCAGATATCTAGAGGGTTAAGGCAATCAATTCAAGCTCTTGATTCTATACCTTATCCTCTAAATAAAGTTTCTTGAAATTTAGTTCATACACAAAGGCTATCAATACACCAGCTAGATTCATTATCTTTCTAGCAGAATACTTATCCAGATTTTCCTTTATATCAGAAGGAGTAACCTCTTTTTCCTTTCCGTCTTT
The DNA here is from genome assembly GCF_002878395.1 of Capsicum annuum. NCBI lineage: Eukaryota > Viridiplantae > Streptophyta > Magnoliopsida > Solanales > Solanaceae > Capsicum > Capsicum annuum. The sequence continues at coordinate 65,137,878 of NC_061119.1, read as the reverse complement.
AGTGTTGGCCATAAAGTCAAACAAGGAGTCTTAGATAACTGGACTCTCTTCCACAGCTGGCATGGACACATCTTCATGTTTTTCATCTTTATCTGGTTCATTAGAACAGTCTCCCCATCCCACCAAAGATTGCTTTACTACATAATCAACTGCAGCCTTCCTTCTTGAATTTTTAAGGACTTGGTCCCTGTTCTTTCCTTTGTCATCAACAGTCTTGAGGTAATTCTGATAATATATTTTATGCATGGGACAGTCCATAATGAAATCCTCAGGACTTCCATATTTGTGATAAACCTCAACATTGCCTCCACATTTGTTGTTGCCTCCTCTCCTTTGGAACTGGCCACTCTTCTTTATGTCTCTAACATTTCTTTTTGCCAAATAGGAAACATCAGTATCATATTCATCTGTATCATGCATTGGAGCCTTACATAACAGGGAATTTTCTCTTTTTACTTTCATCTTCTCCATCCCTTGCTGCTTCTTGAGCTTATGGGTCTTCAGATTTCAAACAATTTCATCTATTATGAAAGTCTTTAGGTTCCTTGTCTCAGTTATAGAATCCACTTAGATTTCCAAAGACTTAGGAAGAACACAAAGAATTTTTCTCACTTATTTGTATAAGGGAATCACTTCTCCTAAGCAGTGAAGCTTATTTGTGATAGAAATGAATCTTGTATGCATTTCTTGGATTGTTTCTTCTTCTTTCATGGTAAAAGTCTCATACTGAATAGTAAGCATGTCTACTTTTGAATCTTTCATATTAGTAGTACCATCATGAGAAGTCCTCAAGTAGTCCCAGATCTCCTTGGCATTTTCACAAGCTAAAATCCGGTTATATTCATCAGGACCTATGCCACTTACAAACAGTTTCTTGTCCTTGTAATTCATTTCAATCTTTTGCATGCCTTCATTATTGTACTCTCCCCTACTTTTAAAAAAACTCCTTATGACCTCTCCTTATTTGACTTCTTTAACGGGCACATAAGGACTATCAAGAATTATGTCCATTAGCTCACTATCCTCAACTATAATAAAGTAAAACATCCTAGTTTTCCACTACCCATAATACTGCACATTGAATCTTGGTGGTCTAGCAGTAGATTGCCCATCTTTGAGATTTAGTGGAGCATCCATGCTATTCAAGTCACTCTAGGTGTGAACCTTTTAGAGTGACTTGTCTCTGATACCAATTGTAGAAACCCCGAGGGTTGCACCACACAGTAAGGGAACACGTCCCTCAAAGTCAATCACAGGCAAAATACAGTAAAGTAATCAAGAATCAAAAAGCATTGCATGAAAAGTAAAAACATAAGATTATAACGTGGAAACCCCCTTACTCAAGGAAGGGAAAAACATGGCTTTCCCTCATAAGCTCTCTAAAATCAACAATAATCAAACTCTTGATTATAGCCTTCAATGAACCTAACTCTAGGTTTCATTCGCTTGTCATAACTCTACTATAAGCTCATCTTGATAACTCTGCCAAGGACCCTCTACACTGATTAACTCTAATCAGTAGCAAAATTTAGGGAACTCTACCTAAGAACTCTCTACTCAAAGACAAAAATTCATTAATCTTATAACACGCATAATTCATTTACAATTTAGAACTCACTCAAGAACAATTTTATTTAAGTACACAAACAGCTAAGACCTTAAGCAATGTTAAAATGGGGGTTTTGCTACCTTTCTTCACTCTTTTTATTTTCCAAAAACCATTTGATGAAGAAGCCTTATTTTTCTTTTATAGCTGAGGGATGATTAGGGATTACATACCATTAGACCAGGTGTTCTATTTAGTACATGCAGCACTTACAAGTTTGTTACACAAGAGGACAAAACTGGATAGATAGATGTGCAAGCTATATTGAACCATGAACATCTAGGGACCTAGTCCCTTGCAGTTAGTTGTTCATCATCAAAATAACATATAGGAACACCATTGTGCTTTGGGTCCAAAAATAACACTAAAAATCCCCAAGTGGATCCCACTTATTGAAATAATATTTCCAAGGTCAACACAGCATTCATACATGATCAAGGAATCATAACCCACAAGAAAAAGGTGAAAACCAAGCTAATTTGGGGCCAAAATCAAGACTTCAAGCTATTTGGGGTTTTGGGTCAAGAACCAAGAATTTTACCAAGAATGGGATGAAATATTACCTTAAATACAAAGATATTAGTGATAATAGATGCAAATCAAGATTCCAAGTCACCCACAAGTCTTAATTTTGAGTTATCATACTCATTAGGGCTTTTGCTTTCAAGAAAGTGGGTGGAAATGGGTAATTTCATGACCAAGGGTCCCTATTTATAGCCCCTTCATGTATCTATGTGTTGCTATTGCACACCCAAGGGATGCAATCGCACACAGGCTGCAGGAGCAGGTATTGTAATTACAATACTTTTTGGTGCAATTGCACCATTCTCTCCGACAGCAGATATCAACAGAAACTTAGAAATTTTTCTAAGGCCTCGGGATTCATTCGGAATCCAATTTACTTAAATTAACTATGTAACCATACTAAATTCAACATTATGAATGTGATGGCGAAATCAAATTTTCTATCCAAGGTCGTTTTGAGGAAATATGAGTCCTACATCTAAATTTCTAATTTTTCAACTTTTCGACCAATGGTTCAAAATGAGCTTGGGTGCATCAAGACCCAAACTAAAGGTCTACCAAGCCTAAAATTGATATTTTGGAGCTGCTGGCATAGTCATAATTTATATCCAAGACTGTTTTACTAAAGATTTTAGTCGATGGCTATTTGGAACCTGTGCAGACTTCTAAACATGGAATTTTCTCTAAAAACCCAACAAACTGCCCGGTAACCAAATTATCAGTCCCAATAAGTAATACATGACTTGGGGAAGCTATGGGAAATCTCCAAAAGCAAAAATAAGAAAAAATACAAAAAATGACCTAGAGAATCATTACAAGTCTACACTAAGTCCCAACCTAAATACTTATTTATCACTCTGAGCCACGGCTAACATAATTCCAAATTCTCAATCATATAACTCCATCATCTTTCTTCTACTCACCTAACTATTTACTCCAAGATGTTTTCCCCTAATAAACTACCAGGCAGCTAGGTAGTTTTCCAAGATTTAGATTAAAGTTAAGAAATACTCTGAATCATGATGAGAAAAGATGTAATTTAAGTTTTGGAAATAGGGGTACCGTCAATATCATATTTGGTCCTCACGATGCTCGAGTCCCTTGGCCATACATTATACAAGCAACAACATAACAAAAAAGTGCACTCAAGAGTTTTATCACTTTCGCATAGTAAATCATCATATACAACTATACTTTACATTCCTACATATTATTACTTACAAAAAAATACCTCACACAATATCAACAAATTAGAGCAACTCAACTCCCTGTCCTCCTTATTATCCTGTACCGGTTGGAATGTCTTGTTACAACCTTTCAATGTGTAGAGATGCCAAGTAAGGCCAATTGGTCCCAATTGGGAGGGTTGAGATACCAATTGGAATCTGCTAGATACTAATTGGTCTCATCCTGAAGAGATAGCATGGAGGAGGCACATTAGGAGAGAAGAAAGTAAAATCATTTCCAAAATGCCCAGTAGACTACTATAAATCTGATATGGACATAAACACATTAATCTACAAAAATCTACTCAACATTTACTCTTGTACTAGAAGATTGATAACCTGGGTTGTGATACCATCTTTTCACGATCTAAGCCATGGATCATGCGAGAACCTAGCTGACCCACCCTTGAAAGAAGAACTTTTACTACCCATCCATTCATTTAATGTGAAATTTAAAATAATTCAATTAAAATGATGTAATCCAGTCATTTAATTTAATAATTATTAATTCAACATATTAATCCAATTAACTCATATATAAATCTAGTTTAATACATTTTATATGTAATGGTAACATTGAAAATAATCAATAGTGAATCCACGGAACCTAGCCTAAATTAATACAAGATCACTAGACAAAGAGTATGAAAATCTATAACACAACATCCATGCAAAATAGAAGGGGTAGGATTTGTTTGAGAATAATCACTTTCACTGCTATAAAAACTCCAGCTAACCTATAACATGGTTATATCCCCCCAAAAAAATATAGTAAGTATAGTATTAGTACAACCACATGTGCTGGTAGGCATCATCAACCAATCAAGGTTCATAATAATAATAGAAAATAGGAAAGAAGCCATGATCTTAAGTAAAGTTTTGGTTACTAACCTAATTCACACACACTTGTTTATTAATACTTAGTCTCCCTGTGATCTACTTATCATTTAACATTTTTGTATGTCTTTGTCCTTAAGAAGACGTTCTACCTAACTTAGTTGTTTTGTCATGTAAGACCCAATTTCTAACCTAGTCTAGAAAACCTACCAGGTTTTCTATATCAACACTTGAGAACTAGTGGAATATTGGGTTCTTTTTTATTTAATCCTTTTATGGTTTACCCACCTATTCATGAAACCTTAAGTATAAGTATCCACAATATATTTACCTGAGACTGACCAACAAGATCTAGCCATCAAACATACTTACCAATTTCCACAATCATATAATCACAACATATAAATGGGAAAGAATTCCTAACGTATATGAAGAATAAATGTATGCAACATGCAATGCTTTTTTTCCCTTCTCATCTTATCACCATTATGACCAACAATATCAACATCATGAATATCATGATATAACAACATACTCATTATCATCAATGTCAATATCATTAGATTCGTAAACATCATGAGCTCATTATTATCATCACCATTATCGTTATTAATAACCTCATTAGTATTAACAATGCTATGTATATTTATGCAATGTAATCATAATAATAAACAGTGCCTAAAAACATTTACGTATTTTCAATTATAAGTGTATATATAATACATGAGGGAATGCCTCACCACATCATGTATACTAATTCTCTTGGTCTCTCAGCATTCTTATTCTATTTATCCCTCTCACTTAGAGGACTAAGAATTCAATTGAAAATAGGAACGTCTATCTCTTTTGTAATACCTCATAGGATCCTAGGCTCGTTTCGAGCTCCTTATGGTATGTTTAAAGGGTCCAAGACATAAATTTTACACTAATTATAAGGGACTTAGTCATTTTCAAGACCCCAAGATTTCAAGGAATTTATTTTCGTCCTTCTCAACTTTAAAACGTTGATTTTTTAGATGAAATATGTTTAGGAATATTAAAGAGGTGTCCCGAAAGAGTTTCAGAATTTTTGAATGGGGTTTGGGGTGATTTTGGACCCCAAAGGTAGTAAGACTCCATGATATTGGCGTTTCATGGTTATTAGTCTCCGCAATAACCTCCTTGACATGGAGGCAGGACCTTCACAATAAGGTCCGTGACACGGAGGTTAGCCTTCAAGATAACCTTCATGCCATGAAGGCTATTTTTTTTGTAGAAATTTCACTAACATAAAGAGGGGCATTTTGGTAATCTCCCTCTTCCCAAACACCCAAATCAATGATTTATAATCCAAAAGGGGTATCAATTGCCTTATTTTTCACTATTTATTATACGTAAACTCATTCCCTTTTTTTTCAAGAACGTAATTTCAAGTGTATCCCAAGAATTCAAGCTTTCAAGCTTAAATTTCAAGTTTTTCTTTAAGAATTCAACCAATTGAGGTATGTGGGGTATTCATTAATAGGTTCCTTCCACCCATTGAGTCCTAAAATTTCTTTTTGATTCAAGTACGAATTTTATCCTCTTTGTGAAATTTATCCATGTTAAATATGAATTTAATTCATGTTTTTTTAAGTAATTTAAATCCAAGCCATGTCAACATGTTTTCCCATGTAAGTTAGGTTTTTTAATGCTTTAAATTATAATTACCCATGTCATATTCAATTGATCCCATATAAAATTATAAAGTTATGAATTAAACCACGTGATTGTTATCCTCCTAAGTTTAACACCTCCCCATGTTCAAGTTCATGTATCTCAATTGTTTGTTGAAATGTATTATCTTTTAGACCTCTGGATTATGACTTTATACCAATGTTTTAAGTGGTGTTATCATATTCTTAGTATCACTCAGTGCTGGATGTTTATGAATACCCGATACATATGTGTTTACTCATGTTTCAGATTTTAAAGTTCTAAGTCAGTCAAATCGTGAATTCTATTATCATACTCAGTTGTGTTATGATCATGTTGAGCACTATTAGTTATAAGTTCAGTTAATAGTAATCAATACCATTGTTAGTTCAGTTAGGAGTAGGATATAGAACTGAGCAAACCTAGGGATGAAGGCTCACCTGCCAGTAGAGGACTGAGACCTTTAGTAGAAATCCCTAAGTTCTAAAACTACGCAGCCAAAATAGGTTATGAGATATCACCCGCTAGTAGAGGACCGACATTCTCTTAGGGATCACTTACCTATGGAGGACTGACTCCCTGATTCTTTGAGACACTAGTTTAGTGGATCCACACATCCAGTGTTAGTACTCATGCCAAGGAACTGACACCCTTCCAATTGGGGTTACAAGTTGACTCCAATTAGCTAAAATTGGGGCAGGTCGTTTACATGATAGCTCCCACAATTTCAGTCAGTATTCAGTCTATATTAATTCTGGTTTTCTTAACCAAGTATTTAGACTTCCAGTTATTCAGTCAGACAGTTTTACAGATTATTTCAGTACATGATTTACTTTTTCTTGCATTCTCATTTTTATATGTTCATGCATACATGTTCAGTTTCCTTATGTGTGTTTATTTAGTCCTTATATCATGTATTAGTGGATTCAAAGTAATGATTTCATACTTTTCTTTTATGCTATCTTGTCTTATAACATAGGTTTGGATGCACAATTCCCTGATCATCCTTAGACAGCTCAATACCTCTCAGCAGGAGTAGTGGTGAGCCCTCATCCATTGAGGAAAAGATATTTTCTTCAGTTATTTTTAGTACTTCCTATATCCTAGACAGTTGTAGTTAGTTGGGGGTTTGTCCCATCAACTCCTTATGTTTTAGAGGCTTTTAGACAAGCAAACTAGTTTTCAGTCTATTCAGTTATTTCATACGTGTTGGTTTATATTTCAGTATTATATCATATTAGAACTTTATTAATTTATCTTCCATGCATGATGTTTTTGTACTATTTTATTCAGTTCTCACAATAGATACCAGATTGTGGGTTAGCTTACAGTCACTTGTGGCCCTAAGCACCTTGTTGCGACTAGGGGGTAGCCTCAGGTTGTGACATATTTTAAGTTTATAATTGAGTACCCTCCTCTAAGTTACATGTAATTACTTAAAGGCCAAGCTTACGCATTAACTCTTGTCAGCTATGCGCACGTTTAAGCATTCCTCGTCCTTTTAGATGATATTTACAGGTTGAAACTCTACTTTAGTTCGTTATTTTTCCTTCCTTTTCTAACGTATTTAACCTCCTATGCATTTAAATCTACTTAACAAATCTTAATACCACCCCCATTCAGTTAATTAACTACAGGAATAACACCTAACTAATTTCAATATCAACTTTCTATAATATTCAAGTATATTCGGATTATTATTCATTCTATCCATCCAAACACCATGCCTGAAGGCCTAAAATATGAAATCTCCCAACATTACTATTAATATTATATACAACAAACCCAAACCCACTATAATTAACCATAACCTAATTTGTAGAGAAAACATATTGCTATTAAGAGGAAAGAGTTGTACTGCATGTACTAAGCATATTCCCATGTTGGGTTCCCTCTGGTTGTGTCTCAAAATTGTCCCCACGTAGCTTGACCTTTGCAATCTACTGTCATAGAAGTGGGGTTTATTTAGGGTATTTCTGGAGGGAAAGTTAACCTAGGGGAATTAAATAAAAGCAGGTTTAAAATCACCTCGATCTGGCTCTTTTGGGTTACTGGTGTAGTTGATTTATCACTGCAGCGGTAGGAGGTAGAGTAACTCAATTTTTTTAATTGTTGGCCCAATTACGTGGGTCCCCATTTTTTCTCTTGAAATAAATTTTCCCTGGGTTCATTAAGAGCATTTTATTTGTTGTCAGACTTTTCGTATGCATTTTCACATATAATGACATTTTGAGTCATTACAAAATGACAAAGGAATGGTTGTTAGGTGCATCATGTGTAAAACAAAGCCATAATTTGTTCCTTGCATTACCAGATTGTACTAAAAACTTTTACTAACTTTATTATTATTTGTATTTATTTATGTGAGTAAGTTTAGGAGCTTTTAATTGCAAGTTTAGCATACGACAAAACCATACTCTACTATTTGTGTGTTTATTCAAAACTTGTTATATGAGTCAAGGTATACATATAGCTCCTATAACATGCAACTTCAGGGATACAATCTAAATTTATAGCCATATACGAATGAATAATCTCAAGGAATTGCAGCTCCAACAATGAAACAAATCAAAAACAACACAAGAAACAAATCACAACATTCATCAAAGCATTCATCTATGAAGAGACACTTCATTACCATATATCCAAGAGTCATGCATGTATAGCAAAACAGGATCATTGTATCTACCTTAAATTGGTGGATGTATAAAAACAAATATAATCCATCAAAGAGATACAAGTATTTACATAGAATAAATCAAGACGGAATCATAGACAAGTTAATTTTAAAGAGGTTAAATAACAACCAAGAAAGTGGAAAGAATGATTTGTCCTCCAATATGAACAGTCAACAGAAACAATATATTGGATAATAGATGTTGAAATTCATGGGCAAAATGAATCTTCTAAATCTCGAAGCAATAAATAATTTTGTTGATGGATACAAAAGCTCCAAATTGATCACCAAACACAACAAAAACTATGAGCATATAAACAAAACATTAGTTATGAAAAATAAAACAACCATAAAACAAAATATAAAATAATTTAATTAAGATATTAAATAGAAAAAACATCTCATAACAAAAAGATCCACTGAATTAACACTAAAGAGAGATTAAAATAGGGTTATAGTGCTTATTTTTTATACACAGAGAAAAAAAATTTCCATATCGGTGCACCCATGCTGGAGAAAGAAATCATGGGTCTTAATTTTCTTTATTACTTTTTTTATGATTCTTTATGCAAAGCAATTTCTCTCAAATTTGTAAAGTCAACACAAATGATGCTTCCTCAGAGAAAAGATAGACAAGCTTTCTTAATTAGACGAGTCAAATACATAGACATAAACCATAAACTTAATCATATAAGAAAAATATGTAGTTCCAAATTATGATTTTGATCCTATTTTTTCAGACAACTCTAGACAAGAAATAATTCTACAAACATCAATGTCTACCCAATAATTCATATTCTAAAATTTCAAGAAAAAAATAAGATCTTGAATTTTTCATCAACAAGCAAGCTTAAATTGCATAAAAACTAAGATGGAAAACTGAATTGAGAATAAGTAGTTCACAGTGAAAACAGTGTGAATATTTTGGAAACAACTGAAAATTCTAGAGGTACAGCTAAATTGTACTTTATTTTGGATTAAAAGTTCAATTTTCTCTATAGAAAAGGTACATCTATGGAATAGCCACCACTAAAAACCAAAACATGGTATCCCCACTAGATAAACCACCCGACCCTCTATCAAATGATCTCATTTCCATGGACGAAGACAAAGGAAAACAATACTTCAAAGATATGCCCACTTTGAAAATTAAAAGCTGAATAAATTTTATCACAGTGAGATAATAAACAAAATCCCTCTAAATGATGATGATAACGAACCTATCCTCCTCATAGGGGAGGAAAGAGTAAGAATGTATCAACTGTGGACCCACACAGTAATCATGAAATGGGACAGAGAAAAAATTGCACACCAATAACTAAAGTACAAATTAACCACACTTTGGCAACCAAATGAGGCCCTCACACTCATTGACCACATTGCAAAATTCAACAACATAGAAAATTTAAACAAAGTATTGCATGAAGAACCCTAGTTTATTTTGGGAGGTGATCTCGCCTAAATTAAACCTCCTAAAAGATATAACGTGATTTCTTGTCAAATATAGAACCCAAAAAGGTTGGGTCAATCCCATAGGGAATAGGATGAAAATCTATCACAAACTTGTAGATGTAGTTGAAAAGTACAGAAAGTAAATAGGGGTCTTTTAAGAACAATAGTAATAGTAATGATTCTTGGAAAGTAGGGTTATTATCAATATGAGATAATCACTAGAATTGAGTTCCCCCTGACTTCGTAACTTCATAATATAATAAGTTAATGTATCACCTAATCGTCTCTCAAATTTGATTTCGGTGAATTTCACTCATCTCCTCTCAATATCAGAGTGTCGTATTACTAACTCTTATTTTGGATCCTAAATTAACTGTCTCCACTTAGCCTTAAGTTAATTAGATAAAGGTTGGTAGTTTTAAATTACTGTTGTGATCTCTTTTTCCTAATCTCAATCTCTCTCTCGAGTTAGTAATGAACACGGTCAGGTTCCTAACCTTTGTAATCGTCAATAAAGAAATCAATACAAAAATAATCACAATACATGCAAGAACACAAATTTAGAATATCATTGCACTTCTTTTGTTTTGTTAATCTATCAGGTTCCCACGATCCTAATTATGGGGTTTAGCAACTGATGATTGTAGGAACACACAAAAAATTCATAGATAAAAGCATACAAATGATCTCACGAATAATTAAGAATGAAATCAAAATCTCAAATTAATATCAAACCCTAAGAACCAAGAACGATAATTCCAAGATCAAGAATGTCTCTCAAAACTCAAAATAATGTAACAAGTGTATAAAGTGTGTATATTAATAGTGAAACATACAATGGGTATTTATAGATACACCAGAAAACCAATCCTAAACAAAGTATGAAATTAGGGTCGACACCACCCTACGACCCCACTTATAGGTCGTATTAGTACCTACGAGGCATAAGAAGGTTTGTAGGAATCAGAGGAGTCCTCAGGTCTTCAAAAACCTAACTACGAGGGGTACCTACAAGTCTATAGTTAATACCTATGCCTTGCAAGTAGCCTTTGTAGGAATCAGAAGAATTCTTAAACTTTCAGAATCTTGGGACTGCAACATACTGACCCAACCTACGGGCATATAGGTCCTACAGCCAGTAGGTAGGCTCGTAGGTATCCCCTCTGCTTCACATCATCACTTTTTGCTCTTTCTCTACTTCTAACCCCATTTTCCTGTAAAACCAACACAAAAAGCACATCACATCTAACATAAATACCTCTGTACTTGCATAATTTCCTTGTTTTAAGCATCAAAAATGTCATGAAACTATGGCATATCAACATCCTCAACTTAGAACATTTTCATATCCTCAGGGAACTAAAACATAACTAAATAACACAGTTCTTAACAAAAAGAAACCTAAGGTACCTATGGTAGTCAACTCAATTTAGCTTAAATATCTTACCCCCTCCTATTTATGACTTTCAAAACCATTGTGTGGATCAAAGTTGCACAATATTATAACACAAAGAAATCAAGTGATGGCATTACATTATTAACAAACAACCAAGCATGTAAGAAATTGACACTAACCAAATAGATAAGCATCTAACAAATATAACTCATGTACCGTCACAGTAAGGAAGTCCCAACTCTTATAGTATAATTTTGCATATCAATGCACGGACTATATTAAGACACCCACGCTCTCAAAAGGAGTTCCAATAATGTGCATAAAATACCATAGGTTTACCCTTATTTCTATACCTTAATTATTTAAACAATTGGACTAGAATCACTATAGGACTTTTCAAGGCTTGTAATGTAGGCCTGGGAGCAAGTATGGTACATTTGAGATATAGTGACTCACCCTACTTAAAAATATACTTACTTTATTGATTCCAATTCTTAACTATGCTTCTTTTATTTCTCCCTTTCCCTCCTTTATTGCTTATTCAGATTGGGTGTGGTTTTCCTTCTTTCTTTACATTTATTCACTTTTCTTTTATTCTTTTCATTTTTCATTATTTTTTCTTTTTATTTTCCTTTCTTCACACTTCTTATAACACACCCACCCCTACTTTGCTTTTCTTTTATTAAACACCCTTCTTATAACTATTTTCAACTACGCACCCCTATGATAGCTACCCTTAACTTAGGCAATTTACCTGAGTTGGGGTGAATAGTGTCTAAGGAGGAACAAGGGTCAAAATAGGTTCATTTAATTAAATAAGGTGAAAATATGAAATCAAGAAAATAGAATAATTTAGGATCAAAGTAAGGACCAAGGGATACTTATAAACAAGAAAATAGGTCAATTTAGGCTCAAATTAAGGATCAAGGGATACTTATTCTCATTTGGTTGGTATTTTAGGATAAGAGTGGACTTATTCAAACATGGAATATGATCATGTCCTAACCAACTATCCTACATCCTAAGCAAGACTAACTGGGCAAGTTCTGGATTAAATGCATAATGAAAACTAGGTAAATACCTCACACACACATGGTACCACTTTATATTATCAACTACTACCTATAAAATTCATCCAATGATAAGATTTGATTATTTTTCCCCAAATACTAATTCCATAACAATGTTAAAACAATGTTCACACATATATTTATACTTACAGTTCATAAAAATATTTGGAGGGTATCATTTTTTTCTAACACTTACAACCACCAAACAAAATATCTCAACTGCACTTAGATTCCTTATATTTCTTCTAACTAAACATAAACAACACATAATATATATTACGATACAAACAATACCTAAACATAGCAGTTCCAACTAAGATACTATATCCGGTGGGAAAATAAATACAACAACAAAATCTCTCAGGCATGGTACACCCGCGCCCCTAAATAAATGCTTGATGCACTGTCCCTAGTTCATACTAGAAACTAAGCAAAAAAATGTGTAGGGACATACCTAGGATGCTCTAGATATCAGAAGTAGGCTCGCCCCCATTTGGGGCATCATATGGATTATTGCCAAGAGGAGATGGTGGTGCATGACTAGAAGAGGCTTCTAATGCCATATCCACATATCTCTTCATCTAAACTAAGCTAAATCTGAGACTCTACAACAAGCTTCTTTAAGGCCTACTAAAGTTCTCATCTCAGTTACCCTGCTCTTCTAGCTCACGACCTCTCTTCGCCCCAATAGTCTGGCCTCATCATCCTCAGCAAACAAATCAAAGATCATATATGGAGGTATAGGCAGTGGCTATGTCAAAGAATAAATCACCATAGGTATAATTAAAATATGGATCTCAGCTAAAGATCACACCTCAGATCTTAATGTAGCCACCTCCTTGCAAAGGCCCAATAAATTAAGTACCGAGACCTCACAAAGTTGTTGTAATACCTCATAAAATCGTGAGTCAAAGTCAGCTCGTAAAGCTCAATGAAAGATCCCAAGACTTAGAAAAAGTTTGCTAAGTGTTCAAGATTCAACACTTAGTCTTATTTTAGACCTCCAAACTTCGAAGATTTATTTGGCGACCTTCTCGACATCCATTTTCAATTTTCAAGTAGTGTTACGATTTGTAAAGCTCATGTTATATCCTGGGTGAGTTTCAGAATTTTTGGATTAGTGTAATGGCATGTTTGGGTTCCTAAAACAGAAGCCCCAGGCGATTAGCCTGCGCCGCCTGCTAACTCCAGTGCTTGCCCAGTTTTTTTCTAGAATTTTAGGGTCAAATTCAAATGATCATAAATCCTTGTATATAATCAAATGTAAGAGATGATATATATCAATGAAAATATCTTTGAGTCCTCTTTCCAATGTAATTGGTTTCATCCAATTTGAACATCGGAGTAAAAAGTTATGATCAATTTACTTCAGCCTATCAGACAGTTAACAGAGGGGTAACTGTGTCTTTCTCTCTTTCTTTAGGGGTATTTTGGTCATCTTCCACCCCTATATATACCCCTTAACACCAAATTAAGCCTCATTTTTAGAAAAATATACTTCTTTTCTCTAATTTCTCTCAAGAACAATAAGAGGGGTTTTCAATTGAGGATCCAAATTCAAGAATTTTCTTCGTCAATCTTCGTAAAATCAAAAATTAAGGTATGTGTAGTGTTCATCCATGGAGCTCAAGAATCAAGTTTTAAATTATGTATTGTGAATACTTTGTTGTGGTATGATTATGTTCATGTTGATGGTTGTTGTATGGTTTCAAGTTGAGATTTTTATGTATTTTCATAAAGCTATGTTAGTATGTAAGTTGAAATCTATGAAATTAGTTGTTTATGATATATATATTGTTGGATGTTGATAATCAAGTTGTTGATATTGAATGATTCCCCAATTGGAATCTTTATGTGTTATTATGAATCTATGAAACCATATGAGTTGAAAACATGTAAAACTTTGTTGTTCATGATGTAAAATCTTATGGTTTCACCTATGCCTAAATTGTGCACGCAAGGTGTTTGATGAAATGCCTAGAATAATAATAATCATGTTTTCATGACTTAAGAGCACCAAGTAACAAGTCCATGCTCTATGCTTTATGATTCTACATGAATTCCATGTTATTGATGTATTGTGGTGGTGATATGTAGCGAACATAATGTTGAAGTTAAGAAAGTACTTCCATGTTGAATTTATCCCCTCTCACGTATGAAATGTTGAGAACCATGTGTAGTATTGAATCCCCTACTTATGATATTGTGAATTGTGGACTCTATTCCTATGACCAAGTCAGACATGTGTGTCAGCTTCTTTCCATCAAGTCCTGGGGGTACTTGTACCCGAAAAATATAGTTGTGTGCCTAGAGCCATGTCATGTTGTCACGATATCCTCAGTTAAGACATGCTTAGTAGAATTCATTCAGTCATGTAACTCAGGAAATCTCAGTAATCTCATGAACTCAGTCAGTTACCAGACATCAGTAGTAATTCCATCAGTTAATGGGAATTCAGTAAACTCAGTACCAGTCCAGTTCTACTCAGTACTCAGTAACTTCAGTTCTCTCAGTCAGTCCTCAGATCTCAGTAGTATTTCATCAGTCAATGAAACTTATTAAATTTAGCGTAGCTCAGCTAAGCAACACTATCAGTCCAATTTATTAGTTCAGTTAATTAGTTCAGTCAGTCATGCTCAGTGTCTATTAAGATGGGAGTAGAAATTAGCCCCGAGTGAATCCAAGGATAGGAACATACACTGCCAGATGAGGGTGTGATTCTTAGTAGTCATCCTTACTTTCCAGAACTATGTAGCCAGCATAGGTTGAGGCATCAACACTGCCATCTTGAGGGTTGATAAGGCAGACATCCGCCATTCTCTTTTGGGGACACTGCCAGATTTGAGGGTCACTCACAGCTTGTCTTTACCCGTGGCACGGTATTGACATCCTTCCAATCAGGCCAAGGATTGGACCCCAGTTCAGCTACATTAGCATACATGGGGTATGTCGGTTAAACTACTACCTCCCACAGTTTTAGTCATTCAGTCTCAGTAAAAGAACTCAGATAGTTCTTCAGAATATCAAGACTATCAGATACAGTTAACTCAGATATAGTTCAGATTTAGGTCTGTCAGCAACAGTCACCCATGTTATCAGTATCCAGTATCAAGGCTGCCAGATATAGTCACTCATATTATCAGCTATCAGAAATTATTTTCCAGTAATATTAGATTTCAGTAAACTCATGCTATCAGTACTCAGTTTTAGGACTGTCAGATACAGTCAATTAGACCAGTCCTTCATAATCAGGACTGCAAAAAATAATCATACCTTTATCAATATTAAAGTATCAATATCCTAGTATTTAGTAATACAGTATCAGTTCCTCACTTATTAGTGATTCAAAGATCAATATCAGTAAACGCAGTCATTTAGTATCTCAGAACCGGTAAACTCATGTTGTCGGTATTCAGACTTAGTAGTCAGTATCACCATGAGTTTAGTAGCAGTTACTTATGTATGTATGTGTTATCACGTTCATATCAGTCGGCATTGTTCATACATGGAAACCCTTTGCATTTAGCCTACCTCACTCGTATACTCAATACTCTTAGTTGTACTGACGCATTCGCGCTATGGTGCTTTCTTTTATGTTACACTATAGGTTCAGATACACGATTTCCAAACTAGCAGTAGCAGTAGTATCTCATCTATCAGAGTTCCAATCATGAGTCCTCATCTCTTAAGGGCATGATCATTACTTATGTTATGGTTTATTTCAGTTCAGTTTTGCTAGTCGGAGTTAGTTGGGGACATGTCCCATCAACTCCCTATTTAGACAGTCATGTTAGAGGCTTTTCAGACTAGTATGCTCAAACTTTAGATAGTATTATAGTTGTTTTAGGTATTCTATACCCCACTCTTATGTTATGATTATTCCGTTTTGAACCTTATGGACTTACAGTATTATGTATTCCGTATTTATGTTCTATATTATGCAGTGTACAGGTACAGATATCAACCATGGGTTAGCTTGTGGTCCCTTGGGGTCATGGGCACCGTGTAGTGTTCCGTTTCAGCAAATCGGGGCATTACAGTTATGCTCCCAGATGGGCTTCAAAATAACCAATCTACCATACAGCTCCCTCATGAACCAATCTATAACGTCGATCATCCTACCCTCAACTCAAGCCTCAGAAGCCTCTAATGTAATCTAGACCCATGGACTGATCTGACAAAAAAGTATGGCCAACTAGGTCTAAGTCTATGTCTAGCAATCAGCCAACTCCTACTATCAATCCACCAACTGGTGTAAGAAATTATAAGGCACACTAACCAAACGTGCAACTGGCGGGTGAGGGGTCAAATTAGAAGCCAAATTTAGAGTTAAAGTACTCACATCCCTCTCACTGCCTCTAGTAGTCGTAGGCTCCACCCTCTGACTACCCGTATCAATGTAACCAACTAGTGTCTAACATGCTTGGCCAACGCAGAAGGCCTCTCAAAGTGGGTCGCACCTAAAGAAGTAGACTATAGTGCTCTATGTAGTGTTATAGGGTTGGCATCATCCTTAATCAAGCCAACGTTAGCCATGTGGTAACCTCCACCCAATGATCAATCTATGGAATACTTGGTACCCCTTCCTTATCACATAACCTCTGTATCAAGCTCGGGAAAAGAATAGCAATGAATTCTCAGAATGCTCGCTCATAAATCTCAGTGCGGATCCAACTCGCAAAATCAATACCATAACAAGCCATGAGGCTGGCAATCTATATGACTTTATGACAAGTGAGCACATTGTATGCAGAATTCGAACTCAAATAGTACCTCACTATAGTCCACCAAAAAATCATTTGAAAGTGTAGAGAAGCCTTCTTAATTTGTCTTTCCCTCTATCCAAGGGGCATCAATATCCAACTCAGCAATCTTTCAGGCTAGACATCTAGCCAAGTCTCTCTGATGCTCAATCTGCTTGGCATTTCTTATAGTACACCAAATTCTCATAAGTTTCAATTGATAGACAAAATCCACAGTGGTATCCTATCCTATAAACTTCATCCTTGACAAGAAATGGAAAATGGTCACCTCTGAAACATCAAAGCAAACACCTCTAAGTAGTGTATGTATCAGTAGATCATGGTACATCCCTCTCCCCTCAGTTTGGGGGTCAAATAGATAGATGCCACAAACAAGGAATAGAACTCCTGGACAATCTCCAAGTAATAAGATCTTGTAGGTTGAGCCATCCAACCAAGTCTATACCGCTCAAAAGCAGCCTACAGGTTTGGAGCACTTACTATATTAGCCAACTCAATATGGGTCTCCTCTATAATATTGCATTATGGTGTACCCTACTTAGTAATAGTATGATCTCTATCATAAATACACTGTATTCCCTCCACACACTATCTTGAAATAACTTGAGAAAGTAGGACTATAGAGATGTGTATGTACTTGGCTCCTAAGCAGTAGAAGCTGAAGTGACGGCAGCCTGAGTACCATAAGCTGAAGAAGAAACCTCCTAAGTACCCTGAACTTCTTCAACACCTTCATCAAACTTAGGTACATTTGAATCAAATGTAGACTCACTATCACCTAAACTGGATGTAGACTTTGACCCCTTCTCAGACTTTAGGCAAGCTGAATCCTCCTCTTGGCTAGAACTAGAACCTGACTCCTCTCCCTCATTAGACTTGGGAGAAATAGAAGTGTGTGGTGGTAAAGTCATAGCTGACTTCATCTGGGTCCCATTCAAGATGACATAAGCTATTAAAGTCTAGGGCTCTGACTATAATGGCTATGGTGATTTTGAGCTAAGATCCCAACTAAGTAGTAGCGGGTGCCAATTGAGAGCCTAGCTGAATAGATGCCCTAGTTGTATCCTGGTCCCTTATCTGCCGTAAAGCCAAGGGTGTACTTTCCGTACTTATAGGGCACTTCTATCTTAACTTAGATCTACTCCGCTCAGGAGACTCATATCTTAACTTGGACTGTACTCCCTCCTTTGGTGTATCCTTGGGTGCCATATTACCTATAAAAAGAGTTGTTAGGGATTGAAACATAATATGGAACAGGAAATAAGAAAAAAGTTGACTTTTTGACCAAGAGGCTACCTACGAACCCTACCTATGAGTTGTAGGTAGTACCTACGGGGTTGTAGATAACCTTGTAGGTAGCAAAAAAAGTCTTGAACTTTTGTGGTTTCAGAACTAACACCTATATGGATGCTTACATACTCGTATGTAAATTTTTTGGGTTCCAACTTAGGGAATATAAAATTTTCCCAAAATTTCCATCTGTGGTGACCCCCAACTGGAGATGAATGACGGGCCTATAGTATACTCATCATCTCAACTTTGGAAATACACCTTTGAATCACACCATTGTACACACCTTAAATAGCTAAGGCTTGTCCAAAAAAGAACTTTTGAACCTTATGTATAAATCATTTTCACTGCTAAAATGTCATGTCTTTTAGGATGAGGTCACTTGCCAAATAATTGGCAAAATTAGAAAACCAAGGGAATAAGTTTTGTGATGTTGCCAAGCTATGCTCATTTGGAAAAGTATCATTAATCTCAAGCTCGTCACCTAGTTTCAGCATTGCCTCTTTTTCTAGGCGAGATAAATGGTCTGCAACCTAATTTTTTGTACCTTTCTGGTCCTTAACCTTAAAATCAAACTCTTACAGTAATAGTACTCATCAAATCAATCTACGCTTAGTATCTTTCTTTGCCATAAGGTACCTTAGAGTTGCATTTTTTGTATGAACAATGACTTTATTACAAATCAAATAGGACCAAAACTTCTCAAAAGTAAATATCACTGTAAGCAACTCTTATTCAGTAACCATATAATTTTTCTGTGCAGGGTTAAGTGTTTTGCTGTCATAATAAATGGGATTAAGTAATCTTTTGGTATCTTTATCCAAGGACAGCTATTAGGGCCACACCACTAGTGTCACACATCACCTCAAATGGAAAGGTCTGATCCAGAGACACAATGATAGGAGTAGAAATCAACCTTTCTTTTAGGCACTCAAAAGCCTTAAAATAAGCATCATCAAAAACAAACTTCACCTTCTTCTCTAATAATTTGCACAATGGATTAGCAATCTTAGAAAATTCCTTAACAAACCACCTATAAAAATATACATGACCCAGGAAACTCTGAGTACCCCTCATAAAAATCAATGGAGGCAATTTTCAATCACCTCAATTTTAACCCTATTGACCTCTATCCCCTTCTTCAAAATTTTGTGCCCCAGAACTATCCCCTTTTTAACCATGAAGTGACACTTCTCTTAATTCAGCATTAAGTTGCACTCTTCATATTTGTAAAGTGCAATAGCTAAGTGATCCAAATAGTTCCATACTTTAGGTATCCTGAAATTCTACAAAACTAATGGCCTATTTAAACCTCTACAAAACTAAAATCAAGTTCTAAACCTGTGAATACAACAAATTTGGTGCAATAATAATTGACAAGATATTATTGGACCCCAGAACGTATAATGCAAATAAGTCAATTCCAAGATCAGTGGCTCCTCAATAGATAGCTAAGCTAGTGGGTTCACTTTATTCTTCAAATCAAAATCCAATTTCATTAGTGCATAAGAATAAGAACCTCTACCAACAAGATAACTCACCATCTAATCATACTCATTAATACTATCACTATCAAAATTCACGATAACTGATGCTAATACCTCAATGGTAAGTCTTTCCTCAATGAGTGTAACCAATGCATCTTCATCTACTATGTCTATCAGAAACACCACCCATTTATCTTTTGACTGCCTCATCATTAACAAATATTGAAAGTGATTTGTTCATCATTAAGCCTAAACTTTATCTGTCCTATATCCATGTCAACCAATGCCTTACTTATGGCTAGGAAAGGTCTTCCCAAGATAATAAAGACAACAAAATCTACCTTATAGACGAGAATCACAAAGTCAACAAAGTTTGAATGAAGCTATATTTACCAACACATCAGACAATATACCAACCAGCTTTCTCACAGTACAACCAGCCATTAATAGTCTCATAGATATCGGTGACCCCAACCCCAACTTCTTGTATACAACAAACAGCAGTAGATTAAGAGTAGCACCCAAATCACATACTGTTCGTGCAAAATTTAGGGACCCAATAGTGCAAGGAATAATGAAAATCTGGGATCCTCTTTCTTCTCAACTAAAGATTAAGAAGTAATAGCACTATAGTGGTGCACATTATCAGCAAGCTCAAAACTTACCATTCGTTTCTTAGTCACTAAATCTTTTATGAACTTTGCATAGCTAGGCATCTGCTCCAAAACTTTCATAAGAGATATATTCACAAACAATTCCTTCAATATTGACAAGAATTTATGATATTTCCCTTTTTTCTTTTTCTTCTACAACCTTTGAGAAAAATGTAGAAGAGGTCGTGGAATAGGCTTCAAGACTAGTTCGACCTCATTTTTCTTCCCTTTATCATTATCAGTTCATTTCTTTACTTTTATCTATTTCTCCAATGTCTCACCATTAGCCACCAAATTCTTAGTTTTACCTTTGGGTGCATCATCAACATCCACAATATTATTCTTCACCTTATTAACTAAAAGCATAGGTAGATCAATTATAGACTTACACCATTGAGTGGTGTTTGATAGGCAGTGACTATCATTCTTTAAATTTTGAATGGTATTTCTTGAAAGAGTGCCTGATTGATGTTGATTTAATATAGATGACATCTCCCTAAACTCTCGCTCAAGCTGTTTGATTGTAGTATCATGCAATTTTACTTTTTGGCTCAATCTTGATATGTCTGCCATAAACTCCTTAAGGCAACTCTTTTGGCTCTTTGAAATTATCCTTATAATATACAGACCACTCTTCTCCTTATAATTATCCTTTCTTCTCTAGTCTCCATCTCTACCTCTCTTCATGTCCCTATACCTATCTCTATAGTAGTTCTAACCTTAATTCTCTAATATCGAGTTCCAAGTGTCCTGATTATACCTTTGGCCCTAGGCTTAGAAATTTGCCATCTCTCTATCCACCTATTCTTCAAAATCATATTCTTTATGGCTTAGATATTTACCTTGAGCACCCAGAGGTTTTACTTTTTCTGCTCCCATGACTGTAAATTGCATAGTAAGTAATCCAATCTCAGTCGATTGTTGTGCTACCTTTTGAGCCACAATCTAATCTATGAATCTCTTCTTACTAGAAGCATAAATAGCATAAGTACCAGCTCCCCTATCTGCCTCCTGAATAAATCATCCTTGGTTGGCCTTAATGATTTGGTCTAATATCTCTACCGCTAACTCCCATCGCAAACTCATGAAAGCTCCACCTATGATAGTGTCTACCACAACCTTAGTATTAGAACTGAAGGCTCTATAGAATATCTCTAGTATATTCCTACCTCAAATTCTATAGTTTGGAATACTCATCAGATTCTTCTTGAATTGTAACCATGTCTCATACAATGCCTCTGAATGTAACTATCTGAATTTATAAATATCATCCTTCAACTGCAGCATAAAAATTAGTCCAAAAGTTGTTGTTTTAACTCATTCCAAGTGGTAATGGACCCATGATATAGTTCTCTTAACCATAAAGTCATCTTTCCTGTAAGAGAGAATGGGAAAAACCTTAGTCATAAGTCTTCTTGACTCACACTTAGTAGATTATACAAAATGCAAATCCCAAAAAAGTTCACAATGTGCACATTTGCATCTTCAATAGGAAAACCAACAAACACACCCTTCAAATTAAGCAACTGAATCATTTCACTCGTAATGTCAAATTTTATTTTTTAGGTCAACACTGGAGGAATGATAGCTTGTGTCTTAATTGGTTCAAAATACCCTAAATCTTTATCTGAATCATCAAAAACTGGCAAATACTGATAAGTAGGTGGAATTTGAACTTTATTCCTTCTATCTCAGTCCCTATCAAGTGTTGCTCAACGATCTTCTTCCTTTTGTTGTATATCCCTTTCCTTAGCATATTGGACTACTCTAATATCACATTTTCTTTAGCTATTAATTGAGTAGTGATTTGGTCAACAATTTCTTAAATACTATATAAAGGTGCCCGATTTAATATGGTTGGTTCATCATGAACCCTTTTATGTAGGGCTCCATGCTTATACTTTTCTTGTCTCTCCATCTTATGATTTTATCGTAAGGTTCGTTCAAGATCAGATCAAATAGAATCAGGGTATTTCCTTGACTCTGAGTACTAGGTATACATTGGTATATACCCTAGAAAAAGGTATAAAACCAAAAATGAACAACCTCAATAAACTCAAGCAATTAATTCGTAATCATATTCTTTGGCAATAGCGCCAAAACTTGATGTCGCCTAAATTACACCTCCTAAAAGGTATAACACAGTTACTTGTCAAATATAGACCTCAATAAAATTGGGGTAGATCCCATAGGGATTAGAATGAAAATCTACCAAAAACTTATTGATGTAGTTGGAATGTACAGAAAGTAAATGGGGGGTTTGTAAGAATAATAGTCATAGTAATAATGCTTAGCAAGTAGGGTTATTATCGATATGTGATGTTCATTAGGATCATTGATCTTGGGCATAGTTATACATCCAAGTGCCAACATTTATCCATATTTATACTTGTTCTAGGAGCTAAAACTTGTCAGTTATATTGTGTTTGAGCTAAAATTACAATCCTGAGCTAATGGATATGATTAATGTTCCAGGGCTTGATTATGATACAATTAGACATTCTTTGATGCATTAATGAGAAGATTTTGGGATATGGAATCACTATGAGTAACATGCAGAGCATGAACATGTTGGAACAAGGTTCGTAAAGCATGGCACAAAGCCCAAAATCAACACAATATATAAAGAGCTAGAAAGAAGGAAAATTTCAAGCCTTTGTACCATGGAGCTTAGACTTCGCGTTAAAATGCATGGCAAGCTGATGAATTAAAGTCCAATGGCAATTTCCAGTGAAGGTCTGTTATAGCCCAGTGCCACGAACCTTAGTGTCCATGATAGCCTTCATGGCATGAAGGCTGAATTATTTCAGAAGGTTCAATCCAGTGAAGGTCTGCGATAGCTCCGTGGCACGGACCTTAGTGTCAGCGATGAGCTCCATGGCATAAAGATGGGTAATTTTCATGTTATTTATCCAAAGTATAAAAAGGACACTTAATCATAATTGTAAACACCTTATTATATGAATATCAAAGGCAACTAAACAATTATAGGAGTTTTATTATGGTTCTTCCATTTTCATCTTCGAACATTGACTTTGGTATGATTAACTTTATTTCTTTGGTATTAATTTCAAACATGAGGGGCTAAACACCCTTGTTCTTAGGTTGAGTCCAAGAATATGATTATATTTCAATATTGTTAGAGTGGTTAACGTTGATTTATCACTTGGGTTGTTCTTATTCTTCTATTTCTACTATTTTAATGAATGGACACCTTTAGAATACATTTATAATCCCTTTGTGAACCAAGAAGGAGAATCATTGGGATGGATTAAAGAGTTTGAGGAGAAAGTTCATATTCTTCTGCATAATGAAGGATATGAAGTAGCAACTAGGATAGGAACATATCTAGAAGCCTTATTTGGTTCAATTGCAGGAAGATAAAGCATCTAATTGGATTATTGCATCCCTGCTCAGCGATATAGTTGCAATGCATATTTAGGTAGAAGATTAGAGGCTTGAAATATCATGATCATAATCTAAACCCTGTGAATCAATAACCCAATAATCAATAATACCATGATAAGGATAAAGATTTATATTATTGTTAAGAGTGCCTCAACCCTAGAATTCTCTCTCATATTGTTTACAACCTAGATTATGTTGGGATTGTCGCACTTTTTTATTTAATTAGTTGTTAAATAATTCATTATATTTTTTAACCCATTTTGAGACTCTGAAGCACTTGAATACATTATTGTCAAAACTAAAGTTTAGTAAATTACTTACCAAGTAGTCCTCATGGGTACGATATCCGATTCTTTGAGTCACTATATTACTTGTATGATCAATTCGGTTCCCCCTAACTTCTTAACTCCGTAGACTTAATGTGCTCATCAAACTATCTTGGTACCTTGCATGTAGAATCTAAACAATTATGTATCACCTAACCATTTCTCAACCTTAGTTTAGTGAATTTCACTCATCTCTTCTCGGTCTTAGAGTATCACATTACTAACCCTTATTTTGTATACTAGATTAACTATCTCCCATGAGTCTAAAGTTAATTAGATGAATATTGGTAGCTTCAAATTACTTTTTTAATATTTTTTCCTAATCTCAACCTCTCTCTAGAGTTAGTATCGAATACAGTCAAGTTCCTAAAATTTGCAACCGCCAAAAATTAATCACTACAAAAGAAATCACAATACTTGCAAGAACACCAATTTAGAATGAGTATGCACTTTGTTTGCTTTGTTAATCCATCAAGGTTATCAAAACCCTAGTTATCATGTTTAGCTACTCATGATTGTAAGAACACACATAGAATTCATAGATGAAACCATACGAAAATTTAAGAATGAAAACTAAAATCTAAAATTAATATCAATTCCTAAATACCAAGAATAATAATTACAAGATCAAGAATGTATCTCAAAACTCACAATAATGTAATAAGTGCATGCAGTGCATAAAATAATAATGGAACATCCAATTGGGTATTTATAGATACATCAAAAATCCTATTCTAAACAAAGTAGGAAATCAGGGTCAGCACGACCCTACGACCCTGCTTACAAGTCGTAGGTAGTACCTATGGGGCATAAGTAGGTTTGTAGGAATCAGAGGAGTCTTTAGGTCTTCAAAACCCTACCTAGAGGGGTACCTATAGGTAAATAGGTACTACCTACGCCTCATAGGTAGCCATCATAGGAATCAAAAGAAGTCTTCAACTTTCAGAATCTTGGGACTACAACCCAACTTATCAGCCCGTAGATACTATCTACGGCCCATAGGTAGGCTTGCAGGTGTCCTCTCTACTTTACTTCATCATTTTTTGCTCCTTCTCTACTCCGAACCTAGTTTTCCTGTAAAACCAACATAAAAGGACATCATATCTAACAAAAAAACCTTAGTACTTGTATAATTTCCTTATTTTAAGTATCAAAATTTCCATGAAACTATGGAACATTAGAAGACTTTTTATCACTAAAAATGTGGGAACCAAATTTTACCCCACAAGACTTCACACTCACCCACATTGCAATTTGGATTCGTCTACCCCAACTTTCAACTGAGTTTTATGATTAAAAAATTCTAGAAAGGGTAAGAATAAAACTTTTATCTCTGCTAAAAATCAATACATGCAAAACAACCACCTTACACGAAAGGTATGCATGAATTAGCATCCAAGTTTCCATGAATTACCTAGTTAAAAAATCAGAAACCATAAGAAATCATAAATAGGAGGTGGTTTATAAAGAGGAAACCTAGTACAGGCTATGGGTAAGTTTCCATGAATTACCTAGTTAAAAAATCAGAAACCATAAGAAATCATAAATAGGAGGTGGTTTATGGAGAGGAAACCTAGTACAGGCTATGGGTAGATTAGCCATACCCTACAAAAATACAACAATACACCAACCAAACATACTATAGAGCTAAAACCACCAACTTCAAAAGATAAAACATCTAGGAAACTGGCTAAGGAGATGTGGACAATAGTGATCTATAAGAGAATAAAGTCACAGAAAAAGGCCAAACCAGGAATTAACACACTACCAGGTAAGTCAAGAAATCAGGCCATCAAGTAGGAAAAACCTTTTACTCACTTTCAACTAAATTTCTCAACCTAAATGCCAATAAGAGCTGCACAAATAGTAAAATATCAAACCCCCTTCCCCAAATATTGATAATAGAAAAGAAAAGAAGAAAATTTCCTATAAAACTTTTTGAACTCTAAACTTGAAATCTATGGCATTTCTAGATCAAAGATTTAACCACTCCCAAGCGAGACAATTGGTTGTGCTACCTTCTCTACAAGGATAAAAACATTTTAACACCTTACTCTGCCATTGAGAGTTTAGATATCATAAAAGTCAATGAGGTAGGACCCTCTACCTGTCCCTCACAAAGATACTAAGGAATTTAAGATTACTTTTCTTTATTCAATGGAAAATACTAACATCGTCCGCCCTTTAACCCCTCCCCCCCCCCCCCCCCCCACATACATAAATATTCCATAATCAATAAGAATAATCATAACTCCCCTTCAGTTGACATAAACATGGAGGCCACATCCATTGACTCCCTGTTATATCTTGTTTAGATGATGATCAGCTGACAATAAGGAACCAAGTCCCTGGGTCTTCAAGAATTCACCACAACTGTCACATTTCTGCATAGTTTTGCCTATTAGTGTAACAAACTGTACAGGTGAGTTGTGTACTAATTTGGACACCTGGCCTAATCAAAATTCAACCCTAATCATTATCCTACTATAAATAGAAGAGAATACTTCTCAATTTAATGGTATTTACTATTTGATTATTGAAAGAAAAAAAATGATAAAAACTTAATATTGCTCATGTTCTAAGTTCTGTGTACTGAGAGAGTAATTGTTCTTGAGTCAAGTCTTGGTCTATAATTGAATTACTCATCTATAAAAGTAATGCTTTATTATGTATTTTAAGTGCTTAGGTAGAGTTACCTGAGTTGATATTGATTAGATTTAATCAATACTGAGTGGAGGTCTTGGTAGAGTTATCAAGGTAAGTTTGTAATAGAGTTATTACAACATAGTGGAGCTTAGACCTAAGCATCAATGGAGTCTATAATTTTAGTTTAATTATAGTGGATTGTTGAATGCTTGTGAGGGCAAACCATGGTTTTTCCTCCCTTGAGAAAGGAGGTTTCTATGTTAAACCATTATGTTCCTTACTTTTCTAAAAAGGTTTATTTCCTTACTGCTTTACTAATTTATTATCCATGTCTGACTGTAAGGGACCTGGTCCCTTATAAGGTGGTGCATCCCCCATGATTCATCAGTTTGTATCAAAGTAAGAACATTTTAAAAGGTTCACACCTAGAATAAGTTATTAATCATAGCTGCTTCACTTAATCTAGAAGAAGGGAAATCTACCACTAGACCACCCCACTTTGTATGAAACTTTTTCTATAAAGAAAGGAGAGATAATTCAAGATAAGCATACTAGATTCACTTCAATCATAAATGAGTTGCACTGCTTAGGAGATGTGATTCATTTGTATAAGCAAGAGAGAAAACTTCTAGGTGTTTTTCCCAAGTCCTGGGAAAACAAAGTGGATATTATTACTAAGGTAAGAAACCTGAGGACTATTTCTATGGATGAACTTATTGGTAATCTAAAGAATCATGAACTCAAGAAGCAACAGGGGAAAGAGAAGAAGGAAGCAAAAAGAGAAAAATCTCTGGCATTAAAGGTTGCAAAGTCTAAATCAAGTGAGAAAGGCACTAATGTTGCCTATTTGGAAAAAAGAATTGTTAGAGCAATGAGGAAAAATGGTTAATTTCAAAGAAGAGAAAGTATAAAAAAAATGATACAGTTAAAGTTTGTCTTAAGAAGCATTTCATCAAGGATTGTCCACTACACAAAATGGACTATCAGGATACCTAAAGTATGGAGCTATGTAACACCCCAATTTTTTGAATCGGAATGTTACACGATGCTTATGACCCTGAAGGACCACAAGCTAACCCATGACTGATATTTGTACCCGTACACTGCAATATATGATGTAATAATGCAGAAAAACATGAACAATAGGCCATAAGGTTCAACTGAATAAAATATCTGATAAACATAATATCCATATGGGTAGAAAATACCCAAAAACAACTAAAGTCTGAATCAAATCTGAACTAAATCTAAAAGCCTCTAAATACTGTCTGAGTAAGGATTTGAAGGAACATGTCTCTAACTAACTCCGTCTAGCAAAATTAAACTAAAATAATAAATGAAATAAAAAATATCATCCTTGAATGGATAAGGACTCACTGCAACTCTGCGACTGGAATGCTACTGTTGATCTGGAACACATGCCTCTGAACCTATGGTGTAATATAATAAAAAGCACCATAGTGCAAATGCGTCAGTACGTCTGAATATACTGAGTATATGAGTGAGGTAGGCTAAATACAAAGGGTTATATGCATGAAGAATGTTGACTAATATGAACGTGAGAATACATAAATGTATAAGCAACTATAACTGAACTCGTAGTGATACTGACTATTGAGTCTGAATACTGATGACATAACTTTACTGATACTGAGATACTGAATAGAAGAATGACTATATTTGATAGTTTGAATTATGAAGGACTGGTCTGATTGACTGTGTCTAATAGTCCTAAAACTAAATACTGATAACATAAGTTATGACTACTGACATAATTGATATAACTGATATAATTATGATGATCGACAAGACTGATGTAACTAATACTGAGCAACTATATTTAACAGTCTAAGTTCTGATGGAACTATCAGGGTTCTGTTCTATATGGAGTAATTGAATTTGAGATTAGTCCTATCTAGTGGGTGATCTTTAAATCTGATAATTCTGATACTGATTAACTATAGTTGAGATCAGTCCTGTCTAATGGGTGATCTTGAAATCTATTTATAATAGTAATGATTAATTGTCTCTAACAGTACTAAATCTGTACTACTGAACTGAGTTGACTGTATCTGACAGTCCTGAATCAGTAACTGAAACAGTGGGATGTATTCATCTAACCGACATGCCCCATGCTAAGCTGACTGGGGTCTAATATCTGCCCTGACTGGAAGGGTTTCCATACCGCACCACCAGTAAAGACAACTGCAGTGGAGTCAGTCCTAATCTAGCGGGTGACTCTTGGGATCAGTCCTATATATATAAATATGCTAACGGGTGACCCCTGAGTACGCCAACCCTATCTAACGAATGATATTTCGTACCTACACTGGCTACGTAGTTCTGGAACTTAGGGATTGCTTCTAAGGATCTTCGTCCCTTCTAGCGATTGAGTCCCCATCCCTAGGCTCACTCGGTGTTGAATCCTACTCCCATCTAAAAGACATTGAACTAGATAACTGAGTTAAACTGAATAACTGAATTAAACTGATTAGTTGAACTGATACTGATTTACTGAACTGCTACTAATGGCATTATTTAGCAGAGCTAAACTAAGTTTACTAAGTTCCCTTGATTGAAGGAATGTACTAAGTTCTGAGGACTGGCTGAGAGTAATAAAATTATTAAGATCACTAGGAATACTACTATTACTGAGATCACTGAGATTACTAAGTACTGAGTTTACTAAACTATTGAGACTGTTGAGATTTCTGAGTTTTCCTGAGTCACATAACTAACTGAATTCTATAGACCATGGCTTAACTGAGAGTATCGTGATAACATGACATGGAACTAGGCATACAGCTATATTATTTCGGGTACAAGTACCCCCAGTACTCGATGGAAGGAAACTGACACACATGACTGACTTGATCATAAGAATAGAGTCCATAATTCACAATATCATAAGTAGAGGATTTCATACTACACTTGGTTCTCAATATCTTATACATGGAAGGGGATGCGCACAATATGTATATACTCGCATTGCTTCAATATTATGCTCATTCCATATCACAATAATAACACACAACAATAACGTGGAGTTCATGTAAAATCATAAAGAATAGAACATGGGCTTGTCATTTAAGCACTATTAAGCCATAAAAACATGGATTCTATCATTCTTGGCATTTTATCAAACACCTTACATGCACAACTTTGGGCATAGGTGTACTTATCAATTTGACAATTTTAATCCATCTAAAATTCATGGGTTTCAACTAACCTACTCACATGCTTTATGAAAAACACATTAAGATACAACCTTGAATCCAAACAACAATCATCAACATGATTATAGCCATAACACAACAAGGAAATCACAATTTATAATTTAAAACATGATTCTTGAGCTCCATGGATGAAAGGGGCCCATAGATGAACACTACACATACCTTAAAGCTTGATCTTGAAAGAGATCTAATGTTTCTTGAAGGTTCTTGAAGAAATCCATAGGCTTGTTCTTGATTTTTCTTTACTAGGGTTTAACCCCTTTGGGAGAGAATGTTCTTGTTCTTGAGGAGATGATCTTGAGAGAAAACCCTAATCTTGTGGTTGAGAGTGTATGAGAGAGCTTATTGAGATGTTTAACTGAAGAAAATGAAAGATAATACTCTCCTTGAGGGTTATAAGTCGTGGGAAGTGAAGGAAAATTCCAAAATACCCTTGTAAAAATGTCCCTCAATTGCTAGAAAAATTAGCTGACGACATTCGTGACAAGCAGTCATACTGGTGATAGGTTGTCACAAATTGTCATCACAAAAAGGTAAAATCTTGGTTTTCTGGTTAAGGTTGACGACATTGGTGATAGGCCATCACGGGCGTGACGGCTTGTCATAAAATGTCTTTACAAGGGGTGAAAATCTGCCCAGGGCTGACGACATTGGTGATAGGCCATCATGGGCATGACATCTTATCACGAATGTCGTCACTCAGTTTCCCAGCCTAACATGCCGGAGTAAAATGGGCATAACTCCTTGCTCCGATATCAGATTTAGGCAAAATTGGTATAGTTGGAAAGATAATTCAACTATACATCTTTTGGTAGGTAATGAGCTCATAAATTCATAGTATAATAAGATATATGCTTATTCGAAGTTGACTATAGCAATATCCTTCCCAAGAGTTCAATCGGTAAGGAATATTTTGATTCGTCTGATAGCTGGGAGTTATTTGAAGACTTAATATACATATGACTTGCTCATAAAACTATAAAAGAACCATGATGTACTATAAATGAGCTTGAAATGTGGCACTAATATTGGTTTTGATTTTTTGGGGTATTACAATATCTTTCCCTTGGGAACATTCGTCCTCGAATAAGAATGACTGAGATGGAAGAAAAGATCAACTGAAGTACGTACAATACATACACTACTGAAACATGGTTTTAGGACTGACATGACAGATAAGTTGAATACATCATACTGAACAT
Organism: Capsicum annuum; assembly: GCF_002878395.1. Taxonomy (NCBI): domain Eukaryota; kingdom Viridiplantae; phylum Streptophyta; class Magnoliopsida; order Solanales; family Solanaceae; genus Capsicum; species Capsicum annuum. The sequence goes on along the minus strand of NC_061119.1, from coordinate 65,106,404 downwards.
GCATATCTGATGCATGAGTAACTAATTCATGAATGCACGACTGAGTGTTTTGATAAACTGAGTTTCTCATAATAAGAATGCATATCTGATGCCTAATTGATAAGCTGAATTCATGCATATCTAATGCATGATTATAAGACTGACATGATACATGAATACATGACAAAAAGTACTGGTAAGCTGATCACATATATCTGACGCGTGAATATATGACTGAACAGACTCAGGAACATGCGGTTGAACATGCAATGGTAAAGGTACTAAGTTTGAACTAAAAACTAAGCATGGAACTGAATACAAGGTTTGGTACTAAAATCTAAACAAGGGAATGAGTAATATCAAAGAAGGCTATCACCTTGAACTGAAAATATCGATGAGTATGAGATTAATCACTTAATATGCATGCGAGGAAACAAAAGAACATAACTGAGTTTCAAACGTGATACATGAACTGAACTAAATCTGCAATGCATGACATGGATTGAGTATCGTATCATGGACTAAACTGAGCCATTGAGTACATGGCTTACTGCTGATTTTTGGAGCTAGAGGGTCGGCTTATAAGTAACACTTCCTCCAAGATAGATTCATCAAAGAAAATGACATGTTTAAATCATGAAAGTTTGGGGGCTATAGTGTATCTCCCCCCTTGGGACACTATGTCCCTTAAAGGATACTGGAGTGACGTTGCTGAGATATTAAAGAAGTTGAGGAAATGCATAAGGCATCTACAAACTAGATTATAATTCAACCTCGAGAGTCTAAGACTAATAGATGATGCATGAACTAAACTGAACTTGCAACTACTAGGAGGTTCTACTTGGAATAGTTACATTCCCTGAGGTCTTGGATAGCATAATAGATGCAAGGATGAGGAAACAAACTATACAAATTTGACTGCTCGATTGCCAAACTGACTTGATGGGTTTACTAACTAAATCATGCTGAAACATCTGTCCAAATCAGAGAAAGAGATCTAATAATACAACCATGAACATGAAAGACTTGTAAATTACTCGAATCTAGGTCAGGAAAACTTTCCAGATCATGACGGGTTTGGAGTGCATAAAGTTTATTCTGACGCTGACCACTCTTGGTGTCTTGCTGACGCAACTCTTTACCTCTCTGTGCTAGAACTCTACACTCTCACATACTGTGGCCTGGCTTGCCACACCCAAAGAATACATCACTACCTGCCCTACATGCACCTGGTTGATTTTTACCACACTCTTCGCAAAGCGGATAAGTGAGACTTCTATTCTCATTACCCTGGGCCTCAGAGCCTGGCACTCCATCATGATGGTCATATCTGGACTTAGGTGCTGGTGCACTAGCTGAGGATGAAGCTGGGGTTGAAAATTTCTGACTATGCTGAGAACGGTTACCACCCTGTGGCTTAGGCTGAGCAAAGCTGAAACTACCTGTCCTTGCTCTCTTACTATATCTCTCCCTCATTCTAATATTCTGCTCCTCTATCTACTGAGCATGAGTCATAAGTCTGGCTAAAGTCATATCACTATTCAATATGGAAGATCTGCACTCATTTACTACGTTATCGTTCACCCTTGACACAAACTTACTCATCTTAGCTCTACTGTCTATAACCACATAAGGGGCATATCTGGATAATTGAGTAACCCTAAGAGAATACTCTTTCACTGTCATACTTCCCTGCCTAAGGTTGATGAACTCTAGCACCTTAGCTTCTCTAAGCTCCAACGAGAAAAATCTATCAAGGAAAGTAGAGGCAAACTCCTCCCACTCTATAGAACCTGCATCATCTAACCTTCCCAACCTCCACTATTTGTAGCAGTATATGCCACATCCTACAATTGATATACAACTAACTCAACACTTTCCACAGTAGTCACCCTCATAATATCTGTCATTTTTTGAATCTAATCCAAGAATTCCTGCAGGTCCTCATCTAACTTAGACCCCATAAAAGAAGAAGGATTCATTCAGATAAAGTCCCGAATTCTAGCTACATCTGAATTGGCCACTGGATTGGCTAGAATGACAGCTGGTCATTTATTTTGGGCAGCAACTGACTAAGCAAGAGTGGTGAATGCAGTCCTGAACTCTACATAAGAAACATGATCACCCAAAGGGTCATTGGGCTGAGGGGCTGACTGATTCCCATTTCTTTTTTTAAGAGGCATGTTTTATAGAAGAAAGGGAGATAGATTAGACTGAGAGTGACTTGAAATTATGCTCACCTACATGACATAAATACTGAAAGAAGGGAAACTATTCCTAAAACATCGCATAGCCTCCTGCACCTAAGTGTGGTGCACAACACACGCATGTACAAGACTCTACTAGATGCGTCTTTCAGACTTCCTAGGACTCTATTGAACCTTAGGCTCTGATACCAAGATTGTAATACCCTGATTTTTTAAACCAAAATGTTACACGATGCTTATGACCCTGAAGGACCACAACCTAACCCATGACTGATATTTGTACCTGTACACTACAATATATGACATAATAATACAGAAAAACATGAATAATAGTCCATAAGGTTCAATTGAATAAAATAACTGACAAACATAATATCCATATGGGTGGAAAATACCCAAAAACAACTGAAGTCTGAATCAAATCTGAACTAAATCTGAAAGCCTTTAAATACTAAGTAAGGAGTTGAAGGAACATGTCTCTAACTAACTCTATCTAGCAAAATTGAACTCAAATAATAAATAAAATAAAATAATATCATCCTCAAATGGATGAGGACTCACTGAAACTATGCAACTGGAATGCTACTGCTGATCTAGAACACGTACCTCTGAACCTATGGTATAACATAAGAGAAAGCACCATAGCATAAATACGTCAGTACATTTGAATGTACTGAGTATACGAGTAAGGTAGGATAAATGCAAAGGGTTATATGCATGAACAATGCTGACTAATATAAACTTGAGAATACATACATGAACAAGCAACTATAACTAAACTCGTGGTGATACTGACTACTGAGTCTGAATGCTGACGATATGACTTTACTGATACTGAGATACTGAATAGATGAATGACTATTTCTGACAGTTCAAATTATGAAGAACTGGTATGATTGATTGTGTCTAACAGTTCTAAAACTACATACTAATAATATAAGCTATGACAACTAACATAACTAATATAACTGTGTTGATCGACAAGACTGATGTAACTGATACTGGGAAACTGTATTTACCAGTCTGAGTTCTGATGGAACTATCTGAGTTCTATGCTATATAGAGTAACTTAATTTGAGATTAGTCCTACCTAGTGGGTGATCTCTAAATCTGATGATTCTGATACTGATTAACTATAGTTGAGATCAGTTCTGTCTAATGAATGATCTTGAAGTCTATTTATAAATGATAAGGATTAACAGTCTCTAACAGTACTGAATCTTTACTACTGAACAGAGTTGACTGTATCTAACAGTCCTAAATCTGTAACTAAAACTGTGGGATGTATTCACCTAACTGACATGCCCCATGCTAAGCTGACTGGGGTCCAATCTCTGCTCTGCTGGAAGGGTTTCTGTACCGCACCACCAGTAAAGACAACTACTGTGGAGTCAGTTCTAATCTAACAGGTGACTCTTGGGATCAGTCCTATATATATAAATGTTCTAACGGGTGACCCCTGAGTATGCCAGTCCTATCTAATAGGTGACATCTCGTACCTACGCTGGCTACGTAGTTTTGGAACTTAGGGATTGCTTTTAAGGATCTCCGTCCTTTCTAGAGGTTAAGTCCCCATCCCTAGGCTCACTCGGTGCTGAATCCTACTCCCATCTAAAATACACTGAACTGGATAACTGAGTTAAACTAAATAACTGAACTAAACTAATTAGCTGAACTGATACTGATTAACTGAACTGATACTAGTGGTATTGTTTAGCGGAGCTAAACTAAGTTTACTGAGTTCCCTTGACTGAAGAAACGTACTGAGTTATGAGGACTAACTGAGAGTACTGAAATTACTAAGATCGCTAGGAATACTGCTATTACTAAGATCACTGAGATTATTGAGTACTAAGGTTACTGAACTACTGAGACTGTTGAGATTTTTGAGTTTTCCTGAGTCATATGACTAACCGAATTCTATAGACCATGGCTTGACTGAGAGTATCATGATAACATGACATAGAACTAAGCACATAGCTATATTATTTTGGGCACAAGTACCCCCAGGAATCGTTGGAAGGAAACTGACACACATGACTGACTTGATCATAAGAATAGAGTTTATAATTCACAATATCATAAGTAGAGGATTTCATACTACACTTGGTTCTCAACATCTTATACATGGAAGGGGATGCGCACATCATGTATATACTTGCGTTGCTTCAATATCATGCTCATTCTATATCACAGTAATAACATACAAAAATAACATGGAGTTCATACGGAATCATAAAGAATAGAACATGGGCTTGTCATTTAAGCACTATTAAGTCATAAAAACAAGGATTCTATCATTCTTGGCATTTTATCAAACACCTTACATGTAAAACTTTGGGCATAGGTGTACTTATCAATTTGACAATCTTTATCCATCCAAAATTCATGGGTTTCAACTAACATACTCACATGTTTCATGAAAAACACATCAAGATACAACCTTGAATCCAAACAACAATCATCCACATGATTATAGCCATAACACAACAAGGAAATCACAATTTATAATTTAAAACATGATTCTTGAGCTCCATGGATGAAAGGATCCCATGGATGAACACTGCGCATACCTTAAAGCTTGATCTTGAAAGAGATCTAATGTTTCTTGAAGGTTCTTGAAGAAATCCTTAGGCTTGTTCTTGATGTTTCTTGACTAGGGTTTAACCCCTTTGAGAGAGAATGTTCTTGTTCTTGAGGAGATGATCTTGAGAGAAAACCTTAATCTTGTGGTTGAGAGTGTATGAGAGAGCCTTTTGAGATGTTTAACTAAATAGAATAAAATATAATACGCTCCTTGAGGGTTATAAGTCATGGGAAGTAAAGGAAAAGACCTAAATACCCTTGAAAAAATATCCCTCAATTGTTGGAAAAAATTAGTTGATGACATTCATGTCAAGCCGTCATACTGGTGATAAGTCGTCATGAATTATCGTCACAAAAAGGTAAAATCTTGGTTTTCTGGTTAAGGTTGACGACATTGGTGATAGACCGTCACGAGCATGAAGGCTTGTCAACAAATGTCATCACTGGTGGTGAAATCTACCTAGGGCTGACAACATTGGTGATAGGCCGTCATGGGCGTGACAGCTTATCACGAATGTCGCCACTCACTTTCCTAGCCTGATATGCCAGAGTAAAATGGGTATAAATCCTTAATCCGATATCGAATTTAGGCAAAATTGGTATTGTTGGAAATTTAATTCAATTATCTATATTTTGGTAGGTTATTAGCTCAAAAATTCAAAGTATAACAAGAGATATTCTTATTCGAAGTAGACTATAGCAATATCCTTCCCAAGAATTCAATCGGTAAGGAATGTTTTGATTCGTCTGATGGCTGGGAGTTATTTGAAGACTTAATATACATGTAACTTGATCATAAAACTATAAAATAACCATGATGTACTATGCATGATCTTGAAATATGGCGCTAATATTGTCTTGGATTTTTTGAGGTATTACCAGCTATCAAAGTAAATAAGTAGGACTAGGTCCCTAAGAAGTCAAGAAGAAAAGTTGCAGCTAATTATGTAGTGAAACAATATTAGGTTATCTAGGGAGATTCCTCTAGTGAATCTAATAAACCTGAAAAGCCTTAAGATTTGTCTGTGCTGATTCTAGAGGAGTGTGAAGTTATCTATGATTCTTTTTTTGCTCCTATGGAAAACATTAAAATAAATAAAATGAGGTAACTATTTCTGACATTAAGGAAAATTTAGATAACTACTCTTCTAGAAAGATAAAAAATCTTGCAAATGTGTTGATTGATTCTCTTTGAACTGGCTCCTAAGAAAAATGCTCTAAAAGAGAAAGTAGAAAACTAAGAGCTTGAATTGATTTCCTTAACTCTCTAGATCTCTTAAATAGAATAGTTGTTCACAAAATTGCAATCTAAAAATCTAAGCTTATTGAGTCAACTAGAGAAAGTAAATAATTCTGATGATAAGGGGAAGAAAGAAGCTTCCTTGCTTCAATTTGAGCTTGAAGAAAAAACAAGGGATTATCAAAAGCACCTCATGACTACACTCCATAAGAATGAATAATTAAAAAGGGACCTAGTTTGTATAACAGAAAAACTTAACAAATTACTAATACGGACCACATCCTTACAAATCCTTTCTAATTTAACTGGTTAGGGTCTCAATAGTAGAAAAGGCCTTCGATATTAGTAGAAAATCCAATCACTTGGGTCTCATGGGAAAGTTGTTCATGGTGTTAGAAACAAGGTGCACAAACCTATATGTACTCATTGTGGGAGAGATTCACACATAAAGGAAAACTATCAAAGTTGGCTTAGTGCTAGAATGAACAGTGCTAGACACATCAAGTAAGAGAATTCCTACCCTAAGGGTTCCAAACCTTTGAAAATATGAAAAATAACTCACTACCTAGACGGTCCTAGAAATATTTGATCACACCCTTGTCTTCCTTCTGGGAACTCAAACTCTAGTAGGTTCCCAAATCTAACAAATAACTATGTTTGTAGGTAGGAGAAAAGGATTGTAGTCAGAATTGGTTCATGGATAGTGGATGTTTAAAGTATATGACTGAAATGACTACTGTTTTCTCTCTCTCTCTCTCTCAAGACACTTCAAGGTAGAGGTTTCTCAATTGGAAATGGTAAAAAGATTATATCCATAGTGTTGGAAAGATTGGAAAATCACCCCGATCAAGTAATAAAAGATGTGTAGTATGTGAATGGCCTCAAGTATAGTCTTATTAGTGTTTCTCAAATCTATGATAAAGGTAATAAAGTTAAATTCACATCTGATGGATGCAATGTGTCAAGCTTGAAGTTTGGGAGAGTTATTCTCAAAGACAAAAGGTTCAAGAATATGTATGTGGTTAATTTAGATTTTGTAGCTTATGGGGAATTATCTTGCTTAAGAGTTCAAAGTGAAGATGTTGATCTATGGAACTGAAGGTTGGGATATGTAAGTTCATCTTTGCAAAACAAGTTGATTTCAAAGGACCTCGTTTGTGGAATTCCAAAGCTGAAATTTATATACAACAAAGTTGGTGATGCTGATGTTAAAGGCAAACGAACTAGGTATTTCTTTAAGTTGAAGAAGCAGGTGAGTACTTGTAGACCTCTTGAGTTTCTGCGCATGGACCTATGTGGACCTGTTAAAGTCCAAAGTTGAGGAGGAAAGAAGTATGTATTTGTCATTATAGATGACTACTACAGATTAACATGGACAACATTCTTAAGAATCAAAGATGAAACCTATGAGGTTCTAGTAACTTTTACCAAGCAAATTCAAATGAAACTGAATTGTAAGATTGTTGAATTCAGATCTAATCATGGAATTGAATTTGAGAAATCCCAAGTTGTAGGATTTTATGCTGAATATGAAATCAGTCACAACTTCTTTTCCCCTGGAACTTCTCAGCAAAATAGAGTTGTTGAAAAAAAAAAGAACAGAACCCTCATAGAGATTTCCAGGACCTTATTGATTGATAGTGGGGTTCCAATGAGCTTTTGGGATAAATATGTTAATACTTCCTATTATGTGACAAATAGGTATTTGATTAGATCTCTTCTAAACAAGACCCCATATGAGCTTGTGCTTAATAGAAAGCCTAAGCTTAATTACTTCAGACCTTTGGGTGCAAGTGCTTTATTCTAGATAATGGGAATAATAAAATATGAAAGTTTGACTCCAAAAGTGATGAAGCAACATTAGTGGACACTCCTTAACAAGAAAAGCATACAGAGTTATCAATAAAAAACTTTGTGTGAGAAAGAAAGTATACATGTGGTCTTTGATAAGACAGGAAAGCTAATGAATCCAGGTGATGATGAATATTCTGATATTGAAGAACTCATTTCTATTCAAAGGGATGTTATTGCTGAAGATAATACTCAAGGACTAAACGAAGCAATTGGAATGATGAAGATGATGGTGATCCAGGATCTCATAAACCCTTTTTCTAGATGAAGAACATCAAGAAGGGTCCAGTCAAAATCCTAAGGGACCTGGTCCTAGTGGAAATCATCTCAGATGGTCAAACTAGAGGCACAAATCTTCTCTCCCACTTGAGAATCTAACTTCACCTTTGGCATCTGGAGTCCAAATAAGAGATCAAGTCAGAAATGTCATGGCATTCTCAGTATTCATACCAAATTGAGCCTAAAAATAAGAAAAAAGCTCTAAAATATGCTAACTGGATCAATGCAATACAGGAGGAGCTTCAGTAATTTTAAAGAAGTAAAGTCTGGCACCAGGTCCCCAGACCTATCTGCAGAATAATTATTGGGACCAGATGGGTGTATAAAAACAAGTAGGATGAGCATAGATCTATCAATAGAAATAAATCAAGGTTGGTTTTTCAAGGTTATGACTAGGGGGAAGGAATTGACTATGATGAGACATTTTCCTCTATAGCAATGATAGAGCCTATTAGAATTCTTATTGCATTTGTTGCCTGCATGGGGTTCAAACTATTCCAAATAGCTATGAAAAGTTCTTTTCTGAATGGAAACTTGAAGGAAAAAGTCTATGTCAAGAAATATCTAGGTTTTGAAAATGCAGATTTTCCTCATCATGTGCTTAAATTAGACAAATATCTTTATAGTTTGAAGTAAGCACCAAGGGCTTGGTATGAGAGACTTTCAAAGATTCATCAAGAAAATGCATTTAAAAGAGATAAAACTGACAATACTCTCTTTTTAAAGTCCAATGGTAGCAACTTACTAATTGTTCAGATATATGTTGATGACATAATATTTGGAGCTACTTCTAAATCACTATGTGAAGAGTTTGTAAAGCTAATGGGGAATGAGCTTGATGGGTGAATTGAGTATCTTTTTAGGCCTGCAGATCAAGGAAACCTCTCAAGGAACAATGATTTAGCAAAATAAGTATATCAAGGAGCTATTGAAGAAATACAATATGGAAGATGCTAAGACAATTAAAACTCCAACTGGAACTAGTTCAAAGATGGATAGTGACAGTGCCCAAGCACACACGCAAGTGTACGTGGTCTTATTAAGTAGTAAAATGGCCTTCAAGAATCCAATTATCAATCCCACAGGGACTTGATTCAACAATGATTCTATTTTAGTTCACAATTTAGATTAACTTAGTGCAAGAGTAACCAAAAAGAGAGTTTAGAAATTGCAATTGCAAGTAAAGTAAAAAATATGTAAAGTAAATATATTTAAACAATCAATAGAATGAAACCCAGGCTTCAAGCACTATGAACTATCATACTATGTTATTGAACTTCATTCATTCACTTGCTTATCTTGGTTGTTGATGCGTAGGGTTAATTGCATGATCATGGTCTCCTGACCTCTAATGTTTTACCTAAGTTGGATCTTAAAAATACATCATTGAGCGGGGATGTAATAATCTAATTAAGTTCTTTAATCTATCATCCTACATGTGAATCAAGTAAGGCATCTAAGTACATCCCTGTCCTAGACACTAATTTGAATTCCTTATTTCATAAAAGAATTCAAACCATACTTTGTTTATTCCTTTATTCTATCACCCCTATTCCATCTCTCGAGATCAAAAGGTAGACAATTGATGCATTCTAAGGGTAGATAATCCTTAAAATAGTTAATTCAAGAATAAACAAACAACCAATAATGATAAGCAAATCGAACGAACTTAGTACAAAACAATAGTACTCATGTTCTTGGATTCAACCTCAGAAAGAGGGTGTTTAGCCATGCATAGTCATAATCATTCTCACATTGTAATTAATGACAAAAACATGAATGAACTAAATTAAAATAATAAAAACCTAATGTTGAAGTTGTAGCAGCCTCTCAATCTTAAAATATGTCCAAAGATAATTAAAAATATGTATAATGATATATTTATAGCAAAAGGGTAAGCCAAATCTATGTTGGAGAAGGATTCAACATGCAAGTCAGTCCTCAAATAGAGCACACATCGTGGGCTCCATTGCACTATTCTGGGGGGAACGAGCTCTATTGTGCTGGAATAGAGCCTATGTTGTTGGAAAATCGAGGGAACACACTGGAATTTTCTCTCAAAAATTGTTCTAAGGCAAGGGAGAACTATAATGGAGGGGACGATGTGCCCAAATCATAGGCTCACACTGGAAATTGCATCCCAAATTTTGGTTAAGTCTTCATCGTCCCATTTTTTATCCCTTTTTTGTGGTGTGTATCCCATAGATTTTCAGCCTTTATCTCTTCAAAATATCATAATATTCAGATCACAAATAATCCTACATAATAAAACCACACTAATTAGATACAATCACAACACAATATCCATGATGACAAATCAAAAACACAAGCTAAGACTAGGTTAGTTCGCATTGTTCTTTAACTTTATGTTCCGACTCTTAACTTAATCAAATTGAACCTTTCACATTATCAACAAGTTATTCCACTCATAATCACACCTTTAAACCATTTATAACCCTTTAAACACAATATAATCCATCAAGATAGACTAGACAAGCACCTAGCTCAAGCTAGTAACGCTAGTTTCCTCGATTGAACTCTAAATAACTTATTTGACTACAAACTTGTTTGGAATTCACTTTGACCATTGTAAACATATGCTTTAAAACTTATATGCTCATTTATCTCATTATCAACCCATATATAATATGAATCATCCTTAAAATAATGCTAAAAAGACTAGAATAGTGACACTAGAATGCATAAATACACCCAACATCAGATAGTGATGAACCTGGTCATTCAATTAATAATAAAATATATAAAGGGATTATTGGATCATTGTTATATCTTACTACAAGATGGCCAGATATTGTGTTTATTGTAGAATGTGTGCAAGATTTTAGGCTTTCCCAAAGGAGTCTCATTTGAAAGCTGCAAAAAAAATTCCTAAGTATCTAAAAGGGACAGTGGACCTGGACCTGTACTATCTATCTAGAGATAATTTGAATCTGATGGGTTATGCTGGTGTTGATTATGCTAGATACTTGGTGGATAGAAAAAGCACCTTAGGAATAACTCATTTTCTTAGTTCTTCCTTAATTTCCTGGGGTTCTAGGAAGCAAAAATCAGTTGTTTTATCTACTGCTAAAGCTAAGGATATGTCTACAGCTTTTTATTGTGCTCAATTGCTAAGGAGCAAATAGCAATTGAAGGATTTTAGGATTATCTCAGACACTATCCCTCTAATTTGTGACATTACAAGTGGTCTCAACATGGCTAAGAATCTAGTACAGCATAAGAGGACAAAGCATATAGATGTAAGGCATTATTTTCTGAGAGATAATATTGAAGAGGAGTTATATGCATGAAGTTTTGCAAGACAGAGAATTAGATAGCAAACATCTTTACAAAAGCTCTACATAAGGAGTAATTTGTAAAGAACAAGCTAAAATTGGGGATGATCAAAATGAATTAACCTATTCAATGGTTCAGTTTTTCTCCATAAAATTAGCTATGATTAGGAGACAGGTATCCTTGATAAAGTATGTACTTGTTGGTCTAACTCAATACCATACTTTTGCAGGTATACACGTATGGGAATAAATTTGTAAGAGAACAGTTGAGATAGACTTAAATTTAAGGATTCACTCAATAAAGAGAGAGACTTGGTCCCATCTCTCAGGCTAGTACCATCAATGTGCATTTTTTTATTCTGTCAAAAAAAGTCATGCCTTTTCTATCTATGTCATAAAATTGTCTTATCCTAAAAGGAAAGATGAGTCTTCCCAAAATTTAAATTAATCTCATCTCATTCTTTAAAAAATCCCATCCTTATGCTTATTCATTCCCTTAAATCTTGCAGTACCTAAACCCTCTCTTGTCAAAAGAAAAACTTGGTCTTAAATAGCCCTTCCAAATGGCTACAAATTCCTCATTCTCATGCCCCTTAAAGGACTTTGGAACTTAGTATAGTTAAAAATCCTCGCTCAAACCTTCTTCAAAGCACAACATTTATTTCATCCTTTATATCCCTATCAAAATAACCTTTGACTGACCTGCTCTTAACAAATACATAGCTGGATAAACCTCTAATAAATAAAATCCCAAAGAAAATAGAACCATTATCTGAACCTATTTTTATAATAAAGGGTAGTAATAAGGTTGATGTCCCATTTAAAGTCATCCCCTGCTTAAAAGCACCTTTTCTCACCTATCTTTTCAAAGCCAATCTTCTTCTTCACTCAACTCGTTGATGCAGATTCATCCCTAAAACCTCATAACCCTTACGGTAGTTTATGATGCATAATGCTTGGGATGCTGAAAATCTAAGTTTGATATCAAATAACCCAAGAAAAAGTTTGTTTGGTACTAAAGAACAAGATGTCAATAAGAAACAAGAATTTTTAAAGAGAAGTCTAGAAATTCTATTGAGAAGTAGCAGACTTCTAAAGGACCTAGTCCTAAGAAGAGGAAAATGACTGAAGGAGAACCTATCAGTATTTCTAAAAAAGGAAAGCTGGAGAAAGAAGAAAAGTATGTGTCTGATGAAGTGTGAAACAGGTCTTTGAGAAATCAAAAGGTGCTAACGGGAAGGATCTTTTACTTAAGTATATTAATAAAACCTGGTATAATAGAATTAATTGAGCTTGTTAAATGTCAAGTATGTCTCCATCTTATGGAAGGACCCATTCCCACTGTCTTTGATGGGGTTCTTAGCTTGAATGCAGAGATAAAGTGAAATACCCTGGGTTTTGATCCTTAGAAATTTACTGCGTTTTAAAATCTCTGTACATTATACGACTAGGGGTACTAGTCGTATATTAGGGAATAGTTTAGGGTTCATCACTCATATATTGATCAGAGTGGTTGGGTTGGCTACAGCCAAGGTACGACTTCTCTATAAGAGTCATATGATAAGGTACGAGTTATATGATGCAACTCATATGATGTCCTATGTCTTAACCTAGGTGATTTTATTTTGCCTAAGGTACAATTTATGGGTACCAATAGTATAATTAGGTATGAGTGGGACTTACAAGTCATATATGGGTCAGTATGGGGTTGAGATTCTACTTGGGTTATGAGTGGTACCAAATGGGGGGTAGTTGTACCCTCTTGCGAGAAATAATTATAGTTTAATTGGGGGTAAACTAGATATTTCCCCTTAAAACTCCTTGGGGCCCTATGATTTAAAATACCTTTTTGAGGCTTTATTAACCTATTTGCAATCAATCAGACTTTCTAAACTCTCTTAAAATCTCTCAAGGCTCTTGGGTTAAGCAAAATCTAAGGTTTTCTCCAAGGTGGTCAATTGAGGCTCTTAGGGTTAATTTCTTCTCATTTTCTTCATAATCTAGCCATATTACTCCTCTCTCATTGTTAGTTCAAATTAAAGGCATATTTTATGTATTATTTTCATGGCATAATTATTGTATAGTTTGGGGTTTTCAACTATATATTGGAGGTTTTAGTTATAAATTCTTGATTATTGTTTTCCTATGTGGATTTGTATGTTTTAATGGTGGTTTGGACATTTGGTTGCATGTGAATGGCTAATTGGTACTTGGTTTGGGTTTTGGAAACACTATGCCCCTAATGAGTTTGATAAAATAACTATGAGAATGATTTTACTATATTGTTGGACTTCTAATGGAACTACTATGGGTTTGAATGGGCGGTGTCAGTATTGGTTTCATCCTTAGTATTGGCATTAGTATTGGGGCTAATACCATTAGACTGTATTTATGATTGTTCTATCCTCTTATGTTATGGACACATACTTGGTTATTGTTTTGATTTTGGTATTGGTTATTGGTTGGGTGTTGGATGGTTAGACTCTTTTGGGTTGTTATGGTTATGGACCTATCCCAGAGTTTGTATTGGTACAAATATGATATCTTGTTATATGTTTGGGATTCATCTGACTCAGGGTATGTGTTTGGCAGTTGGGTTGGGTAACGGGGGTGGTCCCCGGTCCTAGTTGGACTTAGGATGCCCATAGCGATAATGCCCCAGTTTTGATTGTGTCAAGTTGGTATCAGAGCTTTAGATTCATGGTCATTTGGGATTCACTAAAGTTGTGTTGAGTAGAGTCTATATTAAGAGTGTGTAGCATGCCACACTTATATAAGAGAGTCTACAAGGCATTTAGAAATATTTCTCTTCTTTGTGTTCTATTTTTAAGATTGGAGTCTAAGGTCTTGGATTCATCTAATTTTCTTTTACTTGTCTTTCAGATCTTGCCTCAAGGATCTGAATCTCATAGAAATCCTCTGTCCTAACTGGGCACAATATTGATAGAACATACTATACACAGGGGATCCATACTTAGTCTAGGGTTCTACTCTTGAATATTTCTAGAGTTCCACCGATACTTTTTAGTCTTTTTTTAGGAAGACATGATGAATGTGGAGTTTCATTAGTCGATTCATATGATTGCTCAGTTTGTGGCTTCTTAGGATGAGTGTGGTGCATCTGGTATTCTATCTTCTAAGGCTATAAGGGTTGGCCAGTTTATGAAGTTGAGTCCTCCAACATTTATTGGTGTTAAGGTTGAGGAGGATCCTCATGGTTTTCTACATAAGATGAAAAAGATATTCTGGATTATGCATATCACACATATGGAAGGGGTGGATTTTGCAGCTTGTTAGCTTAAGGGTATGGTAGACCAATGGTACGAGGAATAAGATCAGGCAAGGTATGATGTTAAGGAGTAATCTCTATGGGAGACTTTCTCCAATGCTTTTTTAGACCATTTCTTTCCTCGAGAATCAAGGGAAGTGAAAGCAGAGGAATTTGTTAATCTAAAATAGGGGAAGATGTTTGTCAAGGAATATGCCTTAAAATTTCACAAATTCTCTAGGTATGCTCCAAAATTAGTATCTGATATAAGGTCCAGAATGAGAAAGTTCACTTTAGGACTATCTCAAGATTTGATCCTTGAAAGCAAGACTGTATTGCTGATTAAGGACATGATATTTCCAAATTGATTATTCATATGTAACAGGTGGAGGAGGAAAAGAAAAAGTAGGTTGAGATTGGGGAAAGGCAGGGTAAGAAGTTTAGGTTCTCTGAGTAGAGTGGTCAACAACAAAGTGGTCGAGATGGTGATAAGTGGTCAAAGAAAAAGTGGGGAAGTTTTGGTCCTTTTTTCACAGCTAGTACTCCTTACCCAAAGCATTCAGGTGATAGGCATCAATAGGATAGCAACAACTTTAGGGAATAAGGTGCCTAGTATCAGGATAGTGAGGCTCATTCAACCTTATTATGTCCTCCTTACAGGTTCTATGGTTGGTTACATAAGAGTTTTTATGATGATGGGAGAGGGAGGTGCTTCAAATATGGTCAGCTAGGCCATATGCTCAGAAATTATCTGGTTGGTAAGGTTGCTTCCAGAGCGAATAAGGTTTTAATTGCCTCTTCATCTTTTTCTGCACCAAAGGGTGTTGCTTCTATATTTGTTTCTGCTTTTGGCACTAGCATAAGTCGAAATAGGTTATATGCTCTTGCATCCCAACTAGGGTCTGAGGCATTGTCCTAATGTCATGACTGGTACATTACATCTCTTTTCTTATAACGTGTATTATTTACTTGGTCTGGGGTCTACTCTCTCATATGTGACCCCATTTGTGGCTATATTTTTTAGTTTTAATCCTGAGGTTATTTCAGATCTTTTATCTATTTTTACCCTAATAGGTAACTCTGTGGTTGCTAAAAGAGTTTGTAGGGGGTGTGGAATCTGATGGTAGTAAGGAGATTTTGGTGGGTTTTTTTGAATTAGATATGGTGGATTTTGATGTTATTCTGCGGATGGATTAGTTAAACTCGTGCTACTCGTCCTTAGATTGTCGAACCTGTAAGGGTATATTTAGGTTCCTTGGTGATCCTATTATTGAATGAGAGGGTGCTTCCCTAGCCCCTAAGGGAAATTTTATATCATATCTTAGAGCTCGGAGATTAATCTCTAAAGGGTGTCTCTATCATTTGATCCAGGTTAAAGACTCTAACTCGGAATGTCCTTTTTTACATTCGGTTCCAGTGGTGAATGAGTTTCTTGAGGTTTTTTTGGATGATCTTCCTGGTGTTCCACTGTATTGAGAGATTGAGTTTGGGATTGATTTGGTTCGGAACACTTATACAATATCTATTCCTCCTCATAAAATGGCTCCGACTGAGTTGAGGGAACTCAAGGAGCAACTTAAGGATCTCTTGGGTAAGAGTTTCATACATCTTAGTGTGTCTTCAGGGGGCACACCGGTGTTATTTATGTGTAACGAAGATGGTTCCCTTCAGATGTGAATTAACTATTAATAGTTGAATAAGGTGACAGTTAAGAACAAGTATCCTCTTCCAAGGATAGATGACTTATTTGATCAGTTGCAGGGTGCTAAATTTTTTTCTAAGATAGATCTTCATTCTGGGTATCATCATCATAAGATTAGGAAGGTGGATATCCCTAAGACAGCTTTCCAAACCAAGTATGGGCACTTTGAGTTTTTGGTTATGTCATTTAGTTTGACGAATGCCCTGGTGGCATTCATAGATTTGATGAACAAGGTCTTTCATCAGTTTCTGGTTCTTTTTGTTATTGTGTTCATTGATGACATTTTGGTGTATTATAAGAGTAAGTTGGATCATGTCAATCACCTTTGTGTGGTGTTGCTGACCTTAAAAGAGCAGTAGTTGTATGCCAAATTCTCAAAATATTAATTCTGGTTGAACGTTGTCACTTTTTTGGTTATATTATTTCTAGTGAGCGGATCATGATGGATCCATAAAAGGTGGTGGTGGTTAAGAAGTGGCCTAGACCCATGACTCCAACTGATATTCAAAGCTTCTTAGGTTTTGCTGGGTATTATAGAAGGTTTGTAGAGAGCTTATCGATGATAGCTACCCCATTAACTAAGTTGACTCAGAAGAAGGTAAAGTTCCCTATGTCGGATGCTTGTGAGTATAGTTTTGAGAAGCTGAAGGATAAGTTTACTTTGGCTCCGATTTTGACATTGCCTGAAGGCAATGAGGGGTTTGTGGTTTATTGTGGTGCATCCAGGGTGGGGCTTAGTTGTGTTTTAATGCAACATGGTAAGGTTATTGCCTATTCTTCTCTGTAGTTGAAGGTACATGAGAGGAACTATCCTACTCATAATTTGGAGCCTTTAGGGGTGGTGTCTGCTTTGAAAATGTAAAGGCACTCTTTGTATGTAGTGCACGTAGACATCTTTTCTGATCATAAGAGTCTACAGTATGTGTTTACTCAGAAGGAACTTAACCTAAGGCAGAGAAGATGGCTTGAGCTTCTCAAATACGATGACATGAGTCTTCACTACCATCCAGGTAAGGCTAATATTATTGTTAATGCTCTTAAAAGGTTATCCATGGGGAGTTTAGCTCATGTAGATAAGAAGAGACAAGCGTTGGTAAAGGATATTCACCGCATGGCTAATCTTAGAGTTCGCCTTTTAGACTCTGAGAATGGTGGTGTGTTGGTACAGGAAGTAGTTTGGTCATCTCTTGGTGCAGAGATCAAGCAGAAAAAAATACTAGATCCTATCTTGATGAAAATCAAGGGTAGTATAGGTGGGCAAAAGTTAATGGTATTTGAGATCAATGGTAATGGTACCATGCGGTACCAAGGGAGGTTATGTGTTCCTGACGTGGATGGTTTGTGAGAAAGGGTATTGGCTGAGGTGCATGAATCGTGCTATGTTGTTCATCCCGATTCAATGAAAATGTATCTTGATCTTAAGGAGATGTAATGTAGGAATGGTATGAAAAAGGATGTGGTTGATTTTCTGGCCAAATGCATTGTGGGTCAACAAGTGAAAGTTGAGCACATGAGGCCTAGAGGTTTGTATCAGGAGATTAAATTGCCTGAATAAAAATGGTAAGCGATCAATATGGATTTCATTACTGGTCTTCCTCGGTCTTGGAACTAATTTGATTTGGTCTAGATCATCGTAAATAGGATGACAAAGTCGGCTCACTTCTTACCAGTGAAGACTAACTTTTCGGCTGAGGATTATGAGAGGTTGTATCTTCATAAGATTGTAAAGCTGCATAGGGTACCTATTTAGATTATCTCAGATCGTGGTATGCAATTTTCATCTCATTTTTTATGGTTATTTCAAAAAAAGTTAGGGATTGAGGTTAGTTTAAATATTGCTTTTCACCTAAGGACAATTCAAATGTTGCAGGATATGTTTAGTGCATGTGTGATTGATTATGGTGGTAGTTGTGTTGAGCATCTACCTCTTGTAGAGTTTGCTTACAACAATAGTTATCATTCTAGTATTAGTATGGTCCATTTTAAGGCATTGTATGGTAGGGGGTGTAGAACTCCTATTTGTTAGTTCAAGCTTGGTGAGGCAGATATGTTTGGTCTAAACTTGGTATATCAGGCTATGGAAAAGGTAAAGGTAATTTGGGATAGGCTTAAAGATGCCCAAAGTTGCCAAAAGTCTTATGAGGATGTAAGGCGTAGGTACTTGGAGTTTGAGTTTGGGGATAGGGTGTTCCTAAAGGTGTCTCCTATGAAGGGAGTAATGCAGTTTAGGAAGAAAGGAAAGCTCAGTCCCCGGTATATTGGTCCTTATATAGTTTTAAAATGGGTTGGTAATGTTGCGTATGAATTGGAGTTGCCTTCTAGTATGAACTCCATTCATTTGGTATTTCATGCCTCTATGTTGAGAAAGTCTTTAGGTGTTCTTTCATCGGTTGTTCCTTTGGAAAGATTGGGTATCACAGATTCTTTGTCTTATGAAGAAATCTCAGTTGAGATCATGGATCGATGGGTTCGTTGTTTGTAGACCAAGGATGTGGCTTTGGTTAAGGTTCTATGGCATAACCATAAGGTGGAAAAAGTTACTTGGGAAGCAGAAGAGAACACGAAGACCAAGTATCCGCATTTCCTTTTTACTCTGGATATTCGTGCAGAAGGTATGTGTTCTTGATCACCTCTTTGTTTTCTAACTTAGTTAAAGTTTGGAATGGTTATGATTGGGTGTGGTTAATGTTTGCACTACCTTGTCCGTCATTCGAGGATGAATGATCCAAGTAGGGGAGACTTAAACACACTAGGTTTTAATCCTTAGAAATTTCCTAAGTTTTGAACTCTCTGAACATCATACGACTAGGGGTACTAGTCATATGTTAGGGTACAGTTAGGGGTCATCACTCAGATATTGACTAGTATAGTTAGGTTGGCTACTGTCCAAGGTATGACTTTTCTATAAAGGTAGTATGATGGGGTACGATTCGTGTGATGTAACTCGTATGATGTCCTTTGTATTAACCTAGGTGATTCTTTTCTACCTAAGGTACGATTTATGGGTACCAATCGTATGATTAGGTACGAGTGAGACTTAGAAGTCATAGGTTGGTCAGTATAGGGGTTGAGATTCTGCTTGGGGTACGAGTGGTGGGTACCACTCGTACCCTAGGGTATAGATAAAGAGTGATCGTACCCTCCTGTGGGAAATTAATACAGTTTAAATAGGGGTAATCTGGACATTGCCCCTTTTAACTCTTTGGGACCCCACGACTTAAAACACCTTTTTGAGGCTTCATTAACCTATTTGCAATCAATCAAACACTCTAAACGCAACTAAAATTTCTCAAGTCTCTTGGGTTAAAAAAAACCCAGGGTTTTCTCTAAGGTGGTCAATTGAGGCTCTTAGGGTTGATTTCTTCTGATCTTCTTCGTAATCTAAGGCATGTTAATCCTCCCTCATTGTTAGTTACAACTAAAGGCATGTTTTATGTATTGTTTTCATGTCATAATTATTATACTTGTATGGTTTTGGATTTTCAAATATATGTTATGGTTTTTGGTTATAAATGCTTGGTTATGGTATTCCCATGTTTTATTCATGGATTTGCATATTTTAATGGTGGTTTGGACATTTGGTTGCATGGGAATGGTTAATTGGTACTTGGTTTTGGTTTTGGAAACATTATGCCCTAAATGTGTTTGATAAAATGCCAATGAGAATGCTTTTACTATATTGTTGGACTTTTAATGGAACTACTATGGGTTGGAATGGACGGTGTCGATATTGGTGTCAGCCTTAGTATTGGCAATGGTATTGGGGCTGATACTGTTGGACTGTATTTATGATTGTTCCATCCCTTTATGTTATAGACACATAGTTGGTTATTGTTTTAGTTTTGGTATTGGTTATTGGTTGGGTGTTGTATGGTTGGACTCGCTTGAGTTGGTCAAGGTTATGGACTTAACCTAGAGTCTAGATTGGTACAAATACGCTATCTTGTTATATATTTGAGATTCATCCGACTCAGGATATGCGTTTGGAAGTTGGGTTGGGTAACGAAGGTGGTCCTCGGTCCTAGTTGGACTTAAGATGCCCATTAAGAATAGGCCCCAGTTCGGGTCGTTTCATAAAGCTACTTACCAAGGAATTGTTACTCTATCATGTTATCTTATTAGTTTCACAGTCCATGAGAGACTTGAAATGCATTTGATGGATGTGGTAACAGCCTATCTATATGGATCACTTGATAATAAGATATACATGAAAATTCTCGAAGGATTTAAAATACCGAAAACATATTGTTCAAAGCCTCGGGAAATGTATTCCATTAGATTGCAAAGATCAATGTATGGTTTAAAGCAATCTGGACGCATGTGGTATAACCGTCTTAGTGAATATTTACTAAGGAAGATTATACGAATGATGAAATTTGCCCATGTGTTTTCATAAAGAAAACAACGTCGGAGTTTGTTATACTTGTTGTCTATGTCGATGACATAAACCTTATTAGAACTCCAATAGAGCTTTAAATGAAAATTGATTACCGAAAGAAAGAATTTGAGATCACAGATCTCAGAAAGACAAAGTTATGCCTTGGTTTACAAATTGAGCATTTGACAAACGGTATCTTTGTCCATCAATCTGCCTACATAAAAAATGTGTTGAAACGATGCAATATGAATGGAGCACATCCATTAAGTACTCTGATGGTTGTTCGATCACTTGATGTGAATAAGGAGCCATTCCGACCTCAAGAAAAGAATGAGGAACTCCTTGGTCCTAAAATACCGTATCTTAGTGCAATTGGTGCACTAATATATCTTGCAAATACTACAAGGCCTGATATAGCCTTTTCAATTAATTTGTTAGCATGGTATAGTTCTGCTCCTACTAGGAGACATTGAAATGAGATCAAACACATATTACAGTATCTAAAAGGGACTACCGATATGGGATTATTTTATTCTAAATATTGCAGTTTCGATCTTGTTTGCTATGATGATGCTGGGTACTTATCTGACCCGCATAAAGCTTAGTCTCAAACAGGCTACGTTTTTATATGTGGGGGTACTGCCATATCTCAGAGATCAACAAAATATTCTATTGTAGCCATTTCATCAAACCATGCTGAGATTATAGCTATTCATGAAGCAAGCCGAGATTGTGTGTGGTTGACGTCCACAATACATCTCATTCGAGAAAAATGTGGCTTGAAATGTGACAAAGTACCTATGATTTTATATGAAGATAATGCAACATGCATATCACAACTTAAAGGAGGATTCATAAAAGGAGATAGAACGAAACACATTCCGCCAAAGCTGTTCTATACACATGAGCTCCAAAAGAATGGTGATATTAATGTACGACAGATTCGTTCAAGTAACAATGTGACTAATTTATTCACCAAGTCTCTTCCAACTGCAACTTTCAAGAAGATAGTGCACAAGATCGGAACGCAAAAATTCAAGGATGTTCTTATTAGGGGGGGTTAATACGCGTTGTACTCTTTTTTTCTTACAAGGTTTTATTCCACTGTTTTTTTTGTAAGATTTTTAATGAGACAACCTATATGCGTATTTCTAGACATTCGGGGGAGTGTTATGATATTAATGTATATCAATTATAGTGAATATCTATCAAAATCTATCAAGATATACTTGATTTCTATTAGTATTTGAAGTATCTATCTTTTATTCACTAAAAGTAAATTTTACGAATACTTCCTTCATTGTAAATCATACTCAAAAAAATAAAAATTACTTTTTATTTTCTCTATATTTTCTTCTTTGTTCTTTATTATTTTATAACAAAATAATATTTATCTTCATAGTTTTAATATATTATAGATTGTAAATATAAATATAAATTATAGATTAAAACTTATTAATTTTTTGGATCAATTTGATTTGATGACGTCTTTCAATTTGGTGTGACTATGAGCACGAGGGCGCTTGCGGTTGATTCGTTGGCAGTTGCTGGGCAACCCATGAGCCGACAAGCGGGAATACGTGTCAAAATACTAGTGGTTGGTAGTTTCTAGAAGACCATGGAACACCGTATGTCCGGGTCATTGTAGAAGATCTCACAGCCTTTGACTACCAATATAAGAAGTCCCAGTTTCTCTGGAATTTTAACCCTTTTCGCACGCCAAATGAGAACATAATTTCCCTTTCTCTCTGCACGTTTCCTTCGATTTCCCCTCTTTCTCAGGTAATTAATCAATTTTTATTTTTGTTTGATCTACGGTCCATTAATATGTATGATTGTTATGTGAAAAAAAATGTTCTCTCTCACATAGCTTAACGAAATTTGAGAATTGACAGCGGATTAGGGCTTTGTTTTTCCGTTTGTAAAGCAGGTAATCCGTCGCAAATCGTTTTTCCAACATTGATTTGTCAATTTAAGCAAGCTGTATCCGTCTCCTCCTGCTGCTTTCTAATTGAGTTTTCTAAAAATAGTAGGATTGTTGATAAAGTCAACTAATCTTGAGCAGCAGGGGGGGGGGGGGAGTTAGTTTCAATTTTCTGTTTTCTGATATTTCTGGATTTGCAACTTTGTGAGATTGACTTCTTGTGTTTCTAATAATCGCGGAAGAAATATGCATCTCAGTGCTTAGCATTATGCTGAAGCTGTTGAATTAGTGATGGTTGATCAGGATACTAATCCGGTATTGATGTGTGTGTTTGATTTGTTGTCTTATCTCTATTTATATATCTTTCAAGTTATTAAACCACTTCTCTTTTTCTGCTTCAAGCTGGCTAGTTGCTCTTTTCCTTTTAACACTAACTTGATTTTAATATTTCAGGTCATCCTTCCAGCTCCACTTGGTTGTATTAGAAAGCATTTTTATTGGAGATGGCTGAGGTACTGTAACCTTCTCTCATATGCTGGTTATTTCGTTCTTTATCAATTTCACATTGAATCTACCCAAATCGTGTTGGAGGAACATGTATTTATGATCGTAACAATCTTTCATTGTGGCAGGATGGTCACAAGGTTACCTTGAACGTCTATGACTTGAGCCAAGGTCTAGCTCGACAGTTGTCTACTACCTTTTTGGGAAAAGCTATTGGAGGAATATGGTAAGTTGCATATTATTTGAAGGGAATTCTTTTCCCTTGAGTGGTGGTCTGATTGAGTATGACTGTATTTCATAATGGAGACCGAGAATTTCAATTGGGTCTCTGGGTTTGCTGCATAACTTAGGCCCGGTTGATTCTTTAAGAGCATATCTTAAAAATGTATGCGAGGTTACATTAACATGTTTTCTTATGGATTTTATTCCCACTAGTTTTTAAGAGTTACATTTCCGTATGAGTTGAAACTTCCTGCTTTAGTGCGTCAAAGCAAGCAGAATTCTCTTGCCTAGATTGCATATCTGAATGTAGTAGGAGCATTGATTTGGTTGATATTCTAATCATCTTCCATATCCTTATAATGGTGTCTTAACGTACTGGTGCAGAAAAATTTGATTTTTTTTTTTTTTTAAAAATGTTTTTTCTCTCCCATTTCATGGAGCTCTTTTCTCTCCTTTTCTGGTGTAGGCGTGTAGCCTGTTCTTGTCCGTCACAAACTATTATGAATTGCTTTCCTGATCTCCCTATTCAAGTTAGATTCTTGTGGATCATTTCTGTAGGCACACAGGAGTAGTGGCTTATGGTCATGAATATTATTTTGGAGGTGGTATACAACATGCTCCAGCTGGGACTACCCCTTATGGAACTCCTGTTCAAGTTGTAGACCTTGGTGTCACACACGTACCCAAGGATGTCTTTGAAATGTATTTACAAGAGATAAGCCCTCGGTATACTGCAGAGACGTACAGTTTGCTTACCCACAACTGCAACAATTTCAGCAATGAGATTGCTCAATTTTTGGTCGGTGCAACCATTCCAGATTATATTTTGAATCTTCCTAATGAGGTTATGAACAGCCCGATGGGTGCCCTTATAAGTAAGTCTTTCTTTGCACTTCCTGTGTTGAACCCCTCCATACAACATGTGTGATTGACATAAATACTGATGTTAGTGAAACATGATGTTTCTGTGTGATTCTGTTTTTGTCTTTTTATCATCTTATGATTTTGGTGTTCTATGTTGGTTCCTCGTCCTTTTTGTCTGTCACATCTATACTTTTTAGGATTATGATGCTGCTTCTTCTGTGTAAATTTATTTTGCTTTGTTAGTTCTGTGGTGAAGTGTAGGACTTGCAGACTAATCATATGATGCTTTATTGAACGACTAATATGTTTTGGTGGCTTACATAATTTGGGATAAGAGCTCTTAGATATTCAAAATAGTGCAAACCTTCTCCTCTTTGGCAGTAATAGCTATATGCGTGAAAGCTCATTTGAACTATATCTATGGTGCTTTGGCCTCACCTTTCCGGTTATAACTTTTCCCAGCGTTAGCTTTATGTTGGTTTATTTTATATATGTAAAGCTATTCATTACTAATCAAAAAAGCATGTATGGTGCTCCTCCTTTGAATTGAAAGTTATCTCAGGAGAAAATTTAGTTAAAGATGTCCAGTACTTAAAAACTTACTCCACATGTCATTATCTTGATGTAGTGCCTATGATACAACAACTGGAATCAACGTTGAGGGCTAACGCGGTTCCACAAGCACCCCAGTTCAGACCACATACTGATGATCCTGCTTCCCAGCCGACACTTTCTGGTGGGAAGTCCTCTAGTAGCCATGTTGAGCAATCTAAATCCGCCAAGAGCCAAGATGGAGAAAAGAATGCTATTGTGCCACCTGTGGTCAAATCTGTGGGAGAGCATGAGAAGACACCTGCTAATTCTTCTAAGAAAGATCCTCTTGGGGATGCTCGGAGCAAGGTACAAGAGGAAATCACCCGTGAATTTGCTGCAATCATGGCCACTGGGACATTGCGTGCAAGTGAGGCTGCTGCTTTAGCAACTAAGAAAGTTATGCAAAGATATGGAGACACAACTGCTGCTATGAACTAATGGCAACCAAGTTTTATAAATTCATCTGTGTTGGAAAATTAATACTCAACTTGAATGATGTAATGTAGACTTACTGGGTTCCAAGTAGGAGATGACGATGGATTCTTCCTTTTGTACTCTTTTTTGGACTTTATTCATTGAATAAGAACTTTTTTGCAACTGCGACATGAGTTGATGAATGCGTATAAATATGAACTCCTTGGTAGATATAGAATGTGAAGGAGAACCCGAAAAGCAGCAAGAGGAACAATAGATGTGATAATTTGAGTTGTCCCGAAGAGGAATATATCAAAATAGATTGAGATATTCATTCAAGGTATCTCTAAATTGAGAATTGAAGCTAAACCTGGATAAATTCTGTTTGTTTTCGGTCTTGGGGTTATCTTAGCCTCTAAAATGGTAAAATTGAGTACATTTCAATTGTCTTCACCTAAGTTGACGGTTCCTCCTCAATGTAAAGCTCCTTTCGTGTCTCTTGTTAGTGTTCAACTTGCCTTTCCAGTTTTGAATGATGTTTTTTTAAACAGTTTATTGGGTGAAGACAATTATGGAATCAAGAAGGGAACTTGGGCAGGGGGGTAGGGTAGGTAGTTTGTCTTCCCTCGTCACGCAAATAGTTTAGTTTGTCTTATATTCTCTCATTTACAAACTATGTTGAAAATTAGAGAACTAAAAAATGGAAAGATGTTATAAATGTATTATTATATAATGTGAATATCTATTTTTAGAAAAGTTATTGGCAACAAAATTAGTTTTCCCCCAATAAATAAAGACACTCCTCAGGTACCTTTAAGAGAAATAAGAATACTCTCCCTCCTCTCTCTCCATTCTTCTTCTTTTTTATTTTATATTTCATAATACGTTATCAACACAAGTCTTTAATCAATTGAGATTATCTGCTTTCAAACTTAGGTACGTTAGGTAATACCATGATAAGTTTGTCGAAAAGAAAATAGAAAATTGAATTGGTCAAATCATATGTTTGTTCTTCTTTTTTATTTTATATTTCATAATACGTTATCAACACAAGTCTTTAATCAATTGAGATTATCTGCTTTCAAACTTAGGTACGTTAGGTAATACCATGATAAGTTTGTCGAAAAGAAAATAGAAAATTGAATTGGTCAAATCATATGTTTGTTTTGACTAGGGCTGTGCAAAAATTGAATCGATCGATAAATCTAACCGATAAAAATATTATTGGGTTATTGGTATTGGGTTATTGGGTTAATGGTTTTTTATTATAAAAAAATTTATTGGGTAAATAATTCGATATCGATTTTAGCTTATTGAGTTATCAATTAAACCGATAACCTAATAAAAATACACTAAGTTATTATTTTATCCCTATTTATGTTATATATTTAAATCTCTCTCTTTATCTATCTATCTATCTATCTAGATAGATAGATAGATAGATATGTGTATGTATATAAATTATATGCACTATTAATTCATAATTCAGTCATTTACAAAGTATTAACCTATATAATGCAACAAAAGCACAATATAAAGTCGGCTATTATCGTAATAAAAAATTTGAAATATTTATAGTTTTCAACAATTAGGATTCAATTTTTTCCCTAATTAACATTCAGTTCAAGTTTGAAGATTCTTGTAAACTAAAATGCATTGTGTAGGTTTTGACGGTAATTAAGATTTCATTTTTTTACGTTAGTTGTTACTATTTCTATTTTATAAATATTTTTTTATTGGTTAAATAAAAAATCTAACCGTTAAGAACCAAAAATCGATAAATCGAACTCGATAAGAAAATATCTTATTAGTTGATTATTGATTTTACATATTTAAAAATCAAAAATCGGATCAATAACATGTAAAATCGAATCAAATCGATCGATGCACACCCCTAACAGTATGCAATATTTGCTTAGTTTAAAATTGATCCTATTAGCTACTATAAATATGATAGCATCGGTACTTTTGATTGCTTTATCTTTTTGTGGGGAATAAATATTTTATTTTCTCCTATATAATAAGTCAGTATGGCTGCTCAAGCAGACATGACACCGTCAACATGTCTGCTTGAGAAAAAGGGTATTTTCGTAATTTTAATAAATTTTAACTCTCACCGTCTCAACTTCTCTTCTTTAATCCAATTATAGAACCGCCTCACTGTGTTCCTTATCCATTTCCATCGCTAAATTTTTTTTTCTTCCCTCTTTGGCTTTTCTCCTTATAATTCCATCGAGCAAAGATTGATGTTTCTGCCGGTTTGAAGTTTGTTTCTTGTCTGTGTTTCGCTGCTATCAAAGGTAATTGCATCATGATTTTATCTGTCGCTCTAATTTTGCCTGGTTCTTACAATATATAGCCGCTTGGCTATCTTCCTTATCCAATTCTGCTGCTCATTGTTTCCTGTTCGGCTTTTCGATCGATCAAAGATTGGTGTTTCTGCGGATTTGAAGTTCTTTCCTTCTTTGTGTTTTGCTGCTATCACGGTAATTGCATCGTAATTTTATTTCATCTTTCGTTGTTCCTTGTTCGGCTTTTCGATCGAGCAAAGATTGGTGCCGCTAACTCTTTCGTTGTTTGTTCTTCGATTTTTCGATCGAGTAAAGATTGGTGCTTCTGCGGATTTGAAGTTGTTTCCTTGTTTGTGTTTTGCTGCTATCGAGGTAATTGCATCGTAAGTTTATTTGAAAATTTGCGAAATTGCCTTTGTTGCTCTTTTCTTGCTCTGAATTTGCCTTTCTTCTGCTAGAGAACAAAACCCACAAAGCTAAACTCTGTAGAATCAACCAGATCTGATTATAATTCTTCCCGGAACAACCAATTCAATTACACACACAAAAAAAGGGTTTCGCAAAAAGGAATGAGTGAATATGCAATCTACTTACCTTGTGTTGAATAAATAAAGCCAAAAAAGGATGAATTTGTAGTGTTGGGGACCAAATTTCAGCACTATTATATTTTTAAGTAAGGACCAATTTAGCGATACCTTATTTAGTGCTTCCTATTCTGTTTTGTTTAGGTGCTCATTCACAGTGCGATTTTGTACATATTTTTATAATGAAAATACAAACACACCACACACTCCTCCAAAGTGTTTTGTGCTGTTTGTTTTTGCAGCTTTGGCAATGGGTACCACACAAGCTGAGTTGACCAGAACTGCTGGAAAGCCAATTCATTGCAAAATAAACATGCTGGAAAGCCAATTCATTGCAAAATTAACAATCTTTTTTGGTTTATGTGGAAGTAGTTTTAGTTAGTGCAAAAAATCACTTAGTTGTGAGTGACATTACAGCTGCGGTGGCAAGAAAACCAGAACCTCTGGTGATAGAGGAAGTGATTGTGGCTCCCCCTCAAGTCCATGAAGTTCGCCTAAAAATCATTTGTACTTCTCTCTTTCACAGGGACGTTACCTTCTGCAAGTTGAAAGTATGTAATTTTATTCGAATCAAAGTTGCAAAAATTTAATCTTTTTACTGTAGAAAGTGTTTGTTTAACTACCATTTGAATTATCTGAATCTTAGTTTTCCTTTAGGACTTTCCTAGATGCTTTGCAAGAATATTGGAACACGAGGTTTTTGGGTACTTTCAGTTTATTCACCTGTCAAGCTCTTTTGTCGGTTGTAAAGGGTTATTTTAGTAAATGTTACTCCCTCCATTTGGATTTAAACTGTCAAGCTCTTTTGTCGGTTGTAAAGGGTTATTTTAGTAAATGTTACTCCCTCCATTTGGATTTAAGTATCTTATTTTCCTTTTAAGCCTGCTAAAAAAAGAATGTATCTTTTTATATTTGCTAACTTTATCATTCCAACATTCTACATGGCACATTTAAGACTATAAGATTCAAAACCATTTTAGTACATTACACAAATCTTTACTTCAAGTTCACAAGATTCGAAAGTTTTCCTTATTTTTCTTAAAATACGTACTCAACAGAGATCCATGGGTTATCCGATGAGTCTTGTCTTTACGTTTGAATTGATTTTTTCCCTTGTACCTGTAATTTGTGCACCAATGCATGAAAACACACTTTCTTTGTCTCGTGTTATTAATTGAAGAGTCGTGGAGAGTGTTGGAGAAGATGCCCACGATTTAAAAGGAGGAGATTCAGTTGTCCTGATATTTCTGTCCGACTGTGCAGTGTATACACTGCACATCCAAGAAGTGCAACACTTGTTCAACATTTGAATTTAAGGTATCTCCATGGATGCTTAGAGGTGGCACAAGTAGATTCACTACTGTTGATGGAGAAACTTTATACCATTTCCTGTCTGTATCAAGTTTCGTGGATACTCTTCTGATTTTGTTTGCTGAAGAGTGTAAATTACTGGGGTGTCTGACATTTGCTGGTTGTTAGTGAATGTATAATGTGCAACATGATTAGATGTTCAGTTTTCTGCTTCATATTCTTCATTTGGACTTGATATATGCTATGCTAAGTTGGCATGGAGATAATTCAACCCAATGAGTTTATACATTTCAGTTGTTCCTAGGATCAAATCTTGATTGCTGTTTTAGTATTTTTTTTTTTTGACAATTGAGGCCATAGTGATGCGGAATTTGATCCAGAGCATGCAAGAAGATTTCGAGGACAAATTGTGGAATAGATATAGTCAGTTTTGTGACGCTCGGGTTGTCCTGCTTATGTAGCTGAGCATTTTCAATTGCTATTACAGAAGAGAAACAAACAAGTTCCTACAGTGAATAGTGATAACTCATTTGGGGAGTTGCAGCTCTGTACGTATAAATGCTTTGAGGTTAGCAATCCGCCTTCTCTGAATCGTGCATTGAGCAGTTAAGATCAAAGTCCTCCATCACCTCAGCGCCTATCATAAATTCTGTTGTTTAGACTCTTGAAATATGCCAACAGATGCATGCTGAGTCCAGAAAAATACATTTTTGGGAGGATTTGGGAGGATCCAACACCAACTACAGTGGGCAATACTTTACTCCTTGGAAAAATGTTAGGCAAAACTCTTATGTTGTTCATAGGATTGCTCAAGAACATAGAATATCTCTACTCCCAACATTTAAAAGTGTAGTATTACCGTGATTTCGTATTAGCTTTCCCTACACTGCATACAAAAAAGGCCCCTTGCTTTCCATTATATAATCAATATACGTATGTAATGAATGTTACAACAAAAATTACTGTCACTGAATGTTACGGAAAAAATACTACTAACCTGTCAGTATTTGTGTTTCCACATTGCTTATTTCACAACTCTTCAAAATCTTCTATCACGGGCTACCTCCCCTATTTATATATAGAAGAGCCATGGGAAGCTGGTGAAGGTTGTCCTGTCAGCTTCTTTACAGAGCTATTTTCGTCATTTTAATGGAGGGTTAAATTAGTCCTTTTAATTGCTCATATCTGACTAATCACGTACGTGGCTATCACCTATTTCACCGAAGTTCAATGTGTCAACTGGATGGAGAATATTTATATCTCCGTATATCAATCTCAAAACTTTTACTGCAACAATTTTCTACTTGGAATTCTGTTTTTATTGTCTGTGTGATTTCTCTGGATTCTTCTGACTGATTTTTCCACTGGATTATCCTTCTCTCAGTCGTTTTGTTGATCTGGTATATGTCTTTGAGATCATATAGTTTCAGCAGCAAAATTTAGTCGTTTATGTTCTTATGATTGTGAAATTTGTGGGTTTGTCCTATTTTTTCCGGCTGCGTTAAACATTTTCCTCAAAAAGTTGAAATGGTTATCATAGTTGTGTTACATATTTCCACCAATCCTTCTCCAAGGTGAACTTTGTTTCTTTATACGATTACCGCTGTGAAATCTCTGGGTCAGTATTAGAATTTTTTCTAAGTACATGCATGTCCTAAATCAGTTAAAGAATAGACAAACTATAGGATAAATGCGTACTTAGCTGCGTGTTCAAAAGTATTTAGGTTCATCAATTATTGTTTGTTGATTGTTTGCTTTTACTCTTGTTGTTCCAGGCAATTTCATCTGGTGGAGTGAGTCCATAATTTGGAAATTAAATCAGTGGGGAGGTACTAACTGTTGCTCTCATATTCACCCTTTAATCCCTCTGTGTCAATTTGTTTGTCTGATTTTGATTTGATATGGAATTTAAGAAAGTAAAGGAAGTTCTAAATTTTAAAGGAAGTTCTAAACTTGAAAGTGTTAAACTAAAGATACATGAATGTACCAAAAATGTCCTTTAATTTTGTAGTCATAAATCTGTTATGTGGAAAGTTAAAATTAAAGATCTTGACAGATTTTTAGGAGTTGTTCTTGAGTATGGTGGTGAGATATGTGAATTCTACTGAACTTTGGTTATATATATTTAGAAACACTCGTTAACATATTTGGTCATTAAAATATGTGAGCACCCACCGTGAACTGATCTGGCCTACGTTTTCCAGAGGCAAGAAAATGCAGTCTCATTATTGATATTGTCTTGTCTTCTTTGTACGAAATATAGGTGGTCCAAAATATGTATGCATAAGCCATCAACACGTGCTCAAAACTTGAAAGAACATCAACCTTTCCAAACATTGCTTATAATCTTCCTTTGGAAACTATACCTGATAGGTTATCAACGTTAGATATGGATATGGAAGGAGAGATTACAAATAAAGGCAAATGTAGTCCCTCGATCTACCAAGGATACTTAATGAAGTGCTATTTTGGATACACTTTCTGTTTTGTGTAAAGAATTGAAGAAAAATAATAAAGGTACCAATTTTGTGCTATGAATACATATTAGTATATTCACAGACATAAAAAGATTATATTGATAGATTTTTGAACCTCTCGGTATACCAACTTATGAGTTTTTACAAACATGTTAATAATTTATGACGTGCATTTAAGTCCACCACCTTAGTTTTATAGCCCCCATTTACGGTCATGAATTATTTACGATAAACACTTAAATCTCAAAATTTAGTCCCTATACTTTATGCCATGTACTAGCGTATGGACCGTTATTGTCTTCTTTGTCTACTCCTCACTTATCTATGCATAATAACATTCTTGTGAAGTAATGCTCGTACTGCTATAAGCTCAACTTCTCCTTCGATGTGTAAGTTCAAGTGTGTTGATTGATGTCAACTTAGTTGCACGTCTACTAATAGTTATGGGGTATTACACCGTGACAGTATGTTGTATGCACCTAAGTGGAGATCATCACAAATGTTGCTGACACATTTGATATATTCCCATAATTGGAATTGTGCTGATACATTTGACCCACTGCTTGTGGTAGTTCTTGATTAAGATAAAGGTATGTGAGGCTGGATGTTTATAATGTGCACTGTAGGAATGATAGAAAATTGAGGTTCGAGAAATTGTTCCAGTTAAAGGCTTTTGTTTGAACATGTTAACCGCTAACTATTTAATGTTTTTACTTAGTATGGTTTATTATTACTTGTATTTCAAAAGTTAAGTACTTAGTATGGTTTATTATTACTTGTATTTCAAAAGTTAAGCTCTAAATCCTATAAAAATTCAGCCAAGTTATAGAATTTAAAATGAAAAGACTACACTTACGGAGGATCTCCAATAGAATCATCCGACTTTTGTCCAGAAATTTTCTGCAAAAGAAGATTCATGTCAATACAATAGGAAAAAAAGAATTTGGGGCAACCAAACACAAACAGAAACTTCAATCATACAGTAGAGTGGATAAATTGAAGAAAAGGGTCGGGCAATGGAAAAAATTGTAAGTTGAATAGAATACATTGAAATCAGAATTAAGGTTGTTTAACAGTCCTAAGTAGAGATTGAAGAGATAGAGGATGGCAGGTCGAGAGGGATGAAACTGGTGATGGGTTCTTGAAGGAGACTTAGCTGTGGCTGAGCATGCTGTGTGTTATGCTGCAGATTCTCGCACATAACTTGTGGGATTATAGTGGGTATCTTCTTCTTGTTGTACTACTTTTTTATATATGTTATCTCTGTGAAACAATTTTTTGTGTTTGGTAGCTTAGTCGTGTACATTGGTTTGATTCTGTATCAAAGCGTGCCTAATTGGTATAATATATCTATGAGAAAGTCCAAGTTCTTATAAAATCTCTTTTAGTAATTTGATTAGCATAAAGATAATGACCATCAAATCTTGCTCATTGATTCATCTAAATTGGCTTGAATATTGGTATCTGATTATAGAGTTTACTTGTGGCCTATTTATTGATTGTTTTGTAAAAATCTGTGATTTGAGTAAACTTTGTCTCCTCTATTAGTCCAACATCATCTCTACATTGATTGGAGAAATTGTTGTTTCAGTTAAAGGCTTTTGTTTGGACATATTAACCACTAACTATTTAATGTTATTACTTAGTATGGTTTATTATTACTTGTATTTCAACCTGTGATGATACCAGGGGCTGTTATACAAAAACTTTCATTGAAAATTACATTGTTTATGCATGATTAAAATTCCAAATATATAGTAGATGTTTCATTAGCAGCCAATAGCTATGTCCTCATAAACGATTGTCTTGAATGTTCTTAAACGAAAATTTTACAAAAAGTGGATCTCTCTCTACTTGTACACTCGACATGAGTGTTAGAATATTCTGTTAAATATCATTTGATTTTTGAAGTACCTCGATTTTCCGTGCTACTGATATAGTCAAACCTCTTTAAATTAACTGATACATGATTCTCACCCATCTGACAAATCAATTACATCTATAGGAGACACACTATTAAGTGCCTGAAATTTATTTAAAGCAAAGGTACTATGGCAATTTGCAGGAAACCTTTATATGTGAATTTATATGAAAATCTAACGTATACTACGATAATTTTAATGGTACGAAAGCAGTTTTATGATACCAGTACAGCATGCAAAATTTGATTAAACAAATCATGTATAAAATTTAACCCTCCAAATCCTCTCCAGATTTTATGGCTTTGAATCTTTCAAGCTCTCTCTACTTGGTTTTAATTGCAAATGTTTGATTGTTTGTTCACCAATTTACTGTTATCATACGCTGCTATTCATGTGCACCTTCTGCTTCCATAATTAAGCAGGAACCACCATAATGGATCAGACGCTTCTCGTGGACAAAATCACGATAGAAACTACAGTCTGGACTTGTAAAGTTCAGGTAGTAGATAAGTTCCAACCTCGCAAAAGCAAAGACTCATCTGTGCATTTTCAGACTATACTTTGTGCAGGATGAAACATAAGCTTGAAACATAACTGAAAATTCCATAAACTTTCTTTAGAAATTGCATTCGCATTCCTAATATATGTTCTCCTTTTCTTGACTACAAGAACAACAGTACTATACTGTGATGACATTCCGTAGTACGACAAATTGTTTGTCCTTTTTGAGACATTTGATTTTTTGTGAGTAAGTTACAGAGCCCTTCGATCATTCAATACGAGCCGGAATGTAAGAATGGGTGGTCGATAATACACAATTGTTGAGGCTATTACCAATAACGATGAATTGGAAGCACCCCTTCTTGCTCCAGGACAATTGAATGCACTTTCTTTCTCACCTACTGAACACCAACATCAAGGTTTTGAATTTGGTTAGCATCCACTTTACCTTTTCTCCTCATTTTCCCATTAACTAAGTAGCCTCTGTTCATAAAATTAATTGCTAACATGTTGTTTTTCATTACCCCAGACTTAATGGCAGTAGTAGCTAATTGTAGTGCCATACAACATACAAATGACCAAAGTAAGCACTTTCGAGAAGCGATCGTGATGGACCAGAGGTGAGTTACTCACCCCTCTACATAAGGTTCAGCAAATCTTCTGTTTCCTTGTTAGAATATGCTTGCCCCATAATAATTTCTACATCTATTATATCAATCTACAAAAAACCTTTCTTATTTACTATATGGGACGAACTAGTTGACAATGAAGGAGCTACATATTACATTACTTGCATGAGTATCGCATCATTCTTGCTAAGCGTATAGGCGTCACTAAATTTCGCGGTGGTATGTTGTTTACACCATCCTCTACAATTCTTTATTTTGCTTCTTCCTTTTATGTATTTAATTAAAACTACTCTCCCACCATTCATGTACACAGCTCTGAGATTGGTAACAAGATATCAATCAACGATCTTAACAAATCCTCAATACGTGCAGGCTACTACACTGATGAACTAGTATACATTAACTAACGCTGCCTTACTAAAAATATTTCACTATGTAACCTAGATTGGTAACAAGATATCGAACAACGGTCTTAGCAAATCCTCAATACGTGCAGGCTACTACACTGATGAACTAGTATACATTAACTGACGCTGCCTTACTAAAAATATTTTCACTATGTAACCTAACTTTTTCCTAGGTGTAGCAGAACGAATAGATGTTACTATCTTATACTTTAAGAAGTTCATCGTCGTCGTTCTCCTCATTGAATCTTGCGCCCACTGAAGATCAAGTACTATCTATATCCAGCATCCAGAGTTGATATCTATGGTCAGTTTATTTCATAATATATATACCAACTATTTTCATAGCCGAGAAAAAATGAGTAGCTTTACTTGTACAACAGTCTCAGGGAAAAATCTGTGTCTGTGGCAACATATTGCGTGAAAACTAACAACAAAGTATCAATCAACCAACCAAATTTACGGTTTTACCATCTCTTTTGAAAAAAATACAAACCAAACATGAACACATCAACAATTCAAAGTTGTAATTCAAAGTCGTATCACGAATATCATCTAACATGTTTTTAATGTTATTGTACATTTGTGTTGTACATTTGTACATCAGTTATACAACTATCAGTATCTTATGTTATCAGTACTCAAGACTCAGTAATCATGTTATCACGAACTTAGTTGCAGTTACTATATATTTATGCATGTATTTTCACGTTCATGTTATCCAGACAGTTAGTATAGTTCATGCATGTGAACCTTTTGCATTCAGCCTACCTCATATGCATACAGTATATTCAAACGTACTGACGCATTTGTGCTATAGTGTTTTATGATTCAGAAGCACGAGCTCCAGAGCATCAGTAGCATTCCAGTCTCGATAGTCAGATTCAGTGAGTCCTCATCCTTCGAGGACTTGACTATTACTTTATTATTTTATTAATTTATTTCAGTAGTTGGAGTTAGTTGGGAACATATTCTATCAACTCCCTATTCAGACAGTTTAAAGGCTTTTAGGCTATAGTTTGATATACCGTAATTTTAGATGTTTGTGTTTTATCAGATATTTGAACTTTATGGACTTTCAGCCTTTATTTCTGCATTTATACAGTATTTTATGCAGTGTTCAGGCACATATATCAGTCATGGGTTAGCTTGTGGTAGCACCGTGTAGCATTTCGGGTACCAGATTCGGGGTGTTAACAGACTTGGTATTAGAGTAGGGTTCAATAGTGTCTTAGGAAGTCTGAAAAGCTGCATTTAGTAGTTTTGTGCATGAGTGTGTTGTGCCTTAGGGCCAAGAGGGTATGAGATGTTTTAGGCATAGCTCTCCTTCTTTCAGTATTCATGTTGTGTCGGTGAGCGTAAGCTCAAATGTAGTCTCCCAGCTTAAATCCATTTTTTCATTTCATTTACTGAATGTCTCCCAAAAAGGCTAACGAAAGAAGAATCAAAAATCAATCAGTACCTTCGCCCGTTCAGGCAGATTCCCTGGATGAGTATGCCTTTTATGGTGAATTTAGAGCCTACTCCCTCATTTTATCTTACTTAGTAGTAGCTCGGAGAAATTAGCAGGCTATTGTCCCAGCCCCTTCTTTAGCCAGTGCTCCCAGTGATAAAATTTAGAGACGGCAACAGGGATAGGGCGCTAGGCCCTAAACCTCAAGGCATTATTAGTAGTGCCCGAATCCATCCTTTTTGTCAGACTTGTGATAAGAACTAATATAGTTCATGCATGTGAATCCTTTGCATTTAGCCTACCTCACATGCATATCAGTATATTCAAATGTACTGACGCATTTGCGCTATAGTGTTTTATACCATAGGTTCAGAAGCACGAGCTCCAGAGCATCAATAACATTCCAGTCTCAGTAGTCAGAGTTAGTGAGTCCTCATCCTCCGAGGACATGACCATTACTTTATTATCTCATTAATTAATTTATTTCAGTAGTTGGAGTTAGTTGGGGACATGTCCCATCAACTCCTTATTCAGACAGTTTAGAGGCTTTAAGACTATAGTTTGATATACCGTAATTTCAGGTGTTGTGTTTTATCAGATATTTGAACCTTATGGACTTTCAGCCTTTATTTTCGCATTTATAAAGTATTTTATGCAGTGTTCAGGTACATATATTAGTCATGGGTTAGCTT
This sequence comes from Capsicum annuum, assembly GCF_002878395.1. Taxonomy (NCBI): domain Eukaryota; kingdom Viridiplantae; phylum Streptophyta; class Magnoliopsida; order Solanales; family Solanaceae; genus Capsicum; species Capsicum annuum. The sequence continues at coordinate 65,068,832 of NC_061119.1, read as the reverse complement.
GTGGTCCTTCGGGGTCATGAGCACCGTGTAGCATTTTGTATATCAAATTCGGGGCGTTACAGACCTTGTATCAGAGTCTAAGGTTCAACAGTGTCTTAGGAAGTCTGAAAAGCCGCATCTAGTAGAGTCTTGTGTGTTGTGCATTACACTTATGGACAAGAGGCTATGAGATGTTTTAGGAACAACTCCCCTTATGCCAGTGAGCATAAGCTCAAATGTAGACTCCCAGTTTAATCCATTTTTCCATTTCATTTACTGAATATGTCTCCCAAAAAGGCTAATAAAAGGAGAACCGAAAATCAGTCAGTACCTTCGCCCGTTCAGGTAGATTCCCTGGACGAGTATACCTTTCATGGTGAATTTAAAATCGACTCCCTCACTTTATCTTACTTAGTAGTAGCTCAGAGAAATTAGCAGGCTGTTGTCCCAGCCCCTTCTTCAGCCAGTGCTCCAGTGCTGAAATTCAGAGACGTCAACAGGGATAGGGCGCTAGGCTCTAAATCTCAGGGCAGTGTTAGTAGTGCCCGAACCCATCCCCTTTGTCAGACTTGTGGTAAGAACCATCAGGGTATTTACAGAGATGACAACGATGTCTGTTTCAGATGTGGCAAGCTAGGCTACAGAGTCAGGGATTGTCCCCAGTCAGATTTTCAGGGTCAGCGTAACCGTTCCTCTGCTCAGTCCGGTCACCCGAATCAGCCACCTCCAGTGCTACCAGTGGGCAATGCCTAAACAGAATCTATGCTCTCCAGTCCTGACAAGATCAGGAAAATTCTCCTGATGTGGTTACCGGTACGTTATAGATCTTTCATGTACATGTTTACGTCTTGCTAGATCGAAGAACTTCTTTGTCTTTTGTTGCTCCCTATATAGCAGTTGATTTGGGAGCCAGTCCCTAAATTCTAGCAGAGCCCTTCTCAGTCTCCACCTCAGTGGGTAAAACTATCATAGCCCAATGGGTATACAGAACTGTCCGATTATGGTATCTCAGAAAGTTACTTCAGCAGACTTAGTTGAATTAGAGATGATTGATTTTGATATCATTCTCGGCATAGATTGGCTTCATTCCTGCTATGACACATTCTACTGCAGAAACAGAGTTGTCCAGTTTTAGTTCCCGACTGAACTTGTCCTAGAGTATAGGGTAGTATTTCAGCTTTCAGAGGTCAGCTTTTTTCCTACCTACGTGTTAGGAAAATGATATCTAAGGGATGTGTCTTGTTTCCTACCTACGTGCTAGGAAAATGATATTTAAGGGATGTGTCTATCATCTTGTTTGAGTTAAGGAGTCTCAGTAGTGAATGAATATTCAGATGTGTTTCCCAAAGATTTTCTTGGAGTTCTTCCCGAAAGGAAAATAGACTTCGGCATTGATCTTCTTTCAGATACTCAGCCTTTATTTATTCCGCCATGCAGAATGGCACCAGCGGAACTCAGAGAACTAAAAGAACAGTTGAAGGAATAAAGTCACGGTTACAAACAAGTATCCACTTCCCAGAATCAATGACTTGTTTGGCCAACTTTAGGGTGCCAGCTATTTCTCTAAGATAGACCTCAGATCAGGCTATCATCAACCCAGAGTTAGAGAATGTGACATTCCGAGGATAGATTTTTGAACTCGATACGTCACTTCGAATTATTAGTCATGTCCTTTGGTCTTACCAATGCCCTAGAAGCCTTCATGGACTTAATGAACCATGTGTTCAAGCAGTACTTGGACATGTTCGTCATAGTCTTCATAGATGACATCCCCGTCTATTCCCACAGTGAACATAATCATGCAGACCATCTCAGAATAGTATTACAGATCCTTAAAACCCATCAAGTATCATGATATCTATTCATGTCCTAACTGTCAGCTCCATGATCATCGCACATATTTGTGCACATTAGTGAAAATTATGTACGATTTCAGTTCCCAGGAGTTCCAGTTTACTCAATAGTACGGATTATGTCCCATGAATACATAACTTTCAGACTCAGGTCATGCAGCTCACGACTTATGTACTCATGTCGTGCTTTACAGTATGCTCATCCCATATGACTCATGTTCCACTCTTACTGATCAGCCAAACTTATGTTATGTCACATATAACCTCAGTTTAGATCCCTCGGTGAATTCGTGGTGTCGATGTTTCATCTCTCAAGCCTCAGTTACAGCGTCAGTTCAGTAATCTGTATTCAGTAAAGGACTCAGATAGTCCTACAGGACTATGGCTTTCAGTTATCAATTACTTAGCCATCAGAATTCAATACTTTAGTACCAGTCTAAGCCTCAATTATCAGAAACCAGCATTCAGTCCCAGTATGAGTCTCAATTATAGATTTAGTTGCAGTCTCTGCTACAGTCTTCGATATAGTTTCAGCCTCAACCTCAGTTCAAAAATTAGATCAGTACCACAGTCCAATTTCAGGTTTGTTTGACCATAGCATGTAGTTATCAGTTACGCATGTTGTTAGTGTTTCAGTACCTCGGCTTATAGAATGTTTTCGAATCATGTTATACGCCTGGTCTTGCATTCTCAGATTCTCAGATAATACAAGTATTTCATGAATTCATGCTCAGTTATCTCATGTTACTTAGTTAGTCCCTTTCTCATATTCATAAAAACCTCCATATTCTCAGTCATACATGCCCAATACTCAGCTATCAGTCAATTCATAAAAACCTCCATATTCTCAGTCATACATGCCCAGTACTCAGCCATTAATCAGTCAGCAAATCAGATGAGTCAGTTAGTAGGAATTAGTTTGAACAACCAGTACTTCAGTCCGACAGTCAGACAGACAAGTTCACATATTTTCCCATTCTGTCCACCTAATTATACTATTTAGAGTCTCATGGATGTAACCATTCTAAGATGGACCAATCAAACATTTGTGAGTTCATCTCAGTTCATGTTTCATGACACAGTTAGTCACGATTTCGTTCGTGGGTGCCCTGTGCATCATTACAATCTCTCCTCAGTTTCTCGGTCAAGTCAACATTCTTCCAGGGACGTAGTGTCCCAAGGGGGATATACATTATAATCCCCTGAACTTTCATTACCTAAACATGTCATTCCCTCTTCATGTAAGGAACCTAACTTAGAGTAGTGGGTACTCATAGGTGGACCCTCAAGCTCCAATATCAGCCGTAAGCCATGTACGCAATGGCTCAGTTCAGTTCACGATACTCAGTCCATGTCACACGTTACAGACTCAGTCATGTTTTTATGTTCCCATTCATATGTGTTCAGTAAAGGATCTGGAGTTTGAGATTAATGACTTTATCTATCTAAAGATCTCTCCCATGAAGGAAATGAAGAGATTCGGCAAGAAGGAAAAGCTCAGTCCCCGATATGTCGGTCCCTTCAAGATTCTCAGTCGATTCAGCAAGGTAGCTTATGAGCTCGAATTCCCTTCAGATCTAGCATCAGTTCATCCAGTATTCCATGTCTCTTTGCTCATAAAGTGCATAGGTGACCAACAGTTGTAGTCCCTATTTATAGCATAGATGTTCAGGACAACCTCTCTTATGAAGAGATTTCAATCAAAGTCTTGACTATCAGACTCGCAGACTGAGGAATAAAGAAGTCCCTTTAGTCAAAGTTCTTTGGTGGAATTAGTCCATTGAGGGAGCTACTTAGGAAGCAGAAGCAGACATGCAGACCAAGAATCCTCACCTCTTCTCCGCAAACTCAGATCTAGCTCAAGGTAACAGTTTTTCTTAAGCTTTTCAGTTTTATGTTCAGATTTCAGTGACAAGCTTGGTATCCATTTCATGTTCAGAATTTCATAATAACCTTGGTATTAAGTACCATTGCATGGTCAGTCATGCATTCATGTATCAGTTCAGTTATATAATCATGCATCAGACATGCATTCTCATTGTGAGAACCTTGGTTCATCAGAACACTCAGTCATGTATTCATGAATCAGTTATACCTAAATCAAATAAGCATGTTCAGTATGATATATCCAGTTATCAGTCATGTCAGTCATAAAATTATGTTCTAGTTTTTCATGTTCAGCATGTACATCAGTTTATCCCTCTCCCCTCTCGCTTAGTTTCATTGGAGGACAAATGTTCCCAAGGGGGAGATATTGTAATACCCCGTACTTCTACCTAGCTTAAAATCATTCCAAGAATGTTAGAAACTTACTTTGAAAGATGAATCCACTTTTATACATGTGGAATTTCTAAGATTTTCACTTTTTGTTAAGTGGAAAATTAAATGGCTTTCCATCGATACCTATTTTGTCAAAATTCGGTATCGGGGTAGAAAGTTATGACCGAAATACAAAAAGCAGTCAAAACTACCCAGGTGCGACGGTGAGAGCCGACGAACCTTCGCCTAAGCCATCGCAGTGGAGACAGTGAGACCTCATTCTGCCTAAGAGCAACGGCTCAGGCCGACGGATCGTCGAGCTAGTGATGGACCGTTGCCCAAGCCATCGTAAAAGAGGCAGTGAACCCCTATTCTACCCAGGTACGATGGTTAGGACAAATGGACCGTTGCCCAAGCTGTTGTAGAAGAGGCAGTGAACCCCTATTCTGCCCAGGTGCGACGGTCAGGACCAACGGACTATCGACCCAGCGATGGACCATCGCACCCACTGTCGCATAGTTTATTCAGTTATTTTAAAGTCATTTTTAAAAGGGTATTTGGGTCTTTTCCATCTGTTTTAACCCTTAATTATATCAAATCAAGGCTCATAAGTTCATTATCCATCTACAACATCAAATTAGGGTTTTCTCTTAAAGATAATCCCCAAGAACAAGATCCAAATCCTTCTTCAATAAACCAAGAGATTCCAAGTTTTTCAAGTCCAAGAACTTCAAGAAACTCACAACCCAGGTATGTTATGTGTTAATTCATGGGCTCCTTTCACTCATGAAGCTCTTTTTAAAATCTAAGATTTGTGTATTTATGAATGTTCATAATTTAAATTGAATTAAAATTCATGTTCATGATGTTGTGGGGTTTTGATTCATGTTTGAAATTACATATTCCAATGATTGAGCCTAGGATGTGGTGAATTACATATTCCAATGATTGAGCCTAGGATGTGGTGATTTGCATAATAGTCATGATAAACCCTTAAATTTACACGTTGATTGATGTATCCATGATTATTAGATGTGTTGATGATTGTATAACCAAAGCATGCTCCCCATGTGTTTGGTTAAATGCCTATGTGAAGGAAAAGTGTCATACTAGTATGATAATATGAAATCCCCATTTGTGTACAAGTTTATGCAGTCCAGTGTTTGATGAAATGCCTTAGTCAATGAATTATGGATATATGCGTAGCCATTGTGGTACTTTAGAACTTGTACTTCATGAAATCTCCAACTTATTGTATTATAGATTGTGATGTTGGTCATGTATTCAAGAAATTCATGTCTTGTTAGTTTCATGCTATCAAGTCCTAGGGATACTTGTACCCAACAATTTAGCTATTTGCCTAGAGCCAGTATCAGTTTCATGATAATCTCAGTCAAGCCATGATCAGTAGAATTCAGTCAGTTACATGACTCAAGAAAACTCAGTAAATTCAGTATCAGTCCAGTAATCTCAAAATCTCAGTAAGCTCAGCCAGTTATCAGATCTCAGTAATATTCTGTCAGTCAATGAAATTTAGTGAACTCAATGCAGTTCAGTATAGTATATTCAGTTAAGTGTCTATTCAGATGGGAGTAGGATTCAACACCGAGTGAGCCCAAGGATGGGAACTCACCTGCGAGTAGAGGGTGTGATTCTTAGAAACAATTCTTGTGCTCCAGAACTACGTCGCCAGCATAGATTAAGACATCAAACCTGCTAGATGAGGGTAGATGAGGTGGCTTAACCTATTAGATGAGGGTCCCACCATTCTCATTAGAGTACTTGTTAGATGAGGCTCACTTATAGCTTGTCCTTACCAGTGGTGTGGTATTGACACCCTTCCAATCGGGGTTACAGATTGGACCCCAACTTAGCTATAATGGCTTATTAGGGGCATGTCGATTAGAGGACTACTTCCCATAGTTTCAGTTACAGATCAGAACTGTCAGATACGATCATTCATTCTTAGTAAAAAAGCTTAGATAGTTCTTTAGATTTCAGGACTGTCAGATATAGTCAACTCAGAACAGTTTAAAACTCAGCTAGTTCCATCAGAACCTAGACTGTCAGATACAGTCGCTCAATATCAGTTATTTCAGTTATACAACTATCAGTATCTCATGTTATCACTACTCAGACTCAGTAATTATGTTATCACAAACTTTGTTACAGTTACTATGTATTCATGCATGTATTCTCACGTTTATGTTATCCAGTCAGTTAGTATAGTTAATGTATGTGAACCCTTTGCATTCAGTCTACCTCACATGCATACTAGTACATTCAAATGTACTGACGCATTTGCACTATGGTGTTTTATACCATAGGTTCAGAAGCACAAGCTCCAGAGCATCAGTAGCATTCCAGTCTCAGCAGTCAGAGTTAGCAGTGAGTTCTAATTCTTTGAGGACATGACCATTACTTTATTATCTCATTAATTAATTTTTTCAGTAGTTGGAGTTAGTTGGTGACATGTCCTATCAATTCCTTATTCAGATAATTTAGAGGCTTTCCGACTATAGTATGTTCATACAGTTATTTAAGTTGTTTTGGTATTGATATACCGTAATTTCAGGTGTTGTGTTTTATCAGATATTTGAACCTTATGGCCTTTCAGCCTTTATTTTTGCATTTATACAGTATTTTATACAATGTTCAGGTACAAATATCAGTCATGGGTTAGCTTGTGATTCTTCGGGGTCATGAATACCGTGTAGCATTTCGAGTACAGATTCGGGGTATTACATAACATTTCAATATTTTGGCTTAAATCTTTTCAATTGATTCAACTGTAAAAGTGTTTGCTAAAAAGTTACCATGAGAACTTTAGTTTCATGAAGGATGAAATTGTCCCTATTTTGATGTAAAATGTCCACAAAGGAGGCACTGATTGAAAATCTCTATATGTTATAAAGTCTACCTTGTCCAGTTTCCCTGCTTAGGAATTTCTCTGGCAGTTAATTTTCTTACTTCCATGCAATTTTTTTCCTTATCCACAGTCTAGTATCAAGTGGTATATAATTTTTTCCTCCTCTTTATTCCTGTTCAACTTTTTTTTTTCGTTATAGTTCAACAGAACAAGTTACAATCATATTCTGATCAGATAAGATAGTGCAGTCTTAGAGTAAACTAAAAAACATAGAGAAATACTTAAAAGTTGAACTATTCTACTAATTCAAAACCCCATTATTAAATCTTAATTTTGCAAGCTACTTTTACATGCTATTAGTTCTACTAATTCAAAACCCCAATATTAAATCTTAATTTTGCAAGCTACTTTTACATGCTATTTTTCAAAAATTGATTTGGAAGAGAAAAATCCATGCTAAATTTAGTTGTTTCAGTTGGACAAAAGTATCAAATCCAACCCCACACAAGATAACCTCTGTAAGAGAGGTTTCACATTAGGTAACAAATGTTTTATGTATCTATAATACCCGTACTTTTCCTAGCTTGAAATTTTTCTCCAAGAATGTTAGAAGCTTTCTTTGAAAGATGAATCCACTTTTATAGATGTGGTATTCTCAAGATTTTCACTTTTTGTCATGAGGGAAATTCTATAAGCTTTCCATCGATACTAAATTCCATAAGAGTTAGAGCCTTTTTAGTGAGACAGTGTATCACCTGAGCTATCAGCGTGTCGTGGAGCCAGCTTAAATGGCAATTGTCAATTTCCAGTGTTGCTCCGCGATAGTAGCGCATCGCGCCAAACTTCCAGTTCTCAAAAAAGGTGGCAAAGCGATAGCTCCGCGTCGCGCCACCATGCAGATTCCCAATTGTCCAGTTCCAGTGACTTGGCGCGTCGCGCCAAGGATGAAAATCGGGAAATTTTTACAAGAATTAAAATACGTGTCCTAGGGTTAAAAGTTTCAATTTCCCTACCCTATATAAGCTCAAAAACACGGATTTGAGCCTCCATTACACCAAAATATACTCTATTATCTCAATATCCTCTCAAGAACACATAGGGTTTTCATAGAGATTCAAGTTCAAGAATTTCATCCATCAATCTTTGTATATTTACGAACCAAAGGTATGCGTAGTGTTTATTCATGGACTCTTTCCGTCCATGAAGTCCAAGAATCACTTTTCTAACTTCAAGTTTATGGATTTCTTTATGAGTTTCATGTTGGGTTTGTTTTGTTCATGTTAAGAATGATTAATTGAATTCTAATCCATGTTGGATGATCAATTTTATGTGGAATTGATTAGTATAGATGTATATGCATGTGCACTTATGATTAAACCCTATAATAATGAAATTAGAATTGAACCATGATGTCTAATTGTTGTACAATGTTGTTCACATATACTATGCCTACCATGTGTTTGATTGATTGCCTATATGAAGGAAAAGTGCCCAACTAGCATGATATTATGAAATCCCCATTTATGTACAAGTTTATGCAATCATATGTTTGATGAAATGCTTCAATATATGAATTATGAATTGTGTTGTTGGTCATATGTTTGAGTAAGTCATGTTATGTCAGTTTCTTTCCATCGAGTCTTAGAGGCACTTGTAACCAACAACTTAGCTGTGTCTCTAGTGCCATGTCATATTTTCACGATACTCTTAGACAAGTCACGATCCATAGAACTCAGTCAGTCATGTGGCTCAGGAAATCTCAGTAGTTTAGTAACCTTTGTGACCTCAGTATTCCTAGTAAGTCTCAGTAAATTCAGTACTCTCAGTCAGTCCTCAGATCTCAGTAGCATTCCGTCGGTTAATGAAGCTCAATAAATTCAGTTTTAGCTCCGCTAAATGATACCATCAGTTAATCAGTTTAGTTCAGTTAAATCAGTTTAGTTTAGTTAATCAGTTCAGTTTCTATTCAGTTGGGAGTAGGATTCAGAACCGAGTGAACCCAAGGATGGGGACTCACCTGTTATACAGTGAAATGTGTGATCCTTAGAAGCAATTCTTGTGTTCCAAAACTACATAGCCACCATAGGTCGAGATACACCTTACGCATTTAGGGATATATATATATATATACATCTCATTTGGGTTACTACTAGGAGGGGTTGACGAAAGAGCTCCCTGTCAGCAAGGATATACTCACAGCAGGTCTTTACTCGTGGCATAGTATTGATACCCTTCCAGCTGGGGTTACAGGTTGGAACCCACCAGTTCAGTTTCAGGGAATGTCGATTAGATGATTACCTCCTACAGTCTCAGTCATAGTCATAGTTTCAGCTATAGTCTCAGTCACAGTCACAGTATCAGTCACAGTCTCAGTCACAGACTCTGTTTCAGTCTTAGTCTCAGTGTCAGTCTATCTCAGTCTCAGTCTCAATCTCAGTCTCAATAAAAGAACTCAGCTATTTCCATCAGATTCAGGACTGTCATATATAGTTACTCATGTTATCAGTTATATCAGTTCTCAGAACTTATGTTATCAGTATTCAGCTTTAGGACTGTCAGATACAGTCAACCAGACCAGTTCTTCATAATCAGAACTGTCAAAAATAGTTATTCATGTATTAGTAACATAGTATCAGTCCCTCATTATTCAGTAATACAGTATCAGTCTTTCTCACTTATCAATGAATCAGGGGTCAATATTAGTAGACTCAGTATTCATTCCTATCACGATCTCAGTTACAGTTACGTAGTCATGTATGTATTCTCACATACATGTTAGTCAGTCAGTTAGTATTGTTCATGCATATGAATCATTTGTATTCAGGCTACCTCACTTACATACCAGTACATTCGAAGTACTGACGCATTTGCGCTATGGTGTCTTATACCATAGGTTTAGAAGCAAGAGCTCTAAAGAACCAGTAGCATCCCAGCTCGGCAGTCAGAGTCAGTTATGAGTCCTCATCCTTCGAGGACATGATGATTACATTACTATTCAGCTTTCAATTTAATTCCGTTGTCGGAGTTAGTTGGGGACATGTCCCATCAACTCCTTATTCAGTAAGTTTAGAGGCTTTCAGACTATAGCACACCAGACAATTACTTCAGATTTGTTTTGGCATTTATGGTACTATTTTTAGACATTATTTTATCATATGGTTATGTAGTTTTGAACCTTATGGCCTTACAATATTTATGTATTCTGTATAATTTCAGTATATTATTCAGTGCTTAGTTACAAATATTAGTCATGGGTTAGCTTGTGGTCCTTCGAGGTCATATGCACCATGTAGCATTCCAGGTACCATATTTAGGGCATTATAAACTTAGTATCAGAGACAGGTTCAATAGTGTTCTAGAAAGTCTAAAAAGTCGCATCTAGTAGAGTCTTGTACATGTGTGTTTCATGCACCACACTTATGCGCAAGAGGCTATGAGATGTTTTAGGAACAGTTTTCCTTCTTTCAGTATTCATGTCATACCAGTGAGCGTGAGCTCCAGTTAAACTCTCAATCTAATCCGCTTCTTCCTTAGTTTACAGATCATGCCTCCCAAAAAATCTGACGAAGGGGGAAATTGATGTCAGTCAGCACCTCAGCTAGTCCAGGCAGATCCCCTAGATAAGCATGTCTCCCATGCGGAATTAAGGACTGTATTCACTACTCTAGCCAATTTAGTCGCAGCTCAGAATGAATGACCGACTTTTGTTCCATCCAACTTAGTGGCCAATGTTACTGCATCCAGGATTTGGGACTTCACCCACATGAATCCTCTTTTATTCATCGATTCCAAGTTCGAAGAGGATCCATAGGAGTTCGTCGATCAAGTTTAAAAAGTCACAGACATCATGGGAGTGACTTCCAGTGAGAGCGTAGAGTTAGCCACCTATCAGCTATAAGATGTAGCCTATATGTGGTATAAACAGTGAAAGGTAATAGAGGTACAGATACAGAGCCCATAGAGTAGGAAGTGTTTGCTACAACTTTCTTAGATAGGTTCTTTCCATAAAGCAGAAGGAGGCTAAAGTGTTAGAGTTCATCAATCTGAGACAAGGTGCAATGAGCGTAAAAGAATACTCTCTCAAGTTTATTCAGTTAGCCAGGTACGCTTCCCATGTAGTAGTAGATAGCAGATCTAGAATAAGTAAGTTTGTGTCAGGGGTATTAGGTAGAGTGGTTAAGGAGTGCAGGACTGCAATGTTGATTAGTGACATGGACATATCTAGGCTTATGATATATGCCCAACAGATGGAGGAGAAGAAGCTTAAGAAGAAGGAGAGAGAAAATAAGAGAGCCAGAATACGTGGTTATAGGTTTGCACAGCATGGGTCACAGGGTGGTAACCATTCTCAGTGGTGTCAAAAATATCCAGCCCTAGTTCACTCTTCAGCTAGTACCTCAGTACCAAAGTTTAGAAATGACCATAGAAATAGGGCATCAGGCTCAAAGGCTCAGAATAGTGAGAGTAGGATTCTTACTCATCCGTTTTGTGCAGAGTGTGGTAAGCATCATAAGGGTGTGTGTAGAGCCGGCAGTAGTGTGTGTTCGGATATGGTGAGTTAGGTCACAAGGTTAGAGACTACCCTCAGTCAGGTTATCAGAGTCATCTCTGCTTATTATTTTTGTCCGGTCGACCGAATCAGCAGGGTGCCAATTCCAGCGCTATCAGTGGGCAACGCCTAAGCAGACTCTATGCACTTCGATCCCAGTAGAATTAGGAAAATCCCCCTGATGCATTCATATGTATGTTATAGATCTCTCATTTATATGTTCACACTTCTTCATATTCATGAGTTCTTTTTTCTTTTGAAACCTTGCTTAGCAGTTAAACCATGGGGTCAGAAAGTCAAGCCTTCAGATTTTAGTTATAGTTCCAGTATGTGTAGGTAATCACTAAGGGAAGATGATTCCCGACCTACTCTTATCTAAGTGCAATTGTTTTGTACCACAGTCATCACCTTACCTATGCATGTTTCATATACTTCCCATAGGATCGTGTGCATGTCGAATTCCTAGCAGGACGGGTTCTAACACCCTCAGTAGTATGAGCCATGTTCCATGAACACAGAAATTTCAGACTTAAGTCATGCAGCTCATGACTCAGGCACTCATGTCATGTTTTACCATATATTCAGTCCACATGACTCATGCTCTACTTCTAGTGATTAGTCAAGCTCAGATTACATCATATATACCTCCAATTTAAATCTCTTGATAAATCCATAATGTTGGTACTCTGTTCCTCAATCTTTAGTCGATTGTTCAGGTAGGTTGATATAGTATTTATTTGAGCATCGGATCCTTGCCTATGCCAATATTTCCCTAAGTAGTTATCAGTATGAAGTCTCAGTACTTCAATACCAGTCTAAACCTCAATTATTAGAACCCAACATTCAGTTCCAGTTAGAATCTCAATTACAGTTTTAGTTATACTACCAACTTCAGTTCAGTAATCAGATCAGAAACTTAGTTCAGTTCCAGACTTGCTTGATAGTTGCTATAACTATCAGTCACTCAGTTAGTAGTGTTTTAGTACCCCAAACTAAAGAATATTTCCAAACCATGATATACGTCTAGCCTTGCATTCTTGAGGTGATTTAGTTTTGCTAATTCATTCTCAGTTACCTCACGTTATCCAGTCAATCATTATCTCTTATGCATAATGTTTTAAAACCTTTGTCCTATTATTCAGACTGGGTACAAACCAGGCTCTCATACCCAGTATTCAGCTATCAGTTATCCAATTAATCAGATAAGTCAGTATGTTCATGCTCAGCACCTCATAAATCTTTCAGTACTCTCAATTGCAGTGCATGAAGCTTAGTTGCTTTATCTTAGATAACGTATCAGGCCTCAAGTTTCAGATCTCAGATAATCAATCACAATTAAGATACTAGGTTCCTTGTGCATTGCCTCAGTTTTCCCTCAATAGCTCAGCCAAGATAGTATTCCTAGAGGGATCTAGTGTCCCAAGAGGGAGATATGCTATGATCCCCCGAATCTTTACAACAGAAGCATCCCATTCTCTTCTCATGAAATGAATCCATTTTGAAGTAGGGTATACTCATAAGTTAACCCTCAATTTTGAATCTCAGTCGTGATCCATGTGTTTAAGGGCTCAGATCAGTTTACGAAATTTAGTTTATATGCCAAATTTCAGCCTCAGTCATGTTCTCAAGTCCCCGTTCATGCATACTTCTAGCATAATAATGGGTTCATCAGTGCCTTTCAGTCACGTAATAGTTTTCTTAAACTTACTCAGTTCCATGTTCAAACTACCATTACAAACTTGGTATTCAGTTCATGCTCAGATCTCCATTACAAACTTGGTACTACGTACTCTTGCATATTCAGTCATGCATTCATATACCAGTTTAATTATGTAATCATGCATCATACATGTATTCTCACTGCTAGAAATTCAGTTCATCAGAACATTCAGTCATGTATGATAAGTCAATTATCCATGCATGAATTCAACATATTAGTTATGCATTAGACATGCATGTTCAGTATGTTATATTCAGCTCTTCAGTCATGTCAGTCATGAGATCATGTTTCAGTTATTCATGTTCAGTATGTATATCAGCTCATCTTCTCTTCTCTCACTCAATCTCATTTGAGGATGAATTTTCTCAAGGGGGAGATATTATAATAACCGTACTTTTCCTAGCTTGAAATTTTTCCCCAAGAATGTTAGAAACTTTCTTTGAAAGATGAATCCACTTTTATAGATGTGTTATTCTAAATATTTTCACTTTTTGTCATGTGGAAAATTCCATAAGCTTTCCATCGATATCAAATTCCATAAGAGTTAGAGCCTTTTTAGTGAGACAGTGTATCACCTGAGCCATCAGTGCATCGCGGAGCCAGCTTAAATGGAAATTGTCAATTTCCAGTGTTGCTCTGCAATTGTACATCGCTCCAAACTTCCAGGTCTCAAACAAGGTGGCAACGCGATAGCTCCGCATCACACCACCATGCAGATTCCCAATTGTCCAGCTCCAGTGACTTGGCGTAATAGTGGCGTGTCGCGCCAAGGATGAGAATTGAAAAATTTTCACAAGAATTAAAATACGTGTCCTAGGGTTAAAAGTGTCAATTTCCCTACCCTATATAAGCTCAAAAACACGGATTTGAGCCTCTATTACACCAAAATATACTTTATTCTCTCAAAATCCTCTCAAAAACACATTAGGGTTTTTCATAGAAGATTCAAGTTCAAGAATTTCCTCCGTTAATATTCATATATTTATGAACCAAGGTATGCGTAGTGTTCAGTCATGGACTCTTTCCATCCATGAAGCCCAAGAATCTCTTTTCCAACTTCAAGTTTATGGATTTTTTTATGAGTTTCATGTTGGGTTTGTTTTGTTCATGTGGAGAATGATTAATTGAATTCTAATCCATGTTGAGTGATCAATTTTATGTGGAATTGATTAGTATAGATGTATATTCATGTGAACTTACAATTAAACCCTATAATGATGAAATTATAATTGATCCATGATATCTAATTGTTGTACAATGTTGTTTACATTTACTATGCCTACCATGTATTTGATTGAATGCCTATATGAAGGAAAAGTGTCCAACTAGCATGATATTATGAAATCCTCATTTATGTACAAGTTTATGCATATCACATGTTTGATGAAGTGCTTCAATATATGAATTATGAATTATGTTATTGGTCATGTGTTCGAGTAAGTTATGTTATGTCAGTTTCTTTCCATCGAGCCTTGGGGGTACTTCTACCCGACAACTTAGCTGTGTGCCTAGCGCCATGTCATGTTTTCACGATACTCTCAGACAAGTCACGATCCATAGAACTCAGTCAGTCATGTGGCTCAAGAAATCTCAGTAATCTCAGTAGTTCAGTAACCTCTGTGATCTCAGTATTCCTAGTAAGTCTCAGTAACTTTAGTACTCTCAGTCAGTCCTCAGATCTCAGTAGCATTCCATCGGTCAACGAAACTCAGTAAATTCAGTTTTAGCTCCGCTAAATGATACCATCAGTATCAGTTCAGTTCAATTAAATCAATTCAGTTTAGTTAATTGGTTCAGTGTCTATTTAGTTGGAAGTAGGATTCAGCACCGAGTGAACCCAAGGATGGGGACTCACCTATTATTTAGTGGAGGGTGTGATCCTTAAAAGCAATTCTTGTATTCCAGAACTACGTACCCAGCGTAGGTTGAGATGCACCCTACGCGTTTAGGGATATATATATACATCTCATTTGGGTTACTACTAGGAGGGGTTGACGGAAGAGCTCCCTGTCAGTGAGGGTATACTTACAGTAGGTCTTTACCCGTGGCACGGTATTGACATCCTTCCAACTAGGGTTACAGGTTGGACCCCACTATTTCAGTTTTGAGGCATGTCAGTTAGATGATTACCTTCCACAGTCTCAGTCATAGTCACAGTCTCAGCCACAGTCTCAATCACAGTCACAGTCTTAGTCACAGTTTCAGTTATAGTCTCAGTTTCAGTCTTAGTCTTAGTCTCAGTCTCAGTCTCAGTAAAAGAACTCAGCTAGTTTCATCAGATTTAGGGCTGTCAGATACAGTCACTTATGTTATTAATTATATCAGTTCTCAGAACTCATGTTATCAGTATTAAGCTTCAGGACTGTCAGATACAGTCAATCATACCAGTTCTTCATAATCAGAATTGTTAAAAATAGTTATTCATGTATCAGTAATATAGTATCAGTCCCTCAGTATTCAGTAATACAATATCAGTCTTTCTCACTTATTAGCGACTCAGGGGTCAATATCAGTAGACTCAGTATTCAGTTCTATCATAATCTCAGTTATAGTTACGTAGTCATACATGTATTCTCACGTTCATGTTAGTCAGTCAGTTAGTATTGTTCATGCATATGAACTATTTGCGTTCAGCCTACCTCACTTGCATAACAGTACATTCAAAGTACTGATGCATTTGCACTATGGTGCTTATACTATAGGTTTAGAACCACAAGCTCCAGAGAACCAGTAGCTTCCTCGTTCAGTAGTCAGAGTCAGCTGTGAGTCCTCATCCTTTGAGGAGATGATGATTACATTACTATTTTAGCTTTCAGTTTAATTCAATTGTCGAAGTTAGTTGGGGACATGTCCTATCAACTCCTTATTCAGGCAGTTTAGAGTCTTTCAGACTATAGCATGCCAGACAGTTACTTTAGATTTGTTTTGGTATTTGTGGTACCATTTTCAGAAATTATTTTATTAGATGGTTATGCAGTTTTGAAACTTATGGCTTTACAAATTTTACGTATTTTGCATAATTTCAGTATATTATTCAGTGCTTAGTTATAGATATCATTCATAGATTAGCTTGTGGTCCTTCATGGTCATAGGCACAGTTTAGCGTTTTGGATACCATATTTGAGGCATTACAGTGTTGGAATGAATTTAAAGCCATCTTTCATCTTTTCTTTCCCTGCAGCAAAAGACATTTGAGGCTTTCTTTTATCTTTTTTTAGGATTTACTAATAATGACATTCAACAGAAAAGATGCCTAGGCAAGTTTGTGATGTCAAAAATTATGATAATTGGTGCCTGCATGCATTTTGTGGTCTATCTCGACACAGAGTAAACATAAATGTTTTGATGAAATCTCAACTGCCTAGATAGCTCACACTTTGGAAAAATAATGTGTCTACATGACTGAAAGTTTTCTTTTGTTGCTTTTTATCTTTTTGTTCTAAATACTTGCTACCATTTCAGTTATGGTTATATTTTAATCAAAGGTGCCACTTTGAACTCGACATCATGGATGCCAGGGACATAATTACAACAACAATCTCAGAAACACTGGCTGAAGAATGTTGTCCTTAACTGTCGAACAATATATGAAAGGGTTGTTGTGCAGGTACACAAATACATACCACTAACAACAGGAAAAACTCATTTTCTTGTAATTTTATTCTATCAGTAAATAAAAATTCTGCATTAGGCATACTTCTACTTAATGCGCTCTCTTTTTCCTTTTCCAATTAGCAACAACCGTTGTTTGTTGCTCGTATAAATCACTAGCTTGCTCATAAACTATTTAAGCTCTAGCTACAAAAGCTAGTCTCTAGATTTTCCAATCAAAATCATGCTATGCTAGCTGTCACATCCTTCGCTGAAGCAGAAACCCCTATTTTGTTAATATCACCATTATCCACAACTCCTGTGGAGGTAGGTAAGAGGCAAAAAATCAAACCATCCACGCTAGAGAAAAAATATTAAAGGTAACAATACTTCCAAAATAGAATTTGCTATTGTACTCTACATCTCCTTTAACTGAACTCAGTTAAATATTGTAGTCATCAAACCTATTCATGTAAGTTGATTGTCTTGCTATCATTTCACATCTTAACAGATCTAACATATGATTATAAGAAATTTCATGTTCTTGGAAATGTGTATACTTGCAGAAAAATGACATTTTGTTTTCGACCCAAAAGGTAAATATAATACTCATGCTCCTCTTTATTGCAGCTTCTTAAGGGAAAAGGCATTGTTTCCTCCCTAAACTATACCCGAAAAGTCTAAGCCACACCTAAACTATACTAGTGACCTATTACACACCTTAACTATAAAAAAGTGATATTATTACCTCCTCGCAACCCCCATTCTACGGCGCGTGTGTTACACTTATTTTAGGCGCGTCCAGCCTATTAAATAACAAAAGTAAACGGCTAAAAACATTAAGGAAAAAGTCATCGTTTCCACCCCAAACTATAGTCGAAAATTCGAATCCACACCTAAACTATATAAGTGACCTATTACACACCTTAACTATAAAAAAGTGATACTTTTTACTGACGTGGCAGCGCGTGTAAAACACTACACCACATGCAAGTGGTGGTAGCCTGACAGGGTGTAAATAGTTTCACTTTTTTATAGTTTAGGTGTGTAATAGGTCACTAGTATAGTTTAGGTGTGGCTTCGACTTTTCGAGTATAGTTTGGGGTGGAAATGATACCTTTTCCCGTTTCTTAATTCTCTTATATTTTTGTCACAAGTGATGACTACTCTCTTAGGTGATATCCTATGAACAACTACATTTTGGTTGCCTCTATCAGCTTCATCACATGGTATAGATGGATTTTGCTTGGATATACCAACATCAAACAGTCAATTGCATGAACAAAGTTTTTGTGTTTTGATGTAACAATCACAATTTAGCATACCAGACATGCATGTTAATAGTTTTTGTATGTAAATAAATCTTAAATAAAAAGTAGCTATGTTTCTTCTATAAAATATTTATATGTTATTATGAAGCGTCTTCCTTTCGATGACAAAAATAACAAAGTTCACACTTATTATTGGGCCTGTGCTTGCACCCGCGATCTAAGGACGATCATGGGATGTGCTTGTTTGATACAAATCATAGCCAGGTCACTATTATTGGACCCGTGCTAGTATGGGCTTCTCCATCTAGTAATACCTTTATATGATGATGTGAATTGTGATCTTATTTTGTTAATTATTGATTTAGTATTATATATTATGTTTAGGGGGAACAAGTCATTAAATATTTGACTACTTGCCCGGTGAATACAATTAGTTAACTTGATTTTAAAGTTGTCATAAGCTTTAACAACTCACGGCGTGTATTCATTAATCTTCAAGAGATGATAACTTATGTTTACTTTGGCCATGGAAAGTTTTGTTTCTTTTGTGTTCTGATATTTGTTAATTCGAGGATACTAATTGCTAATTAAAATAAGATGATGAAGCATGTTGATTGATGTAATCACTAAAAGTGATCATAATATTTTTAAAAGGGCATGAGGCTAAGGCCTTATACATTTTGGCCTACTATGTCCATAGTTGAGGGTAATACGGTAGGTTGAAGTACTACTGCACCAAAAGAGTAAGACATCGGTTTTGAGTTATGTTGCATCATGATAATAAGATGTTGGGTTTGTGCCTTATAGATTTATAATCTAAGATATTTTTATATGGAAAAGACGTTGAGCTTGAACCTTAATCCACCATATTAATGATATCATGATGGCTAAGACAAAATAATGGATTTTTAATAAAAAGTTATGAAATTTATCTCATTGAATATTTTTTTTTTCCTTGATATGAATATAGGAGCAATGCATAAAATGTTTGAAAGAAGAAGTGATTGAATGTACAAATTTTTTTCAACATAGAGGGAAAATATGATAATAATCATAAAAATGTGATGATATTTTCACACACTTATTATGATTATAAGATATGCCAGAGAAAAATTCTCAACATTATATTTATGTCTCAATTTTCTCTTATAGTAGTAATAATATCTTGAAAGAGCCTCCAAACTATCATAATTTGATAGGCTTAAGACACAATTATAGTCTATTCCTGAGGAATGAGAATTTTGATTACTATAAATACAAATCTATATCTTGGGTGTTGAATGTGACTGTATATAAATTCTAATGTATTCTTAGTTGTGAAGATATCACAATCCACCTACAAAAGAGGTACAACAGTTGAAAGATTGAATATCTCCAAGTTACTATGGTAAGAAACACGAATGTAAAAAGTTACCCAAATATGATGAAATCTCATGGTATAATAAACTAAGTGTAATGACCCTTTCAACTATTTTTCATAATTATATTTATTTTTATCGTTAGAGCTTCTCAATAGCTTTCCCAAGTCATTTATGACTTGTTGGGACTGACTGTTCATTTACCGGGTAGTTTATTTGGTTTTTAGAGCCAATTCCCTATTTAGAATTCTTCGCTGGTTCCAAATTTCCACCGAGCAAAAACTTTAGTAAAACTATCTCAAATGTGAATTCTAATTGTGAATCAGCTCTAGAATATCGATTTTAGGCTAGGTAGACCTTTGGTTTGGGTCCTAATACACCAAAGCTCATTTCGGCCTCTTGGTCGAAAAGTTGGATAATTGGTAATGTGGGTGTGGGTTCTATATTTGATCTAAAAGACCTTAGATGGAAAATCCAACTTCATTAATGTATTCGAAGCATTGAGTTTAGTGGGTTTACATAGTTTATTTGCGAAAATGGGGCTTCGAATGAGTTTCGATGGTCAAAAATAAGTTTTAACTTTCCTGGTACTGGTGCATGTGCGGTCATGATTGGGGCATTATAATTGCACTATTTATGATCACGATAAGCCTATTGTGATCGTACAACTATGATAGCGATTCCTAGGACTGTGATAGCGATATCTCCTTACTTGAAGGGGTTGTAAATAGCCCCCAATATCGCGATGTTGTTCATTTTCTCTTCATCTTTGAGACCTAGAAACCCTAAATGGGTATGAGAACTCAAAATGGAGTCTTGTGGATAATGTGGGAGCTTTGTTAACATCTTTTGTCATAATTATCATCCGAATTAAAATGAGATTTCATCACTTTTTAGATGAAATTCTTAGTTCTTGACACAAAACCCCAATATAGCATAGAGCTTGATTTTAGCCCCAAATTAGCTTTATTTTCTCCCATTTCTTAAGGTTCATGGTTTTTTGTTCTTGTATGAACGTTGGGTTGACCTTGAAAATGTATTTTTCCTAAGTGGAACCCACTTGGGATTTTTGGTGTAGTTTTTAGATCTAAAGCACAATGGTGCAATATGGGTATCGTTATTCTCGTATTGATGAGTATATTATGATTTTGATAGTGTAATGACATTTTGGGATTATGAAATGAAGATAAGATTTTGGTGAATGATATAAGAATTGGTGGTTCGGCTTTGAGGTAGGCTTCTGTCTACTCTTCTTCATAAGATGATGTGTGATATATATTTCGTGTGAATGATAATGTTAAGATTAATTATGGGTAGAATAACTTAGTCTTGATTGAAGATTTGGGGTCACCCGTAATGTAAAATATTTAGTACCCTTTTTGAATCCTATTTCCTTCTCTCTACATTAAACTAGTTTATAGAATAGATATGACATGATGTTAGGTTTGGGATGTAGTTTTAGCATTGGAAGTATGATTAGTATATTTGTCTTAGTTTGGACTATTATGGTGATCTTGAAATCGTAATTTAGGTGGAGTTGACTTAAATGCCCTTGTTTCTAGACAAAATCCTATCTTAGGATTGGTTATGACTTGCTTGACATCTAGAAGTTGAACTAGATACCTTGGCCAAGTTTTCTATTGAGGATCAGAAGTGGGTCCTTCCGACCCATCTTAGGCCAAGACTTGTGTTAGTCCTTATGGACTTAGCTATGGATGATAGGCCTAGTTAAGACTATTGAGCCTTTAGAATAGGCTTATTGTGGCTTGGTAAATTGTGATGAAGTTTTTCGGATTATGACTTAAGACTTATGGCCATGACTTTCCTTATAGAAATGATAATGGGCCTTTAGAGATATGATTTCCTCTTATATATGATTTTGGGCCTTTAGAGATGTCATTCCTCTTAGATATGATAATTGGCCTATAGAGATGATATTCCTTATTTTCATTATATATGATATATAGACGTGAGATGCTTATTGATATATTATGCCTCCAAGATGTATGATGATTATAGATATGCCTTATGTCTTATGGAGATATTATGCCTCATAAATACGCTATGACTTATTTAAAATGAGATGATTTATAAATATGATGTTGATATGGGTTCTGGATATGTATGTAGGCCAAAGGTTGTGATTATGATGTTATAATTATTTCAGACACATTATTGGGCCCAAGGTCGTGTTATGGTGTGAGTTGACCATCCGAGAAGTGTTTATCATTCTAAAAGATGTGATTGTAGTTAACTAATATATTAATGCTTGCGGTTCTGTTGTATGCATATTGGTGATGGAATGCATAGATTTGGTACATTCATGATCGTTGCATCGATGATTGATACGATTCTGACAAGATTATAATATTACTATTATTGTCACTAACTAAGGGTTAAAGTCCACTTTCAACCTTAACAATGAATTTCTTCATAATAATAGATGCCAATTTTAATAAATAGTTTATATGTAAAAGAGGTTAATAATGATGTTTTAAATACTTGACCGAGATAAGTTCCGCTATATGATTTGATAATACTAATTACTCCAGTCGTTACATATTCTGACCCTTTCTACACTTTTATATTAATTTAGCCCCAAAGTTCACCTAGAGCAACAAACTTACAAATTTACACTCTTTTAGCCACGGCTTGAGCCCAGCACCTATCATATCCAGATACACATCTCTCTGGTATGGGATAGAGGAAGATGTTGGATTGATAATACAAATTTTGAGTAAAACCCGATGAAAGTTCTAATATTTATGTTATGTATATTTTCCTATGATAATGTGATTTGATGATGAATGATGAATTATAAAAATATGCTCTACCTTACTTCTATTTTCTTGTCTATTTACTTTAGCTCTCGTGGGGCTTGTTCTTTACTTTATCCCTTGTGAGGCTTGCACTTTACTTTAACTCAAGTTATGCTCTCTCCCTATTATCGATATTGATTTGAATATTATGATGATATAATGATACCCGGCAAGGCCTGATGATATTATGATGATGTGATATGTTCGGCTAGGCCAGAAGATATTATAATGATATGATGATAGCCAATAAGGCCGGAGGATATTATGATAATATGAGATGATACTAGGCAAGGCCGAAGAATGTCGTGATGGTGATTGATATCCGGCAAGGTCAGGGGATGAATATATTGATGTGCCTATGTGTACATCTATTGGTTTAGGTTTGACTAGCCCAATGTATGGCATATATATATATATATATACCCGGTAATGACAGAGGATGATTATGCATATATATATACCCGGTAAGGACAGAGGATGATTATGCTGATGATGGTTATGATGATGATAGTTATGATAGTGATGGTTATGACATTGGTATTATGATATTGTGGATTTTGTTACATTCATACTTGCATGCACATCGCTTATCACTAATATACACCTATATCTATCAGCTCGTATGAGAGGGTTGCATAGATATGAGTGACGACTATGCCTTGTAGTGTGTTGTATGCTTATTAAACCTTTTGAGCCTTGGGTGGTGGGGGTACGCATAGGCTTGACTAGGTATTTGGTTATCCAGAATAGCCAATTACTCGCATTGTTATTGACATTATTATTATTATTATTGTTATGGCTAGTTTATGATAGATTGGTCATTGATTTGATATCGAGACTTGAGGTATGATTTTGACTTTCTTTAGCTTAGGATTATATTATTATGCATGACCAGTTGATGAACTGACATATCGATTAGAATCCTATGTATTCTAGCACTAGCTCCCACTATGATTTTGAGGTCTTAAATAACTAGTCTGATGATATAGGTTTTTCTTCGAATAGACTTTGGTTGTATATCTATATATATGTGTGTGTGTGTGTGTGTGTGTGTGTGTGTGTGTGTGTGAATACCTAGCTATATGTATTTATGGTGTTATCATTTATCCCTTCCTTTTATTGATTCAGATTGCATACAAAGACAAGTAATGAATATACAATCTGAATCAATGAAAGAAAGAGATATACGGTAACACCATAGATACGTCTAGCTAGGTATGCATATATATATATATATATATATATATATATTTCTTCCTTTCGCCTTTACTTTGTATATTAGCTAGTGATATATGGTATAATGTTGAGATTCCTAAGTATGGCTGGAATAAGCTAGTACATTTTTATTACTTCCTTAGCCTTAAATTGCTAGTCTCTTGGACATGAATAGGATAGTTTATCCTTATTATCTCATTGGTCGTCTTATATTATTGTTGTATATTTAAGTGTAGTTTTCATTCTGCTTATATGTTATATATATCTGCTTTATCTTTTGAGCTCAGTTGGCAGTTGCCTACTGAGTACCATTCGTTTGGTACTCATACTACACTTCAGTAACTTGCAGATAAAGGTATGGGTAATCACCATTGATGTGTGCATCGTGTGGAGAAGTGACGGTTCAGAGATGTAGAGTGAGCTCCTAATATTCGGAGTATTACTTATTTCCCTTTTATGTAATAGACTAGTCTCTATGTGTATTCGGAGATAAGTTATATCATTGTATTAATTTGTACTTCACTTTGTACTTTTATTATATTAGCAACTCTTGTACCGATACTACCAGGTCTTGGGATTATATTGTGCAATTGATCCTGTATTTCAGATATTCTGCACTCTTTTCTTTACCTATTTGAGTAGTCCATTATTAGCCGTAGGCATCAACATGACTTGAGAAATTGGACCGTGACTCTAAGAATTTATTGTTTATTGATGCAAAATTCTTGTCATAGTAAACAAGAAGTTTACTAAAGTAAAAAAGCACATGTCATGATAAACTTGAAGTTTACTAGTATAAAAGTTCATAAGTTGACATGAATGACTACAATTCCCAAAGATGTGCATATTGAGTACATATTGAAGAACTAAAAGATTTTTCAAGAATTTACTATTTAGTTTGTTCTCATGTTAAGTTGGTTGGATCAACTAATGTCGGGACTGAATTTCCTAAATTCTGAAAAGTATAGAAGATGAATATAGGTTCGTTTACCTATCATGTGATATATTGAAAAGATGCATCTATAAGATGATCACATGTATATTTATTATCAATTTGCAGTTGACATTTATAAAGTTGTTTGCACAAAAATTTAGTGAAGAGAATAACTTCATATTGATAAACATCCAAGTTGGTTTGGCATTAAATATCTTTAGAAAATTAGCTAAGTCATTGCTTATGAGAACAAAGTTTCATGTGTTGGTTTGAATATGATATATATTTTATACAAAAGTATTTGTATACAAAAAATAAATGAATTATGATTAATTCCCCCTCAAAGTTGGTTCAGGATCAGGAATCATATATTTTTCATCTAATAAATTTGATATGCAGTATATGATTAATGGATATACAATGGTGCACAAAAATGGATTCTATAAAGTAAATTATGATATATGCTAGTTTTTCAAACATAAGAGGGAGATAATTAACAACGAAAAAATAAGTTGTAAATTATCATCAATATGATGCTCATTCAAAGGATAATTCAAATAAAATGCTAGGAGCATTTGTTGACCAAAAAAATTGATATTATTTTTAGCTATAAATGCTTCAATTGAATGTCCTTGAAGGATAGAGTCTACTACATGTATCAAACATGGTAGATTAATCGATTCTAAAAGTCATAATTCTTGAAAAAGAAAAAGGAGCAAATAATCATAATAAGAAGACAATGTGCTCTTAAGGATCCTATGATATAACACTTAATGAAACTTTATGAAAGGTTCAGGTACCTGAAAATTAATGAAGTGTGAGATCTCAAAATATAATGTCACATTATGAACCGATATAAAATGATATATCATTGATAAAATATTTGACATAATATTAGCGTAATATTGTAAAAGATTATGAGGATCTAAATTCTACATTTATTTAAGCATGCTGACGTAGAAATATTTATCAAATGACATAAAAATATGCATTTTGGTAAGCATAAAACTTATTTGATTTGTAGTCCAAACACTTGAAGATATCAAATATGAAATGCTGAATATTTTCACTTGACAAAATTTATATGAAAACTTTTTCAAGATTCAAAATGTTTGAAGCATATAAGAATTTCTAGAAAACTTATTTATGATCGGTATATTGTATAAATTTATAACTTGAAAATTATTGAAATTCTTGGAGAGTCTTCAAAAGCAATATTATTTGCTGAAATGAAAAATATATCAAGTTTAATTGGTTATGAAGTACAATATCTTAGTCCAATTAGTGTACTAACATATCTTGTAAATTCTACAAGGCCTTATATAGCTTTTTCGGTCAATGTGTTAGTATGGTATAGTTCTTCTCCTACTAGGGGACATTGAAATAGGATCAAACACATATTGCAGTACCTAAAAGAGACTACCGATATGGGCTTATTTTATTCTAAAGATTGCAGTTCTGATCTTGTTGTTTATGTTGATATTGGGTATTTATCACGCCTGCATAAAGATCGATCTCAAACAAGCTATGTGTTCATATGTGTGGGTACTACCATATCTTGGAGATCAAAAGCAGTCTATCTAGCTACTTTATCGAACCATACTGAGAGAATATTTATTCATGAAGCAAGTCGAGAGTATGGTGATTGAGGTCCACGATGCATCTCATTCGAAAAATGTGATTTGAAATGTGACAAAGTACCCACAATTTTATATGAATGTAATGCAACATGCATAACACAACTTAAGGGAGGATTCATAAAAGAATATAGAGAAACACATTTTTCCAAACTTTTCTATATACATGAGCCCC
Organism: Capsicum annuum; assembly: GCF_002878395.1. Classification (NCBI taxonomy): domain Eukaryota; kingdom Viridiplantae; phylum Streptophyta; class Magnoliopsida; order Solanales; family Solanaceae; genus Capsicum; species Capsicum annuum. The sequence continues at coordinate 65,042,603 of NC_061119.1, read as the reverse complement.
AAAAAGAATGGTGATACTAACGTGCAACAGATTCGTTCAAGTGACAGTGTGTCTGATTTATTCATCAAGGCTCTTCCAACTGCAATTTTCAAGAAGACGATGGACAAAATCGGAGTGCAAAGGTTCAAGGATGTTCTCATTATGGGGAGTTAATATTGTTATACTCTTTTTTTCTTATGAGGTTTTGTCCCACTGAATATTTCTTTTAAAGTTTATAATGAGGTAGCCTATATGTGTATTATGAGAGATGTGTACTCTTTTTCTTTTACTAGATTTTTTTCATTGATTTTTTTAGTAAGGTTTTAATGAGACACATTATCTATCAATTAGACATTCAAGGGGAAGTATTATAAATGTATTATCATATATAGTGAATCTATTTCTAGAAAAGTTAGAAACTTCAACTTTGGGACGAAGTTAGTTTTCTCCTATAAATAAAGGGGGGTTCCCTTCATTGTTATTCACCTCTCAAGAAATATTTCAAGAGAAAGAAGAGTTGCTCTCTTCTCTCTCTATTCTTCTTCTTCTTCTCTGCTTTATATTTCTAACAAAAGAAGAGTCATACTTTGCATATAACATTTCCGCAATCAAGATCTTTAATTTATTAAAATATATTAACTTTATTAGTGATATGATCAGTATTTTCATCTATCTTTTTCTACAAAACTAAAATCCAAACTGAACTATAAATTTATAAATCACAACCTAACTCTTTGACCAAATTTCCAGGTTCCATTTTAGTTTAAATTTGATAAGGAGTAACTACATGGCTTAAAAAACATGAACTCCTAATTATCATATTTAGCCTAAATTTTAATTAATTACAATTCATACTTTCTCATCTTAATTAAATACAAATCACAACCCCTCATTTATTGTATCCCTTAATTTTTCTCTCTCTCTCTTCTATTTCTTTCTCTTCTTCTTTTTTCCATTTTTTTCTT
>NC_061119.1:65003906-65038659 GCF_002878395.1 Capsicum annuum | reverse complement strand
ATTTACCACTCATCCGCACTCATTATTCGTGCACATTACTATGTTTTGAGTGAATAACTGAGGCAAGCGGAGGTGAACAAGTACCAAAAGAGTAGATTTCCTTTGAAGACTTAACGAGGGAAATTGTAGATTCTTCCGAAGCTTGTGGAGGACCTTCACGCCAAGGTAAAGAAGAAGTGCTCAAGCACTACAAGGTAACCTAGCTAACTCTTACACTTTTGTGCATGTGAATAATAATTGTGTGGCTAGTAGCCCATGGGGTGTGAGTAGTAGCTTACCTACATGTGAGTTTATTGATTCTTTGACTCTTGATGATGATGATGATGTACATGTTGTGAGTATGGATACACTAGTTGATCCTATTGATGACCGAATTGACTCTTCTTATAAGATCAATTAGTGTCCACCAAGTGTTGAAGCCATTGTGATGAATGATAGTACATCATCTTGTGAAAATTGTATTGACAACTTGTGTGTGAAACTATTCCACCACTTGAGGATGTGTGTAGTGTGATTAATGGACCTCAAGTGAGCAAAGAACTTGAGAATGTTGATCAAGAAAATGAGAGTGACCCTTTGATCTTGTCCTTTAGTGAAGATTCTAATGCTTGCTTGGCTCATAGGGATAATCATGTGCTTGAAACTTCTTTGGAACTTGATAGTTGTCTTTTAGAGAGTGGACTTGCATATCATACATCCTATTCATAGATATATCCTTCTCTCTTTAAAAACAGTATCTTGCTTGAAGATAATGAAATCACTCCTAGTGAATTACCTAGTGAGGTACATAGCATTGTTGATATAGCTCATCTTGAGGGCTATATTCCATATGACAACCCACTTTGGTGTGACAACATTCCTCCTAAAGAGAAAACCTCTTCTTGGAAGATGAGAGTACTCTTAAGGGAAAGGAATGTGAAGTCTTAGAAATTGGGTGATGAAAACTTTGATTTGCTTGAATATTTAAGAAACCCAATCGATGATTGTTCCTTGAAAAATAATTGGGAATGTGATCCTTTGTATGATACTCCACCTTTCTTTGATAACTATGAGGATGAATTGCTTGCTTCTTGTGAAGATTTAAGCAATAATTCCTTTGATGTTGATAGTGGTACGTGTCTACTTGAGGATCCTTCCATGGAAGAAGAAAGTATCCATTGTTTAGAAATTGCTTCCGCTTCTACTTTGCGTGACCTTATTGACAAAAATACTCATAGTGATGATTTTGAATCTAATAGTGAGTACATACAGGAGGACACCTTAGTTGAAGTTGAATTGAGTGATACCTTTCTCTACTCTCTATTTGCTTCTAATTATGCTTATGCTAATATGTAGAGTATATCTTTTAATTTGGGCGAAGCCTATGGGGAAAAGAAGTGTTGTCTAGACCCGTGTCTATGGCCACTCTTTGCATTTAACCTCGGTGCCAAATTTGGATATGGTGATGTGGGCCCTCCCAAATTGTTGCTTGGTCTACATGACAAGCAAAGTTTGAATGAAGGTGTTGGTATCCTTCCCTATGATGGAAAGTCATTCTTGGGGGTTCATAATCCACCTGAGGGACCAATATTGTGTAAGGGAAAGAACGTCAACCAAGATGAAGGATTTTTAAAGAAGGGGAGTAATGAAAAGCTCCAAGAGAGTTATCCAATGTGTGTTTCCACTCTTGACTAAAGTTTCACTACTTGTGGGTGAAGAAGAGAACCTTCTCTTGAAACTACTTTGGATGAATTCTATTCTTGTGATACCCTTCTTCAATACTTGAGTAGAATTGATGACCTTCTTCTCTATGGTGGCATCATTCTTGAAAACCTGAGGGCAAAATTGTCATTGTCTCCTGTGGGTGTTGCTTATAAATTTGCATCCTTGCTTAACACTCTTTTGCTTAAATTGAGTGAATCCCGACTTATGGATGAGAGGTTGATCATTTGTTTGTAGAAGAGCCCATAGATGTTAAGGACTTCTTGTCACCTTCATAGGGTTGGATAAATGGAAGAATCTTGTAGGGCTCTTGGGAGCATGCTTAACTTTGTTAATAGAGGGAAACAAACTTCTTGGGAGAACTACTTGTCTTAGATTGGTTTGTTCTATAGTAGATTCTCTATCCTTCCCTGTAGCATGACTCCCTTGATGAAATCCTTTCTTTTGGGAGGTTGTTTGAAAAGAAAATTTGCATATGCTTAAATGTTTTGATCCCATCCTTGTGTGCATTATGTGCTATGTATTTTGAGCCAATTCTCATTCTCATAGATAATAGCACCTTAGAGGATGCCTCTACACTCGATTCCTTTCTATACTACCTCTTTGCTTGTGATGACATCCATGTTAGTCTTGCATTTGTTCTATATAGAGGTTGGGAACTTGTTGGTTGGTCCACTTGTTCGAATGACAGTGCTATATGGATCTTGTGGACCTTATAACAAATTGAGGAACCACCCTAGTATGGTCTTTTGAAGAGGTAATGAAACAATTGTGTCTTATGGCTCGTAAGATAAAGATAGTTCCACCTTTTGGATTATTTGATGCCATTAGAACCTTTGTAGTTTCCTTATCTCTTGTTAATTTCAATAACCAAATCCTTTGTGCATATTTTTATGAGTTTTTAATATTTAACATGAAGGATCCTAGGTTATATTTTAAGTATGTGCAACCTTGGCATGTTGAGGTGATTTATTTTGCTAACCCTAACCCTCATGCAATGAGGAGTTTGTATTCGTTTGTCCTTTCTTTAGTTTTGCAAGGTTTGGCTTCGAGGTCGAATCCTTTTCAATAAAAGGAGGATGATATAAGTCAAATGGCCATCATAGCTTTTGATGACATCATTCGAGGCCAATACAAAGAGGTCCAATCCATGGTCAAGCAAAGAGCTCAAAAATGTACTCGGAGGACCTACTTCGAGCTCCTAAGCAAGCAACATCGTGTTTGGAAGATAGCTTGGAGCCGAGGAAAGCCATGGCATGACGAATAAAAAGCCCTTGTTGGTTATTTTCGAAATAGCCACTTTTGGGCTATTTTTGTAATAGACTAGTTTTTCAAAGGCAACTAATATAAATAGGTGCCTTAGACATTTCATTAGGTAGTTTTTTTTTTATGATAAATTTTACATGATGTATTCATGAGAACTCCATGGGAGTGTTTGAGTGTTTGGAAAAGCATTTGTTGAATCTTGCTTAGAAACGATAGTTGTAAGGGCGATCTAATCCCCTTTGCGGTCACGTAAAAGTTAGGTGCTCGTGGATTATTGAATTAAGGGTTTTGGAGCTTAATATGCTCTTTAGTTATTGATTCTTTCATCTTCTTTATGTCTATATATTTATCTATCAATCTATCTATCCTCTATTTTTATTTTTCCATCTTAGATTTGAGTTTTCGTGACTTGGATCGTATCAAATTGATGCACCCGTTAGATACTCGAAAGGGTCAATGAGTGACACCCTTGAGGTTTTATTAACAAACTAGCCTCAAGGACTTCCAACCTAGCCTACCACATCACTAGCGCTTAGAATTTGCATCAAGTCATCACACTCCCATGCATAAGTTTCCCCTAAGAAGTCATAATCCTAAGATCCGCTCTTAGTTGATTAAACTCTAATTATTCGTAACCCCGAATTAGTACTAGAAAATACCAGAAAGTTTTGACACCTTTCAACTCCCCCCCCATTTTTACATTCTTGTACTCCAGGTTTGAATTTTAGCGAGTATCCATTATTTTGATCGAATTTGATCGTCACTCACATTGTTCCTCGTGGATTCGACCCCGACTCAAAGTTGGGTAAATATATTAACGACGACTGCCTTGCACTTAAATTGCCGTGTAAGTTGAGCATTATCATACCTCATGGTGCTTTGCAAAGTGGAGGAGAAATATGTTAATAGAGTTACGGAAGCACCGGATCATTTCAGCTTGACAACAAGATTGGTGGCTAACCTGGAAAGCCCAACATACTTATAGTTGGAGTGACAAATCAAGTCAAGAATGCTTTGTTGCAGAGAATAGGTCTTACTTTAAGGGAGTTCCCAATCAGGTAATTGGGCTTACCACTTTCATTAAAAAAGTGTCTTAAGCTAGAATGTCAGCAGCTGGTTGATGAAATCACAAATCAAATCTCCACAGTGTATGCTAAACAATTATCATATGCAGGGAGGCTTCAGGTTTTGAATGTTGTTCTGTTCTCAATTCATAGTTTTTGGGGATTTGCTTTTATCTTGCCTCAAAGTGAACTTAAAGAAGTTGACAAGAAATGTAGAGAGTATGTACGGGGATGTGAAGAGGGAAAGAGGAATCCATGTCAAGTGTCCTGGGAAGTAGTACGCTTACAAAAATGCAAGGATGACCTTAATACAAAGGATTGTAGATTGTGGAATATAGGCTTTGTAGGGAAGTTGTTGTGGCAGTTAATGGTGGATAAAGATCTATGGTTGAGATGGGTTCATGGAGTATATATGAAGGTTGCTGCTAGCATTTGGACTCACATAACACAACAGGATAATAGTTGGTATAGGGGAAGTTAAACTCATTGAAGGATCTGATGGCCAGTTGGTACAAAATAGATGTGTATCAAAGTACTCTATAACTCAGAGCTATTTGAAGTTACTATGGGAGCATAAAAGGAGGGACGTTGCAGTCTTAGTGTGGACATCACTAGCTCAACCGAAACACAGGTTTATTATCTGGCTTTCCATAAGAAATAGGTTGCTTACTAAAAAAAGAATGATTAAGCTAAAGATGGAAGTTTCTGATCCTAATTGTTTTTTATGTGACTTGTGACATATGGAGACAAGTCATCATTTGTTTGAAAAATAGAACTGGAACAAATTGGTGAGAGAAGAGCTTATGCTTTGGACTAATTCTCAAGTGCAGTAGGGAGACATGAAGCAAATGTTGATGGAGATTAAAAAGAATCACCGGAAGCTGTATCAGAAGGAAGTGATTGCAGCAACTTGTGGTGCAATGCTATACCACGCCTGGAGAGCTAGAAAATGGAAGATTTTTCGACACAGGACTATTCAAGCTACTGATGTTGTTAGACAGATTAAAGAAGAGCTTGTACATAGGATAGAAATGTTAAATGCCTCAAAGAAGGCATACAGGAGTAGAGATTTTGTTAATAGGATCCTTTGCATTTGAGTCTTTGTTTTTTATTCTGTATAATTAGATGATGATTAGAGGCTCTTCCTACTTTAACTAGAAGATGATTAAAGAGGATGAATGCTCACTAGGTGTATTATTTGATTGTTAATGGTACTGTTTACATGGTTACGAAAAAAACTACCTAATTTTATTTTTGGGAAAAAATAAGCCATTAAGTTATAAAGGTAAAAGAACTTTGTTGAAAACAAAGTGTACAAAGCTAAAGGAGGGTATTTTTCTAAACAAACATTATTTTATAGAAATTATACCTTGCATGTTATTTCTAATACAACAAACCAAATAGTATATAAGAAATAATGTAGCATAACTAATACCAGCATTACTACTACACCCTATTCAACATTATTCTTATACGCACTACCATACAACCCCTGAATATGTCACGCTTTTTTAAATAAACTAGAAGAAAACAACATTAACTAAAATGGAGAGCGAATGTTTCTTCATTATTTGTCATTCAAAATAGACATCTAAATGTTCCGTTGTACTTCTTCAAATAGAAGTAGACATCTGAAACCACTCTTTTCAAACTAAGATGGAGGGTCCAACGATTGATAGAGAAGATTGAAGCCACCATAATATGAATAGCAAGGAGCAACTGTGCTTGGGTTTCTTGGCAAGTTGCTGGCAGGAGTAACTAAGCTATGGTTTCTTTGCTAGTTTCTGTTAGGCTGGGCAATTAAATGTGTCTGAACAAACATATATTAAGAGAAATGTGTTGTATCTTCATAGGAGACAAACAATTTAGGATGATAAATACAGTTCACTTCTATAAAAAGATTAGAAGAACAAAATAAGTTGGGCACGATTTGGACCGTTTAACGCAACGGTAAGATGGAGTTTATTATTCAGTATAACTTAACTGAAAAAAAATGGACTTCAATAACATTTATGCCCTTCTATATAACTAGTTATTAAATACTTTAATTTACACATTTATTATCTGAATACAATACTTTTCCTCCTAGATGTATCATTGTCATTCATTGAATCCTTAAATTTTTATGAAATTGCAAATTCTACCTCTAGATTTGTACCCATGTGAACATCCACATCCGTTGTCATATAACATTTGCCAGTCATCATAAAGAGCTTTCTCAACTTGCCTCCAAAATGAGTCAAATATTTAGTAGGTTACGAATCACGATTTCACTTTGCATCCATGTATCCTTGCCCAAGTCTAATACATTTCAAGTCTACCTAGTGAAACCAACTTAGATTTTCTGATGCCCCAATAACACTAAAGTTCTAAATAGATATCGAACCTCTATTTTGCAGACCAGAAAAAAAGTGTCATTCTCAACCAAGAAAGTGAGAAAGATAGATAATCTATCCGTTAGCCATCAACTTACAGCCATTAAAGAAACCTTCAATCTTCATATATTCTAGAAGTTTACTTAATGCCTTTTGGCCAGAAAGAAAAACCTTAAATTACTTCAAGTGCCAAGCACTAAGATGACGTTTACTTAATGTTACCATATCAATAAAAGTTAGCAAGGGTGAGAGGAATACTCCTGTGTTAATTTGTACTATTGCCAAATTAACAAAGGAAAGTCTGCTTGCTAATCATGATAGAGAATATGAATGTTTGATCCATTGCCTCCATCGATATCAAGATATAGACAGAAGTTCCAATTCATATAATTAACCCCTTTTTCTATATTCAATTTAAACAACATTCTCCATTCATTATTCATTAAGCAAAAAGAGTTGCACCTTGGGTTTGTCTGCTCCCCGCAAAACAATTCCATCAGATAGAGAAGAGCTTGTCTAAGACGTATCTCAATCTCAAGAATATTGTGTTCATAGTTTTCTTATACACTACCACCAAGTTGATTGGCTAAAAATCTTAATATGTATGCTTCACTTTTCTTCGGAATCAAGATTCAAAGAGAAATCAACAGCTTCTCAAACGACCACTTTTGTAAAAGTGATTCATACGTTCCACAACCTCCTCCTTTAGCACCTTCCAAATGGTGAAAAAAATGCAAAAGGATCATGCAGGTGTAGTGTTGTCTCCAAAAAAAATTCGTAAGGCCTAAAGGATCTCTTGTTTTGATGGTTACTCCATTCCTTTACTCTTTCTCCTCTTCACTAATTGTCTAGAATGTGATTCTAATGCACAAGCAGCTCCCGCTCCCCCTTTTCACGTACAACATTTAACTAAGTGCTCAATGAAATTATTATTTTGTATGAACAAGTGACAGAATAGAAGAATTTAGTGTTATTATAACCTTTCTTTAAACCAATTTAAGTGTGAATTTTATATTCAAATAAATTCTACGTCCACTAATGCGTTCCCCAATTGCCTTATTATTTCCTTTTGGATTTCCGCATCATTATTTACGCCTTTTTCTTCCTCCTCCTATCCTAATACGTTTAAGTTCGTTAAATAGGTTTGTAATATTTCTTTCCACACACCCATGCACCTCCTGGTTCCATTCTCCAATTGTTTCCTTGAAATTATATGTTGTAGACACAATTAAAATACAACCTTTACTAAGTGTTAGAAATTATTCATAAGACAGGAGCCAAATGCAAGCATTTTGTTTAAAGGGCATATTAATGAGCTTTAAATTAAAAAAAAACTATACCACATAACAAGCAATTTGATTCAAGAAAATACTGAAGAAATAACAGTTGGAAGAGCACATAATGGAAAAATAGAGTGAACTATCATATTTCATGGTTCCCACTTTTACTCATTTATGCACACGGACATGGCAAATCCATAAATACTTAAATGTGCAAGGGAAGAAGCAGAATATAGACTGGTACATACCTTTACCAACTATTAGGCCAATTTTCTTCCAAGTGAGCATGTTAAATAGCTCAAGGTTAGCAAAGTTGGTTACAAGAGGTACGAGTAGGAATATGAGCAAGTTGAATAACCGTAAATATCCAAGAAATTGTGCCATACTGGCATGACCGCATTTATTTTCATCATCAAGTAACATTTTATGAATGAGAGTTATATAAAAAGCATACAAAGCAGCTGAGAGGAGAGAAATAATGTCTCCAAGAATGGGATTTGAAGAAACTTTATTAGATCATAATTTTGAATCACCCAAGCTCATAATGATAGTTCCTCCCATACAAAGTAGAACACTAAAAAACTTCACCCAAGCGAAAACTTCTCCCAAGAATACAAGAGAAACCATAAAAGTAAACAAGTTAGAGAAATTGCTTAAGATGGTGTTTGACCGTAAAGAAAACCAAAAGAAATCATAACTACACTACACATCAGTCAACAGGGGTTGGATATGACATCATTTAAACATAATATAGGTATATATAAAAAATGGTAGCCCGGTGCACTAATCTCTCATTATGCACGGAGCTAGGGAGGAGTCGAACCACAAGGATTTATTGGACGCAGCCTTACTCTGCATTTGTACAAGAGGTTATTTCCACGACTTGAACCCAACTTTACAGGTTACTCCAAGGCTCCCCTTCATAAAGGTACATACACTTGCAAAGAAAAAAATGGATAGTATTCTTACTGTAACAGTAGTATATTTGTGTAATAGATTAAATGTAAGCTGAGCTAGAAACCAAAATGGACATATTAACAAGCTAACTTTTACTACTCTAGAGCGTGTCCGATGCCCTTTTGCATCCATATCCATATCAACACTTAGATCTATAATTTGTTCCTTTGATACAGAGGCCCCATCAGCAACAACTAATTCGCTTGTCTCAATTTTGTCATCATCAAGAAGAATAACCTCCTCTGATTCACCAGAATCTTGCAAAGTGGTGGTATCTTTGTCGTTTTGCCAAAACAACAAGATCCCATATTTATCCTCTAGAAAGCTTAGAATTTCAATTAGGGAAATATAGACTACGAATAAAAAATTGCAAAGGAATGTAACAAGAAAAGGTGAAACACTGGCATCGACAACGGACTGAACCACAAAACTAGCAGCAATCCATATAGAGGCAACAGTAAATATATAAACCAAACCCAAAACCCATCTCCAAGATTGATCTTTCATTCTTTTTAAATAATAATTTTAAACAATAATTTGCCGGAAGAATACTGTCTAATTGCTCATCTATTAAAATAACTATATTGCATTATTATGTATATTTCCAAATGATTTTGTACATTACTTGTTTTCTCAAGCAAAATCCTCAAAGAAATTGGATCCAATACTCCGGGAAGGCCATGTAATCTCGAGAAAATTGAAGGAAAAGTGTTTTCTAAGTATGGACATTGACCAAACGAAAGGGTATTTTTTAAGTAATGGCATTGACAACTTAAAGTTCAAACATAATTAAAAATTTTGAGTAAGTTAATTGTAGATTTAATTAGTATGTTGAAAACTTTTTAATTTTTTTAAAAATTCGAATTAACCCCACTCCTCTCCCATCTAAATCAATATCTCTCTCCCTCCTCTTTTAGTTATGGGTTAAAAATTTTAATAGTTGTTGCTTAAATTTGAAATAGGGACCCAAGAAAATCCTAATTTGTGATATTTTTTCTCTTCTCTAAGTGAAATATGATTTTTTGTTGTTACTTTAGTACTTGTTGTCAAACATTATTGGAAAACATATTGGCCTATATAGCCCAAACTTGTAAATGGATTTTATTGTGACCAAATCTAACAAACAACTGTTGATTTGATTTGTTGGTGTCTGTTGTGTTCTTTGAAGTTTTTAGTGGTTTGTGTTTGTACAATGTTGGTGTTATTTGATAAATATTGATGTTCTTGGTGTGTGTGTTATGTTGGTGTGCTGGGTTGATTTGTTATTTGTAGGTTGTTGTTGGTCTTGGTAAAAATGGTATATTGATAAATGGTGATATTGTTGTTGTATCTTGCTACTGATTTTTTTTTCAACAGTTCATTTGTTGGATGAAATCCTAATAGTTATTCCAATAATTAACATATCTAAAACTTTGATTTATTCTAAAAGGTGAGTCATCTATTGCAACAGATGACCCATCTGTTGCAACAGATGACCCATCTGTTGCAAGAAATCTAAACAATATTGATAGTTTGAGTTCTTCCAATAGATCACTCATCTGTTGCAACAGATTAGTCATATGTTTCAACAGATAAGTGATCTGTTGGAAAAAATCACAATAGTATTGAAACTATTTTTATTGTTTCTAATAGATCACTCATCTATTGCAATATATGAGTGATCTGTTGCAATATATCACTTACCTACTGCAATAGATGAGTGGTCTATTTGAACTGTTATTTTACTCTATTGTATTTTTTAGATTTACCGTTATCCTATTTTTAATTTTGCATTAATCAATTAATTTTTTATTTTTCTCTTATTTTTAGATAATATGGCTCACAAAAGAAAAGAAAGCGAATCAAGTCCAAATAAAGGAATAAATGGAGTAGCTAGGCTACATCCATCACTCTATGAGCTTGATGCGCAAGTGATATCTCAATCAGAAGCAGAAGAAAATAAATATGAGGAAAAAGGAAAGTTTCAAAAGAGATGTTGAATTTATTTCAAATAGTCAACATGATCCAAATGTTAATAGCCCTTCCACTGAAGAGTTAAGCCAAAACCTTCAGAATTGATAGTTATCTTGTGAGAGTGCAGTATGATGGTGCCACAAATTTGACTAGTGATTTTGTGGTAAAGTCATTCATGGAAAAATCTTTTGATACCTTCAAAAAAATACTTCGAGATAAAAAATTGAATGCTTATTTTAGGGATAGCTGCCTTGGGAAATATCTTGATTTGTCAGAGGACAACAATGCTCGTTTCCAAATAACCATGGTGTATGGTCTTCTCAAGCGTAGGTTTATATATGAAAATAAAGATAAGATGGATGAGGTGTGGATAAATTACTGTGGCATGCTAGTTTGTTTCTATTGGAAGGAGTTTGCCATAGTTACAATACTAAAGTGTTATCCTCTTTCTCAACTTATGCCTATTATAACCCAAACTACCTCACAGACCAAAAGGCAAAGGCAAGTCAAGCGATGGTGGTGAATTATTGTCCCTTATTGGTCCAAGCTTCAAAAACACAAATTTTATAAAAGAGTTAAAAGGTAAAAAACTTTCAAAGAAGCACAAACAATCATTGTGCTTGGTTTGTGTAAGACCCCACAAAATCCTAGTCATTTCCGTCCAAAACAGCATGCCAAAAGAGGCCCCAAGCTTAAAAAATTTCAGCCAAGTGTCAAGAATTAGAATCATTTTAGCCATCCAAAGTGGAGGGTCTTATTTTCAACCTTCCTAACAATAGTATGTCGATTTTCAAATTGATTCATGATCAGGGTCACTTGTAGGTCATCTCAGGTGAGTTTCAGATTTTTTGGACTAGCATAAAGGTGAGTTTGGATGTCCAAAATAGTAAGGGGTAGAAATAGGCCCGCGTCACGAGCCAATTGACCCAGCTCAGGGTCGCGCCACAAGGGCTACTTAACTCGAGCAGGGTTGGCATCGCGATAGTCGCTTGACCCAAGCAGGGGTTATGAAGTGATGGAGACCTATCTAATATTATTTTATCCGGGCTTATGGGGAGGGGGCAAATGGGTTATTTTTCCCGACCTTATACAGCCTTAACACGAAATTAATTATACTATAGGGCAAAATCTCATTCTTTATTCATAAACTCTCTCAAGAACAAGCCCTAGATTCACCAAGTTCAAGAATCAAGTCCTAAGAACTCATCCCAATCTTCATGAAATAAACAATCAAGGTATGTTAGGCGTTCAACCAAGGGTTTTCTTCTATCCTTGGAGTTCAAGAACCCCTTTTACAAAAATCACAAGTTGATTGCTTTCATGAATTTCATATTGAATTTGATTGTATTCAAGATTATAATGTTATTTGGGTTTCTAATCCATGTTTTATGACAAGATTAATGTGAAGTAATTAGCCTATATGTGGTGTTATGTGGATTTGTGTTTAAAGCCCCCTTGAAATTATGAGTTGGAATTGTAATCATGATGCTTACATTGTTTATTATTATTATGTGCATAAATTATGCTCCCCAAGTGTTTGATAAAGTATTCATGTGAGTTAAAAGAAGAAATCACGACATAAAAGTGTGTAGAAGTTCATGCTATGCAAGTGTTTGATAAAATGCCTCAATGAATGAATTGTGACAAAGTGACTAGTTATCATGCTTTTAAGATTGTGCCATGTTTTACTATTTATGCTATCGAGTCCTGGGGGTATTTCATACCCGAAACCTAGGTATTTACCTAGAATTTCAGTAGTTTCAGAATAGTCTCAGTTATGTCACGTACAATAGTAATCAGTCAGTTACCAAACTCAGTGTATTTAGTCAGTTAACAGAACCTAGTGAACTCATCCCAGTTTAGTTAGACAGCACTATCAGCAACAGATCAGTCAAGCCTAGTACAGTTTAGAAATCAGTTTAGTGTCCATTCAGTTGGGAGTAGAAATCAGCAGCGAGTGAACCCAGGGATGAGGGCATTCCTATAAGTGAAGGGTTTGACCCTAAGTAGCAATACCTGTGTTACAGAACTGCATAGCCAGCGTAGGTTGAGATATCAGGGTTGATACATCTCGTATGAGTTTTTCTACCAGTAAGAGTTGATGAAAGGTATTCCTACCAGATAGGGTTAACTCACAGCCATTGTTAGTATCCCTTGGAAAGGTGCTAACACCCTTCTAACTGGGGCCACAGGTTGGACCCCAACTCAGTTCATAATCGAGGTATGTCGATTAGATGAACACTTCCACAATTCCAGTTTTAATTTCAGACTCAGTAAAAAACCTCGGTTTAATTTTTAGAATTAGGACTATCAGACACAGTCACCCAGCTCAGTACGAAACTAAGCTCAGTTTCACAAAATTAGGAATGTTAGAAATAGTCACCTAGTAATCAGTAATTACAGCAGTTTCAGATATACATGTACTTTCATTCAGTTATATTCATGTTACTCAACCAGTTATTATTTATGCATATGAACCCTTGCATATCAGCCTACCTCACTTAGCATACCAGTACATTCAAAGTACTGATACATACTCTTTCTTTTGTGCTATAATATCTTATATCATAGGTTCAGATGCATAGGCTCCTAACCATACTTAGCAGTTCAAACTATCAACAACAAATTTAGTGGTGAGTCCTTATAGTTCGAGGATAGAGTTATCATTTCATTATTTCTGTTATTTAGTATATTCAGTAGTCGGAGTTAGTTGGGGACTTGTTCCATCAGCTCTATGTTCAGACAGTTAGAGGCTTTCAAGCTAGACTATTTCAGATAGATGTTCAGTTTTCAATATTTATTTACCAGTATTTGATTTTAGTTATGAACCTTATGGTAGATTTAGCCTAATTTCCATATTTTTATAGTGTTATTATTCAGTGTTTGCAGCAGGTATCATTTATGGGTTAGCTTGTGGTCCTTCGAGATTATGAGCATCTTATGATATCCGGGGTGCAGACTCAGGGCGTTACAAACTTAGTATCAGATCCTAAGGTGAGTCTGAAAGTTGCATCTAGTAGAGTGTTGTGCATGGGTGTATAGCGTGCCACACTTATGGACGAGACAATATTAGGCATTTTAAGAAAAAGTTTCCCTTCTTCAGTATCATCTCATGTGAGTGAGCATGGGCTCAAATTAAAATCTCTGTCTAATCTAATATTTTATTTCATTTATAGAATATGCCTTCAAAAAGGACTAACAAAAGAAAGACTTGAAATCAGCTAGCACCTCTGCCCGTTCAGGCAGATCCCCTAGATGAGCATATCTCTCATGCAGAATTCAGGGCAGCTTTTACAACTATCTCATTCTGTGGATGCGCAGAATAAATGCCCAGCTATCGTTTAGGTCAACCCAGTGGACAATACCACTGTAACTAGAATTTGGGACTCCACCCGAATGAATCCTCCATCATTTAAATAGTCTAAGCCTGAGAAAGACCCACAGAAATTGTCTGACATGGTGCAAAAATTCACAGATATCATGGGGTGACTTCCAGTGAGAGTGCTGAGTTAACTACATATCAATTGTCGGATATGGCTCCCACATAGTGTAAAACACCGCAAAATTCCCTTATAGTTTGAGCCTTAGAGCATGTTGAGTGAAGTGTCTTTCCGTCCTTAAAAGATTGAGAGGTGTCTTCCCAAGTGTGAAATATTTTAAACCATGCATAATTTTCCTAATATCAAATTTTTGTCATGTATAGCATTGAGTTAGCTTTCCAACGATACCAATTTCTTCAAAATCCGATATCGAATGAGAAAGTTATGGCCATTTTACTGAACGTTGTCAGAATCACCCAGGTTTGACGGATGATTCGACTGATCGTCAATCGTCCCGTCAAAATCAAGGCAATGATCCCTTTTTCTGGCCATCGTGCAATGACCAAAATAATGAACCACCAACTTTTTGATGGACTATCACTTTGACCGTCGCTCTGAGGCAGTGTGGCCTCATCCTGGCCATTGTACGATGACCAAAATGGCAGACCGCTAAACTTTTGATGGACCGTCGTCGATACCATCGCAGCGAGACAATATGTCCCTTCTTCTAGCCATCTTGCGATGGACGATCCAATGGACTGTCGATTCGACTGTCGCAACCCCCGTTTAGTATTTTTAACCCATTTTTGAAGGAATATTTCGGTCTTTTCCCATCTTTTAAACCCTCATATATATTCTATGTAAGAAGCTGCCTCATTTTCCCATCTCTAACACTAATGAGCTAGGATTTTCTCCTCCAAATCAAATCAAAACAAAGTTCTTCTCCAAGGAATCTAAGAACTCACCATGGATTCTTCAAATTGAGATAAGATTCAAGTTCCCTAAGTCAAGTGTGGAAAGAACCCTCTCTTTCAAGGATAAAAAGAAGAGTTTAGAGAAAGCTTGTTCATCTAATGTTATAATCTAAGGTATGTGGGATTTTGAACAAGGGTAACCCTTTCACCCTTGTGCCCAAAGGCTTATTTACATCATGATTTTCCTGAAATCTATGAGGTTTTACATGAATTTGAATTGGGGGTTTTCACCCATTATTACTGAATGCATTATCTTGATATTTCCCATGAATTAAGAATCAAATGGCATGATTTCTGCATGTTTTATTGGGAATTTACAGCTGGGTATAAACCCCATGATTTTACTTCTTGAAAAGCTAATATTTGCAATGTTTGAGATATTGAAGCATATGACTATATTGAGATTTTGAGATAAATTGCTGAAATTCCCAGATTTCCATATTATTTATGAATCTATATACTATACATTATGCTTTTGATGAGATTTAATTGAGATTGGGCTATGTATTGGTAAGCTCTATTTGGGACTTGTGAATTTATGACCTCTTGTGCTATAAGCACCCATGATTTGAGTATTTTGAGATGATTGAGAAATGAATTGACCTAATGGTCCAAGAGCTAAAAGTGGATTTTTATGAGATGAGCATAGATAATCCAAAGGGAGTTGTATTTAGCACCAAGCGGGTAAGTTACTACGATTTCTTACCCCAAAATTACGTGCCACCATAGGTTGGGCCTGAGGCCGAGTTTAAGATTATTGGGCCTAAGGTCGAGTTGATATTAGGCCCGAGACCGATTTTTGTTTAGTGATCACTAGACCCAGGTTATACTCCCTGGCAAGAGTATGATGCTTCTTCCCAATGTGGGGTCTCTTCCTTAGAAGGACAAAATGTGGGACTCCATGTAGCTCACATGGTTTATGTTGGTTACGAGAACCTCCCTTGCCTTTCAAACTTGAGATCAACTACTTCCTCAAAAACTAAAGTATTTTCCCTCCTATGAGCTATTTTCCTACTAATGAGGTTGTAAAATGGTTTCCTAGCTAAAGTATTCTCTTGATATGAATTGTCTCTTCAAAAGGAAGTGTTTTTTCTTGATTTGGTATTTTCCTATGAAACCTTGAGATGAGTTATTTTCACTAAACTAGACTATCTTCCTTTTGAGATTGAATGATTTCCCTAAAGCTTGAAATGAGATATTTTCTTAAAGTGAATGAAATGCCTTCAAGTATGTTTCAAAGTAATATGATTCCGAATTCCCAGTATTTGAGTTTAAAAAAAGTTATGAGATCTTGAGCGCTAATGAAGTTTTACTCTCCTTGAGGCATATGCATGAGTTGATAGTATTGTTTAAAGCCCCTTTGGTTTTGAGTATTGAGAATAAAAGAAGATTTCTAATTTTAAGGTTAAAGAATAATGACTCACGAGATTTATGTTATGTGCCTCATCTTACATGATTTATGACCTTTACATTTGATACTTGTTCAAGCTTGCGAGTCATTTCATATTGTATCCATGATTTGACTGAACAAGGTTGATACTGTTTTATACATGTGCATTCACCTCCATATACTCAGTACATTCCCAAGTGCTGATCCACATACACGTCTATGTGCTACATTATCTCATAATGTAGGTACAAATTATAGCATATGTACCATGTCTGATTAGTTTACAGTTTCTAGTTGGCAGGTGATGAGTTCTTTTGATTCAAAAGATCGAATCAGTGATATGGTTGAGGTAAGTGGTATTTTCTTTTTCAATCGTATTGAGTCGGGGTGCTTGGGAGTCATGACCCAACTACCCATGGTCAGTACTAGTAGAGGCTTCATAGATAGTGGGTAAAATTTAACGTATTGGGTTTTGATTTTGTTGTAAAAAGTTGAGTTGTAACCTTATGACTCTAGTTTTGGTATTGAGCAAATCCATATTAGAGTTATATTCCGCCTTATTCTTTCTGTGTTATGTATTTTATTCAGTTATTTATGTGAGATGCCAAATAAAGGGTTAGCTTGGTGTCACTTATGACCCTAGGCACCATATAGCATCCCGAGGTGTAATTTTAGGTTGTTACAGATGGTATCAGAGCACAAGGTTCAAGTGTCCTAGGGTGTCTATGAAGTTGTATCTAGTAGAGTCTTGCAAAATGGTACAGAGATGTTTGTATTTTTCATTGAGAGGCTACAAGGCAATTAGGAAAGGTCTCTATTCCTTTGAGTCTTAGATCGTGCTATAGAGAGGTTCTCTATGCGCTTACGCAAATCCTCAACTTTTTCTTTAGACCATCTCTACCATTTTTTCAAGGTATCAGAAATAGTCAAGCTTGATCTTTACAGATAGTAGTGGGATTATAATTGAGTTAGAGGTACCCCATCAGTGTTTTTAAGTTTCGATGATTGAAGTGCTTTATTCGTGATTCATATAAGTCGGGCACTAAGCCCATGTCAGAGGTGCTTTCAGATTCCTCTTCAGAATCCATAATATGAAGCTATGCGTCCTTACCCATGTATTACTCTTGAGATATTATTATTCCTATATTTCGATTCCTTCCTAGATAACGTTCTCAGATTGGCTAGTAAGAAGCTTCAAAAGTCTCTCAAAGTGGCTTGATAAGAGCCTTATGGTGGTCAGGAGTCCCTCGTGATGAAAGTTATTGCCTCACTCTTATGAGTCTTGCAAGTAAAACAAAATGAGATGTGTATTCTTAGATCATTGAATATTGTGTGTCAAGTTTCTATCTTATGCAATATGTAATCTTGTTATCATGTCTTTTCGAAAAGAAAAAAATTATGTCTAGTAAAGCCGTGTGGGGCTCTTTCGATTCACTAACATAGTTTTATTCATCTTATTTTCTTATTCTAAACACAAAACCAAAGTCTAGTGAAGCCGTGTGAGGCCTATTTCGATTTACTAGCAATTTGTTATGCATCCTGTTGTTCTTGTTTTGGTTAGAACTGGGGGTTTAGAGTGGTGGTGACAAGAGAAGTGGTAAGGGCCATTTATTGAGCTTATATGTATATATGTATAGCTGAATTTTGTTGCACATGTGTGGGATATTAATGAAGTGTTGTGTCCTTGCTTGTTTATTTGTGTGAGGTAGAGATAGAGTCATTAGTTAAGGAGAAATATTGTTCGTTGATGTATGAAGAGAGTTATTGATGGTAACTGTTGCATTAAAAGGTACAAGTTATTGATGAAAGTACTTGGTAAATGGGTGTTGTTGATTTAGGCATCCCTGAGATTATAGGTTGGAGTTTAGTTGAGACTTATAGAGCTATGAGCTATGTTGGGGTTGTATAAATAGGTGGATAGTAATGATGTGTAGAAGGAGGGTATGTTGATGAATTAGAAATAAGATAGGCCATGTAATTGTGATCGATTATTATCGATTATGAAGTTTGAGTGGGCATGTGAATTTGATCTTTTATTTCATAACGTCCGAGTGAGATTAGCGCTAGACACTAAGCTTGAATGATTGGTGGTCATGAAAGTAGAGGCATCGATTTCTTATTTAATAGTACTAGTTATAAGAAAGTGATCTAATAGGCTTGAACAGTGTGTGCAAGGTCCTAAGTTTATTTGATTCGTAATCAAGTTTGATGTTGTATGTATGATGTAGAAGTACACCCAAGGTGCCATGGGGCTGCTTTGTTCTCGAGGATTATTGCATGTTGTCTGGTTAGTAGTAACACTGAGTTTCTAGGTGGGACTAGCGAGATTATGAATGTAGGTGTTGTGCATGATTTAGATTCTCATAGTTTAGAAACATAAGTTATAAGCGATGTAGTGGTAGGCTATGACAGGAGTGGTGTGGTCTGTCAGAGAATGGGAGATACCCATTCTAAGTGTTAAGTAGTAAATGAAGACTATTGGGGTTATAAATGGATGATGTGTATCTCAAGAGGTAGTTTTATGAGTTGGCATCATACTTTGGGGAGTGATATGATAGAGCGTGACATGGGCCAGTTACAGTTGACTGAGGACATAACCCTGGATAGGAAGATTTGGAGGAAAAACATTACGATAGAGGGCTAAGGGTGTGTATGCATTGTAGTCGGTAATTAGGTGGACTTTGATGTCCTCGGTTTGGTAATGTGCAATTTGTTATGAATGTCGTACCTATGTTATGTTATGGGATCCTAGGATTTGAATGCTTTTGTATGTTGCCTTTTTGTCCTGAGCCAGAGGTCTATTGGAAACAACCTCTCTACTCCTTTAAGGGTAGTGGTATGGACTGCGTGCAATCTGCCCTTCCCAGACTCCACTTATGTGGGAATATATTGGGTTTGTAGTTGTTGTTTTTATGCTTTGAAGTGCAATTATTCGGGTCAAGTTCTTTTATTTATGTGCATTATTATATCCTCAACTCTAGAGCAAAGTGATGACAGTCAGACTAGAGTTTATGTGGTGGTTTACTGCCTTGGAGTGATGGCTTAAGTCTAAGGGAGAGATGATAGGACCGATAATCGGGTCGAACCTTAAGACTCTAGTGGATGTACTAGTGAGCCGTTGAATAGCTTCGACAAGGATTGATGCTTGACCCTAATCTCATTTTAGTGCTTTCTGTTGTCCCAGTACCTGCTCATGTTTTACATTTCTATTCCATTATCCTAATTCATGTTCATGCATATGATAGAGAATTATGTACTCTCCTATTCCTGAAATGAGGGGTTCTGGTGCATTTGGCAATCGGGATCACATCCCATGAGTTTTGAACTCCAAATTCAGATCATGTAACTCGTGACTTAAGTACTCAAGCAATGCTTTTAGTGATTCGCGAAACCCAAATTTGTATCATGCATGTTCTTGGGCTAAACTGCTTTGGTAAGTTTGTGATATTAAAGGGCTCAAGAGTCATTTGAGTTCCAAGTAGGTGCAATGTCCCATCATGCTCCAGGTCCTCATGTTCTAACTTTTCAGCGACCTCTTCTTTAGGTTGCGATAGAGATAATGGACAGTTGTATCGATAGAAGAGAGTAGATGTGTCGTGTTGGGAAAGATAGTCGTATGTATAGGTTGACTCTTGAGTCCCTCTTGTCCAAGAAACTCTAGAACCCTTTTCTGAAGTTTAAAGATTCTTATGTTTATGAGTTTTCATGATTCATGTGAGTTGAAATTGATGTTCATGCTATGATTGAGTTGTGAATCGTGTTTGTTTACAAGGTTATCAAGCTTTGACCCTAGTATGTGATATTCATGTGATGTCCATGATAAAGCCTTTTTACGTTGCTTATTAGATGATGTGTTCATGCCAATTGAGTGAAAGAAATTATTGAATAAGCAACGCATGCTCCCCATATGTTTGATGAAATGCTTATGTGAAGAAATTAGAGCCAATACGACATGTTGACTAGGACCCCTCCCCCCCAATTTGTGTGCAAGCTCATGTATGTAAAATGTTTGTTGAAAAGCCTCAGTGAATGAATTATGACACGATAGTTCGAAATTTCCCCAATTATGTGCTCTTTGATACATGCTAAGCCTTTGATACATTCTAAGTGTTTGATGGATGAGATGCGACGTGACATGAAGTTTCCCCAATTATGTGTTCTCCGATACATACTAATACCCCAAATACGTGCTAAGTGCTTGATACAAGACCTTGTTGAATGGAGTGTGACCCAATAGCATTTTCCCCCTAAGTTATCGCGTGCTTATAATCCCTAAATGCTTGAAGTGACGCCTTAGTAATTGTGATGGTGAATGAATGCCCATGGTCATGATTGGTTATGTTTTACCTTTCTGTTATTGAGTCGTGGGGGTATATGTACCCGATAATTTAGCTGCTGTCTAGAGCCCGTGTCTGTCTTCGCGATGATCTCAGTCGAGCCATGATTCTCATAACTTCGTGAGTTATAAAACTCAGGACTCTTAGTAAGTTATAGAACTTGAGTAATCTCGGTATCGTTAACACTCTAGCCTCAATTGTATACTTTGCTTAGATCTAGTAGTATACACGATTTCAACGCAAACCTCAGTAGTATTCGAGTACTCTTTTCAAAGTTCAGTAGTATTCCATCAGATAGCGGAACCAAGCAAATTCGGCTATTCATATAAGTCGACTTAATTAATCAGCTTCTGTACTATCAATTCTCGAGGTCACTCGCTGGAGAGGACTGACCTTAACCTCTGTACTCAGTTATCTATATCGAGAGGTCCAGTTATTCAGTATCAGTGTTATTGGACCCCGAGATCATTCGCCAGATAGGCTTAATCTCAAATTTAGTTTAGTATCCTTAATATTCCAAGATTACCCGCTAGATGGACTTGATTCCAGTAGCATATTCAATTGAGTATTCTTGTTACCAGCTCCAAGGGTCACTCGTTAGATAGGTTTGATCTCAATTTTGGGTTCAGTTGATTATCTTTTTTGGTAGATTCAGAGATTTCCCCACTAAATAGGTCTGGTCTCAGACATAATCATTTCTCATCATTGATAGTAGGTTCAGGGATCATCTGTTAGGGAGGTTTGATCCCAAATTTAGTCAGTCAAAAATCGCAAGTGCTGAATACATCATGAGCGAACTCTTCATTATAAGACTAAGGCAAGTTAGCCCAAATTCAGATAAAGGTAACACCCTTCCTTCATTTAGTTACTCTGTAATCTGAGATTTAGTATATAGTTGTTCCTATCGTAAATAAATGCATTCTTCGAGTATGCCGGGCTTGAAAAGGTATAGATTCAGTGTGATAATTATTTCAGCTGTGCGGCCTCAGTTCTCTCTATTTTTCCTAGACTGACTATCGATATTCGAGGATGAATGTTCCTAAGGGGGAGATATTGTAAAACCCCATAAAATTTCCCCATAGTTTCAGCCTTAGAGCATATTGAGTGAAGTGTCTTTCCGGCCTTAAAAGTTTGAGAGGTGTCTTCCGAAGTGTGAAATATTTTGAACCTTGTGGAATTTCCCTAATATCGACTTTTTGTCATGTAGAGCACTGAGTTAGCTTTCCAACGATAACAATTTCGTAAAAAGCCGACATCAAACAAGAAAGTTATGGCTGTTTTACTGAACGTTATCGGAATCGCCCAGGTTTGATGGACGATTCGATGGATCGTCAAGTCTACGACGAACCGATAATCGTCCCATCAAAACCAAGGCAGTGACCCCTTTTTCTGGCCATCGTGCGACGACCAAAATGACGGACTGCTAACTTTTCAATGAACCATCACTTTGACCGTTGCTCTGAGGCAGTGTGGCCTCATCCTGGCCATCGTGCGATGGCCAAAATGGCAGACCACCAAACTTTTGACAGACCATCGCTGAGACCGTCGCAGTGAGGTAGTATATCCCTTCTTCTGGTTAGCTTGCGATGGACGATCCGACGGACTGGCGAACTTTTAAAGGACCGTCGCAGCCCCCGTTCAGTATTTTAAACCCATTTTTGAAGGGATATTTTGATCTTTTTCCCTCTTTTAAACCCTCCTATATATTCTATGCGAAGCAGCTGCCTCATTTTCCTATCTCTAACACTAATGAGCTAGGGTTTTCTTTTCCAAATCAAATCAAAACAAAATTCTTCTCCAAGGAATCTAAGAACTCACCATGGATTCTTCAAATTGAGTTGAGATTCAAGTTACCTAAATAAAGTGTGGCAAAAATCTGCTATTTCAAGGATAAACAAAAGTTTTTAGAGAAAGCTTGTTCATCCAATGTCATAATCTAAGGTACGTGGGGTTTTGAACAAGGGTAACCCTTTCACCCTTATGCCCAAAGGCTTATTTACATCATAATTTTCCTAAAATCTATGAGGTTTTACATGAATTTGAATTGGGGTTTTCCACCCATTATTATTGAATGCATTATCATGATATTTCCCATGAATTAAGAGTCAAATGACATGATTTCTGCATATTTTATTGAGAATTTACAACTGGGTATAAACCCCATGATTTTACTTCTTGAATTTGCAATGTTTGAGATATTGAAGCATATGACTATATTGAGATTTTAAGATAAATTGCTGAAATTCCCAGATTTCCACATGATTTATGAATCTATATGTTATACACTATGCTTTTGATGAGCTTTAACTTGAGATTGAACTAGGGTTAGTAAGCCCTATTTGGGACTTGTGAATTTGTCAACTCTTATGCTATAAGCACCCATGATTTGAGTATTTTGAGATGATTGAGAAATGAATTGACCTAATGGTCCGAGAGCTTTGAAATCCACTTTACTATATGAGATTATTGATTTGATTATTGGGTTCGTGGTGAACCATGAGATTATTCTAAAAGTGAATTTTTATGAGATGAGCGCATATAATCCAAAGGGAGTAGTATTTAGCATCGAGTAAGCTACTACGGTTTCTTACCCCAAAACTACGTGCCACCATAGGTTTGGCCTGAGGTCGAGTTTATGATTATTTGGCCTAAGGCCAAGTTAATATTGGGCTCGAGGCTGAGTTTCGTTATTGATCACTAGACCCAGGTTATACTCCCTGGAAAGAGTATGACGCTCCTCCCCAACGTGGGGTCTCTTTCTTAGGAGGACAAAACATTGGACTCCATGTAGCTCGCATGGTTTATATTGGTTACGAGAACCTCCCTTACCTTTCAAACTTTAGATCAGCTACTTCCTCGGAAACTAAAGTATTTTCCCTTCTATGAGCTATTTTCCTACCAATGAGGTTGTAAAATGGTTTCCTAGCTAAAGTATTCCCTTGATATGAATTGTCTCTTCAAATGGAAGTGTTTTCCCTTGATTTGGTATTTTCCCATGAAACCTTGAGATGAGTTATTTTCACTAAACTAGAGTATCTTCCTTTTGAGATTAAATGATTTCCCTAAAGCTTGAAATGAAATATTTTCCTAAAGTGAATGAAATGCCTTTAAGTATGTTTCAAAGTGATATGATTCTGAATTCCCAGTATTTAAGTTCAAAAAGAGTTATGAGATCTTGAGCACTGATGAAGTTTTACTCTCATTGGGGAATATGCATGAGTTGATAGTATTGTTTAAATCCCCTTTGGTCTTGAGTATTGAGAATATGAGAAGATTTCTGATTTTAAGGTTAAAGAATGATGACTCACAAGATTTGTGTTATGTGCCTCATTTTACATTATTTATGAGCTTTACATTTGATACTTGTTCAAGCTATGTGAGTCATTCCATATTGCATCTATGATTTGATTGAAGAAGGTTGATACTGTTTTATATATGTGCAGTCACCCCCATATACTCAGTACATTCCCAAGTGCTGATCCACATATACGTCTATGTGCTATATTGTCTCATAATATAGGTATAAATTGTAGCATATGTACCATGTCTGATTAGTTTGCAGTTTCCAGTTGGCAGGTGACGAGTCCTTTTGATTCAAGGGCTCGTATCAGTGATACGGTTGAGATGAGTGGTATTTTCCTTTTCAGTTGTATTGAGTCGGGGTGATTGGGAGTCATGACCCAACTACCCATGGTCAGTACTAGTAGAGGCTTAATAGATAGTGGGTAAAAGTTGATGTAGTGGGTTTCGATTTTGTTGTAAAAAGTTGAGTTGTAACTTTGTGACTCCAGTTTTGGTATTGATCAAATTCTTATTAGAGTTATATTCCGTCTTATTCTTTTGATTTTATGCATTTTATTCAGTTATTTATGTGTGATGCCAAGTGAAGGGTTAGCTTGGGGCCACTTATGACCCTAGGCACCGTGTAGCGTCCCGAGGGTTGATTTTGGGTCGTTACATATGGTTTAAGCATTGGAAGGCAGATAAGGGCACAGATGCAGGGCTCGTAGAATGGGAAGAGTTTGTTACTGCTTTCCTTGATAGGTTCTTCCCACTGTAGTTAAGAGAAGCTAAATTTTTAGAGTTTATTAATCTAAAATAGGGCAACATGACGGTGAAGGAGTATTCCCTCAAGTTTACTCAGTTAGCTAGATATGCCCCTTATGTGGTAGAAGATAGCAGATCTAAGATGAGTAAGTTTATGTCTGGTATGTCCAACAGTGTGGTCAAGGAGTTTAGAACCATAATGCTGATTAAGGAGATGGACATATACACGATCATTATTTATGCTCAGCAGATAGAGGCGGCTAAGAATAAGAAGAAGGATAGGGAGAATAAGAGAGCTAGAATTAGTAGTTGTAACTTCACTCAGCCTAAGTCAGAAGGTGGTAATCGTTCGCAGTTTCGCCCAAAATCTTCAGTCCCAGCTTCGTCCTCAGCCAGTGCTCCAGTACTAATATTCAGAGATGGCAATAAAGATAGGGCACCAGGCTATAGGGTCAGAGAGTGTCCTTATGTGGGTTTGCAAAGTCAGCATAACTGCCCCTCAACTTAGTCCGATCGCTCGAATTAGCAGGGTACTACTTCCAGTGCCACTAGTAGGCAGCGCCCTAGCAGATTCTATGCACTTTAGTATCGGCAGGATCAAGAAAGTACTCCTAATGTGGTCACTGGTACATTACAAGTTTATCATTACATATTTATGCGTTGCTAGATCCATGAGATTCTTTGTTCTTTGTAACTCGTTATATAGTTGTTGACTTCATAGTCCCAAAATCCTAGCAGAACCCTTCTTAGTCTCTACCCCAGTGGGTAAATCTATCATAGCCCGACGGGTATACAGGAATTGTTCGATTATGGTATCTCAGAAAGTTACATCAGCAGACTTAGTCGAGCTAGAGATGATAGATTTTGACGTTATTCTGGGCATGGATCGACTTCATTCATGCTATGCTTCAGTTGGCTGTAAAAACAAAATTGTCTATTTTTAATTTTCGAATGAACCTGTCCTGGAATGAAGGGGTAGTACTTTAGCACTTAGGGTTCAACTTGTTTCCTACCTATGGGCGAGGAAAATAATATACAAGGGGTGTGTCTACCATCTTGTTTGAGTTAAGGAATATTGTTCCAAGATTCATAGTCTTGAATCAGTTTCAGTAGTATGTCAATTTCCAGATGTATTTCTTGAAGATCTTCTCGGAGTCCCTTCTGAGAGAGAAATTAACTTCGAAATAGACTTCCTTACTGATACTCAACCTATCTTTATTTTGCCATACAGAATGGCTCCTACAGAACTCAAAGAGTTAAAATAACAGTTGAAAGATCTCCTAGATAAGGGATTCATCACACCCATCGTATTCTCTTGGGGTGCACCAGTTCTACTTATGCGTAAGAAAGATGGTTCTCTCAGCATGTGTATTAACTATCGTTAGTTAAACAAAGTTACAGTCAAGAACAAGTATCCAATTCCCAGAATCAATGACTTGTTTGACCAAATTCAGGGTGTCAATTACTTTTCTAAGATAGACCTTAGATCGGGCTATCATCAACTCCAAGTCAGAGAAGGTGACATTCTAAAAACAACTTTTAGAACTCGATATGGTCACTTCGAATTCTTAATTATGTCATTTGGTCTTACCAATGCCCCAACAAATTTCATGGACTTGATAATCATGTGTTCAAACAGTACTTGGACTTGTTCGTTATAGTCTTCATTGATGACATTCTTGTCTACTCCTGCTGTGAACATGATCATACAGACCATCTCAGAATAGTGTTACAGACCCTCAGAACCCATCAGTTGTTCGCCGAATTCAGTAAATATGAATTTTGGATAAGGTTAGCAGCTTTTCTTGGTTATATCATTTTCGGTGATGGCATTAGAGTTAACCCTCAAAAGATTAAAGCAGTGAAAAATTAGCCCAGACCCATCTCTCCATCAAATATCAGGAGTTTCTTGGGTTTGGCTGGCTATTACCGATAGTTTGTGAAAGGGTTTTTTTTATTGCATCCCCATGTCCAGATTAACTCAGAAGAAAGTCAAGTTCTAGTGGTTAGATTCTTGTGAAAAGAGTGTTCGAGAGTTGAAGACTCGACTCACTATAGCCCCAGTTTTGACTTTACCAGATGGTTCAGATGGGTTTGTGGTATATTATGATGCTTTGAGAGTTGGTTTGAGGTGTGTTTTTATGTAGAGAGGTAAGGTCATAGCCTATGCCTCTGGACAACTTAAGCCCCATGAAAAGAACTATCCCACCCATGATCTTAAGTTAGCTGCTGTAGTGTTTGCCTTAAAAATTTGGAGACATTATTTGTATGGAGTACATGTTAATGTGTTCACAAACCATGAGAGCCTGCAGTATGTGTTTTCTTAGAATGACCTGAACCTACGTTAGAGAAGGTGGTTAGAGTTGTTAAAAGACTATGACATGAGTATTCTGTATCATCCAAGTAAGGCCAATATAGTCGCTGATGCTCTCAGTAGGATGTCTATGGGTAGTGTTGCTTACGTGGAGGATGGTAAGAAGAAGTTAGTTCAAGAAGTTCATCAGCTTGCCTGACTAGGTGTTCGCTTAGTCATTTCAGTAGAGGGTAGCATATGGGTAGAAAATAGTTCGGAATCATCTCTGGTTTTTGAAGTAAAACAAAAGCAGGACAGGGATCCTAGTTTAGTTAAACTAAAAGAGTCATTCAAAGATTAGAAAGTAGAGTTTTTATCCCAAAAGGGAGATGGTGTGTTATGCTGCCAGGGTAGATTATGTGTGCCATGGGTGGATGTCATGAGAAAGTGGATTCTTGCAGAAGCACATGGTGCATGTTACTAGATTCACCCAGGGGCCACCAAGATGTACTGCAATTTATGGGAAGTCTATTGGTGGAGTGGGATGAAAAGAGACATTGTAGAATTTATAGCTAAGTTCCCGACATGTCATCTAGTTAAGATCGAGCATCAGAAGCCTAGTAGAGCTATGTAGGAGTTCAGTATTCCTACTTGGAAGTGAGAGAAAGTGAACATGGAATTTGTGACGGGTCTGCCCCGTACTCGTCGCCAGCAAAATTTGATTTGGGTCATTGTAGATAGGATGACCAAATCAGCTTATGTCTTACTAGTTTATACCTCTTATTCAGCCGAGGATTATGCCAAGATCTATGTCAGAGAGTTGATCAGATTTAGCGGAGTTCCGTTGTCCATCATTTTAGACAGAGGTACGCAGTTCACCTCTCACTTTTGGAAAGACTTCTAAAAGGGTCTTGGTACCCAAGTTCACCTCAGTACAACCTTCCAGCCCCAAACAGATGGTCAAGCAGAAAGGACCATTTATACTCTAGAAGATATGTTAAGAACATGTTCCATTGACTTAAGGGTAGTTGGGATGACCACTTGCATTTGATTGAGTTCATGTATAACAACAACTATTATTCCAACATTTAGATGGATCTGTTTGAGAAGCTCTATGGGAGGAGATGTAGATCTTCCATTGGTTTTTTTGAAGTGGATGTAGCCGCAATGGTAGGGCCTGACTTGGTATTTGATGCTTTAGAAAAATTTCAGTTGGTCAGGGAAAGGCTTAAGACAACTCAGAGCTGACAAAAATCGTATGTAGGTGTGTGAAGAAAAGATCTATAGTTTGAGATTGGTGATTATGTGTATTTGAAAATCTCGCCTATGAAGGGAGTGAAGAGGTTTGGCAATAAGGGGAAACTCAGTCCCCGATATGTCGTACCTTACCGAATCCTCAACTTTTTCAAAAAGGTAGCTTACGATCTTGAGTTGCCTTCAGACCTTGATTCAATACATCCAGTGTTTCATGTCTCCTAACTAAATAAATGCATAGGTGACCCAGCAGTTGTAGTCCCTATAGATGGTATAGACATTCAGAATAGTCTTTCTTATGAAGAAATCCCAATCGAAATCCTCGATCATCAGGTTTGCAGACTGAGGAACAAAAAAGTTCTTGTTGTCAAAGTTCTTTGGCAAAATAAATCTGTCTAGGGAGCTACTTGGGAAGAAGAAGTAGACATGTAGACCAAGTATCATCACCTCTTCTCCGTAAACTCAGACTCAGCTCAAGGTAACAGTCTTCCTTGAATTAACTCAATTCCGTGTTCAAATTTCCTTTATGAGTTTAATATCAGTTTAGTTGAATAGTATTCTCTTACCATACATACCTTCATGAAACAACCCAGTCATGTCAACAAAATTCAGTCATGGTTCAGTTATGCATGTTCAATATGAAAAATCAGTACATCATTAGTTTCAGTCATGTAATCATGCTTCAGTTTGCATGTTCAGTATGTAAGCTCAGTCAACTAGTAATCTCAGTTCAGTCAGTCTCATTCAAGGATGAATGTTCCTAAGGTGGAGATATTGTAAGACCCCACAAAATCCTAGTCATTTCCGTCCTAAACAGCATGCCAAAAGAGGCCCCAGGCTTAGAAAATTTCAGCGAAGTGTCAAGACTTCGAATCATTTTAGCCTTCAAAATAGAAGGTCTTATTTTTGACCTTTCCGACCTTAGTATGTTGATTTTCAAATTAATTTATGATCAGGGTCACTTGTAGGTCATCTTAGGCAAGTTTCAGATATTTTGGACTAGCGTAAGGGTGAGTTTCAATGTCTAAAATAGTAAGGGATCGTGATAGGCACGCGTCGTGAGGGCCAGTTGACCCAGGTCAGGGTCGCGTCACGAGGGCTTCTTGACCTGAGTAGGGTTTGTGTCGCAATGGTCGCTTGACCTAAGTAGGGGTTGCGATGCGATAGAGACCCGTCCAGCATTATTTTATCCGAGTTTGTGGGGGGCAATGGTTTATATTCCCACCCTTATTCAGCCTTAACATGAAATTAATCATCCTATAGGGGAAAATCTCATTTTTTTTATTCATAAACTCTCTCAAGAATAAGACCTAGTTTCACCAAGTTCAAGAATCAAGTCCCAAGAACTCACCCCAATCTTCACGAAATTAACAATCAAGGTATGTTAGGTGTTCATGCAAGGGTTTTCTTCCACCCTTGGAGTTCAAGAACCTCTTTATAAAAATCACAAGTTGATCGCTTACATGAATTTCAAGTTGAATTTAATTGTATTCAAGATTATGATGTTATTTGGGTTTCCAATCCATATTTTACGACAAGATTGATGAGAAGTAATTAATCTATGTGTGGTGTTATGTCGATTTATGTTTAAAGCCCCTTGAAATTGTGAGTTGGAATTGTAATCATGATGCCTACATTGTTTATTATTATTATGTGCATGAATTATGCTCCCCAAGTGTTTGATAAAGTGGTCATGTGAGTTTAAGGATGGAATCATGAAATAAGAGTATGTGTACAAGTTCATGCCATGCAAGTGTTTGAAAAAATGCCTTATTGAACGCATTGTGACAAAGTGACTAGTTATCATGCTTTTAAGATTGTGCCATGTTTTACTATTTACGATATCGAGTCCTGGGGGTATTCCATACCCAAGACCTAGTTGTTTACCTAGAATTTCAGTACTTTCAGAATAGACTCAGTTATGTCATGTACAGTAGTACTCAGTCAGTTACCGAACTCAGTGTATTCAGTCAGTTAATAAAACCCAGTGAACTCAGCCCAGTTCAGTTAGACAACACTATCAGTAATAGATCAGTCAAGCCTAGAACAGTCTAGAAATTATTTCAATGTCCATTCATTTGGAAGTAAAAATCAACACTGAGTGAATCCAGGGATGGGGGCATTTTTGTCAGTGAAGGGTTTGACCCTTAGTAGTAATCCCTGTGTTACAGAACTACGTATCCGGCATAGGTTGAGATATCTTTCTGCCAGATCAGGGTTGATGCATCTCCCACGAGTTTTCCTACCAGTGAGGGTTGATGAAAGGTCTTCCTGCCAGATAGGGTTAACTCACAGCCATTGTTAGTATCCCTTGGCAAGGTTCTAACACCCTTTCAATCGGGGCCACAGGTTGGACTCTAACTCAGTTCATAATGAGGGTATGTCGATTAGATGAACACTCCCACAGTTCCAATTTTAGTTTCAGACTCAGTATAAAACCTCGGTTCAGTTTTCAAAATTAGGACTTTCAGACACATTCACCCAGCTCAATACAAAACTAAGTTTGGTTCCACAGAATTAGGACTGTTAGAAATAGTCACCCAGTAATTAGTAATTACAGCAGTTTTAGATATACATGCACTTTCATTCAGTTATATTCATGTTACTCATCCAGTTATTGTTCATGCATATGAACCCTTACATATCAGCCTACCTAACTTAGTATACCAGTACATTCAAAGTACTGACGCATACTCTTTCTTATGCGCTATGATGTCTTATATCATAGGTTTAGACACACGGGCTCCTGACCATACTTAGCAGTTTCCACAATCAGCAACAGATTTAGTGGTGAGTCCTCATAGTTCAAGGACAGAGTTATCATTTCAATATTTCATTTGTTTAGTATATTCAGTAGTCGGAGTTAGTTGGGGACTTGTCCCATCAACTCCATGTTCAGACAGTTAGAGGCTTTCAAGCTAGAGTATTTCAGATAGATGTTCAGTTTTCAGTATTTATTTATCAGTATTTGATTTCAGTTATGAACCTTATGGTAGATTCAACCTAATTTCTGTATTTTTACAGTATTATTATTCAGTGTTTGTAGCAGGTACTAGTCATGGGTTAGCGTGTGGTCCTTCAGGATTATGAGCACCGTGTGACGTCCGGGGTGCAGACTCGGGGCATTATAGTTTGGTTTGTACATAATATTCTTTGGATGAGAGACGTTAACAACAATATTCCACTTGGTTTAATAAAGGTCTTTGGGGATCTTAAGGCATTTAATAGCTATCCTTAGGGTTATGAAAGCTTTAAAATGAAAATCATATGTTTGTTAACTCCATTAATGCCAAAAACATTCAACTTTTATGGATTTCCATGAGCTTTCGTGGTAAATATTTACTTTTATTATGATTTATTTATTTTATATTAAATAATTCTTTTGATTTATTGGCGTAATTTTTTTAGGCTTGGGCATTTGAAGCCATTCCTTATCTTAAACAATAAGTGAACTACCAAGAAGAAGTTTCATGTCTAAGAATTCTAAGATGGTTGTGGGTCAAAAGTGATAAAGAAGAAAAATTTCTTGATCTTTTCAACCCCTTGGAGGAAGTAGTAAGTTTAATTCTAATTAAGTTTTTATTTTAATTAATAATTTATTTAAATTATTTAATTATTATTTTAACATATGTACTGATTTATTTTAGATTGTGCATCTGTGGCTTGTTCTGGTCAATTGAGAGTTGAAGATGTCATTTTTTCTTACTTTATGATCCATGAAAATTTTATCGAACCCTAAGGTAATTGATAAAATAAAAAATGAATTAGTTATAGCAATATCCATCACAAGAAAAACACTTTGAGAGGGTGGGCTTGTTGTTGTTGATGGTGCTAGTGGTGATGGAACTGTTGGTAGAGGTAGTGGTGATGGTGATACTGTTGGGGCTAATGATGATCCTCTTTTAATTTTTGAAACAAGAAACAAGTATTGATTATAATCACACTGGTTTTACTCATTTTGGTGGTGGATATAGGGAAACCCCTACTTTTTAATTGACATACTAAAGATTTCTCACATAAAAAAGGTAGTCAATCTTTTTGAGATCTTTCCCCTCCTAGCTTATGTTTTGCATGCAAATGTCAAGACTGCAAGGCAAAACATGATGGAGTGATTAATGGTATTAATGCATTACCTGATGTTGTAAAGAAATTAATATCCAAGAGGGGTATTATTCAATCAAAGAGGATTTCAGATTCATACGCTCCATTAGAGGTTAAGGCTGAAGGGAAAAAGAAATAAATTTCCAAGCCATTATCAAGCATCAAAAAAAGAAAAATTACAACTCCTCTGTCTTGCACTTTTGAGCAATATACAAGGGTCATAGGAGAGCAACATGAGCTGAAAAAGGTAAATATTTATCATCTGTTCCAACAGATAAATAGACTAAATATATATTTTAATAGATGACACATATGTTAAAAATTATCAAACAGATATAGGCATCTGGTGCAACAGATGGCTAACCTGTTGCATTAGATTCATTATTTGTTGCAATAGATGTCTCATCTGTTGGAGAAAATCAAATATGTTTTTCTACTATTTTAATTTGTCCCAATAGATGACCTAACTATTATAATAGATGGGTCATCTATTGTGACAAATTAAATCAAGATTTGCTACTATTTTAATTTGTTCCAACAGATCAGTCATCTGTTGAAAATTATCATACATGTCTTTCTTCTGTTTGAATGTGTTCCAACAGATGACTTATCTGTTATGACTAATCTATTGCAATAGATAGGTCATCTGTTGGCATATATTAAAATGATAGGAAGACCCATTTGATTTCCTCCAACAGATGAGTTATCTTTTTTTATTTTTTTGTATCTCTGTGATTAGCATTGATAATTCTTGCTTTCCAGGTAGATGTCACAGTAGAAACTACTGCTGAACAACATACAATCACAGTTGATAATCCATCAATGCTTCCAAAGAGGAAGAAAAAGTGAAGCATGTCAGTCCGAAAGAATGAAAGAATTATCTATAACACCCCTTAAGATTTTGATTATTTTATTTCTTACCTTCCCACATGCGTAATATTGATTTTTAAGTTGAATTGTGTTTAGGGATATTAAAAGGGTAATTTGGAATAGTTTTGAAATTTTCAGAAAGGGTTCGGGGCTATTTTGGAACTCCGAGGCAGTGTGCCTCCATAATATCACTGTGTCACGAAGGTTAACCTCCACAATATTGGTGTGGCACGGAGGTTAACCTCCGTGATAAGGCCGTGCCACACTGAGGTGTAAATTTTGTCTAATTTTATTTTTTTCACTTAAGGGTTAGGGGCTTTTGGTCTTTTCACCCTTTCCACAACTTATAAAATTGACCTTTTCCTCTTCAGTTTAAAAGATCAAACACTTAATTCTTTTCGCTAACACCTAAACCAAGAAATCTTAAGGGGTCGTTTGGTTTGAAAACAAGTTATACCGGGATTAGTTATATGATGGGATTATTTGTGCTGGGATAAGTTATGCTGGTATTATTTTTTAGTGGTGGTTTAGTTTGGTTACTAAATAATATATAGTGCATTGTTTGTAAAAATATATTGTTTGTTTACAAAAATAACCCTCACTTTAGTTAATTATTTTTATGTTTGTATTATATGGTTTTTGTTTGTATTTATATGATTTGTTTCCATCAAATTAGAAATTCATATGTCTCTTTTACATAGCTAGAATATCTCTTTTACATAGCTAGAAATTCATATGTCTCTTTTTCCATCAATATATTGTTTGTTTTTATTTTTTTTTTCTCTTTTTCCAATCCGTAACTATGGCTATTGTTTCTCATCGTCTATCTTAGCTGGTGTGTTGAGTCCATGATTCAGTATATCAATTTAGTAGATATCAAGAGCCTAGCAATAGCAAGCAGAAGCGGCATAAATTTTACTGCACTATATATATATATATATATATATATATATATATATAAAATCTATATCTATAATCTATATCTATAATCTATAATCTATATCTATATCTATAATATATTAAAAGTGTGAGGACCCTTAGAAAAGTGATTTGAACTTTTTGCCCTTCAATAAAAGATTGTCCTTTAGATAAAAACGTCTTTTTACTATTTACCTAATAATATTTAATAAATTTTAGGACTTCAAACCCAACTAAAATCGAATTCTCCATCCCCTCTTTTTTAGGACTATGTATATATTTTTTAAAAATGAACTCTATTTTGTATTAAATAAAAGAAAAGTAAAAGTCTATCAAAAACTAAAAAAGGTTAAAAAAATCACTCTTATTTGTGTTAGTTTAGTTTATTTGGAATTTAAAATATTCTATTATTGATAAATAATTAATGAAAAAAGTAAAAATCAATCATATTTATATAATTTCTTTATTGAAGAAAAAAGTTTTGAACTTCTATAAATTGAGAATTCTTTTAGAAAAATACAATAATATCTTATATGAACATATGGAACAAGATATATTTATTTTTGTTCTTAAATGATTCTTTATTATTTGATTTGAATTTTCTTGTTTTTTTTGGTCGCCAAGATATGTCAAAGAAATATATTTTTGTAATA
>NC_061119.1:64994525-65003806 GCF_002878395.1 Capsicum annuum | reverse complement strand
CTAATTAAATAAATTCTCTTACTATTTGAATAAATATCGTATTTAGTGTAGCATTTAAATTCATTATAGTGAGGTACACGCGCAAGGCGCGTACACCTAAACTAGGTTATATATATATATATATCGTATTTAGTGTAGCATTTAAATTCATTATAGTGAGGTACACGCGCAAGGCGCGTACACCTAAACTAGGTTATATATATATATATATATATGAGAAAGTGGAAAGAAAAGGGTTTAGGGGTATTTTTGTCATTTATAATTTTATCCAAGGATAAGTTAACTTGGGATAACTTATACCGTCAAATATGTGGTATAACTTATCCCGGGATTATTATTAGTCCTGGGATAAGTTATCACGAGTATTGCCAACCAAACAATGTACCAAAAAGTTTATCCCGAGACTATTTTTTTATCCCAGGATAATTTACCTTAGTACCTCACACCAAACGACCCCTAAGGGTTTTCAAGAAATCATTACTCAGGACTTCAAACTTCAAATTAACTTTAAATTTTTATGTGTTTCAGGCATGTTTCTCTTCCCTAAGCTTTAATTTTTCATTGTAGCATAAATTGAATGGATTTTCATGTTATGAAATTATGGATTTTGAAATTAGGTTGAGGGGTTTTAGTTGTTAATGATTGAATTTCTTGTCCTATATTTTGAATTGATTATTCTTGCTTTAAATTGATATTTTTTGGACTAAATTGGTATATTATTTAAATGGTTGGAATGAGGGACACGTGTTTCCCCAAATTGGTTGAATTTTTGCTTGGAATTGCATGAACCTCAACCACTTTGTGAATTTGATTTTAATTATGGGAAATTGCATGATTTAACTCTCTTTTGAACTTAACACATTGCATTAATGGATAATTGTATATAAATATGGATTTGGATGGCCTTGGCGGCCATGGTTTGGATTTTAATAGAACTTGAGAGTCCAATTTGGTTGTGTGAATTGGTTTAGCATGAATATATTAGCTTGCAAGAATATTTGTATGATGATACCAAGTGGTAAATGCCTTAATAAATGACTCCTGGATTAATGGTTTGAATTATGTGCAAATTGTTTTAATTTAGGCTTAAAGGGGGTTGTGTAGCTTACTGTGAAGGTGTAATTCCTAGGGTTCTATATGACTGTGTACTTGACACACACTTGATCTGTATATTTAGGACAACTATTGCCTATGATGGCTTTAGTTTTCTCTTGGATTTTCCCTCAGTTCCTATGGTTAACAAGCACTCGAGTCCTTTTGGAAGGGAAAGATGAACATAAATAGCCCATAGGTGCCTGTAAGATGCATCAAGCTACATAGTCCAGGTTAATGGTTTTAAAAATCATATGTTTATGACCCTTACCCTATTTTGATATCCTATATATGTATATATGAATGTGTGCATGTGGTTTTAACTGATTTTGGTCATGGGATTATGTTATTAGTTTCCTTGAGTTGCATACCAGTTCTTATCCCACTGACCGTCTTAGGATGCTCTATCATTTCATGATGTAGGGTACGAAGATATTTCTATTACTCCTATCTAGCATTAGGTGGATTAGCATGTTTGTGAAATGGTAAGCCTCTATTCTTTAGAAGACTTTATCATTTTATTGTTCTTTCTGTATTTATGTAGTACTTTTGGATTCTTTTTGGTCATATTTGGGGGTAAGTCCTAACTTAGATATTATTTTGGTTTAGAGACTTTCGTGGACAGATGTGGGTGGTTATTATTTTGACTCTTAGTTTTATTGAGTCATTTGTTCATGTTTTTATTACTTTTTAATTAGATTCTGCATTGCTATTATCATTATTATTATTCTTTTGAGATTAGGTTAAGGGGTTGGTCTCTTGTCTATGATGGTCTTGAGATACCCGTCATGGTCAAGTCTTGGTTTGGGTCATGAAAAGCTTGGTATTTGAGCATGGTTTAGAGTAGTTGGGTGTCTACAAAGACATATTGAGTAAAGTCCTTTTTATGAGTGTGTAGCGCACCACAATTAGTAGGAGGAGGCTACAAGTCATTTAGAAATATTTTTCTTTCTTGTGTTCTATTTTGGGCTATAAAGTCTAGTGTTATGAAACTTTTCTAACTCCTAGATTTCTCATATTTTATATTATGCCTCCCTAAAGATATGACATTTGTAGAAACTCTGCTGGAAACTCTATCCTACCTGAGGATAATATGGAGGGGACTCGCCCTATGTATGGAGTGCATACCCGCTCTAGGGTCCTTGCTCCTAATTATGTCACCCCATGTGGAGTTCTACCTATCTCCACTAGTCTTTCTTAGAATTCTTGGGTGGTGATGCTTATGTTCAGTTACCTCAGGTGGACATCTCTAATGTGGAGTTCCACTGATCTATTCATTTGCTTACTCAATTGGTGATATCTCAGTTTCATCAGTCAGATTATGTTGGTTTTGTTTTCCTTCATCTAAGGTCACTCGAGTTAGAAAGTTCATGATGTTGAATCCCCTAATCCTTACAGGATCTAAGGTTGAGAAAGATCTCAAGGGGTTTGTAGATGAGACAAAGAAGATTTTTAGAGTGATGCATGCTACTGATTTTGAAGGTGTAGAGTTTGTTACATATCAGTTGAAAGAAGTAGCTTATCAGTGGTACGAGAAGTAGGAGCAGTTGAGGGGTGATGATGGAGAGCTAGCATTTTAAGATGTGTTTTTGGATGCCTTTTTTGATCATTTCCTTCCTCAAGAGCTGAAGAAATCTAAGGCTGAGGAGTTTGTGAATCTGAAGCAGGGTAAGATGAATGTGAAAGAGTATGTCTTGAAATTTTAGCAGCTATCTTGTTATGCTCCTGAGTTGGTAGTTAGACAGGGATTTAAGTTAAGGAAGTTTACTTTTGGGTTGTCCCATGACTTAGTATTAGAATGTAAGGTTGCAATATTAAACAATTACATGGATATCTCTAGGCTTGTGGTTTATATGCAGAAGGTTGAGGATTAAAAAAAAAGACAAACAGAGATATAAAAGAGGTAAAACAAGAATTTTAGGTATTCGAAGCAAGATAACGGTTGGCAGAATGCTGGGAAAGATGGGTAGACAATGGACCAAGAAGATGTACTAGGTCAACTCTTATTCATCTGCTAGTGCTTCCTATCCTAAGCCTTCAAGTGGTCATTGTTATCAGGCTAGCAGTATTCCTAAGGCATAGGGTGCCCAGTCTCAGGCTAGTGGAGCTCAGTCAGCCCTACCTTATCCTCCTTGTCATTTTTGTGGGCAGTATTATGAGGAAGGGAGGAATCAGTGTCATAATTATGGTCAACTTGGTCACATACAACGAGAGTGTACTTCAGCTAGAGTTGCCATTGGGGCTAATAAAGTTTTGATTGTCACATCTTTAGCTCCTGCACAAAGGGTGCTACTTCTGGCACTGACACTAGCCAAAATTATCTTTATGCACTTGCTACTCGCCAAGAATTTGAGGCATCTCTAGATGTTGTTACTAGAATGTTACAACTATTTCCCCATAATTTTTATTATTTGCTTGATTTGAGTTCTACCCTATATTAGTGACCCCTTATGTGGCTGTGGATTTTTTTTTGTCCTAAAAGTATTTTCGACCCCTTTTTGTGTATATTTCGGTAGGTGATTCTATTGTGGCTAAAAAAATCTATAGGGGTTGTGTGGTGTCTATCTTTTATAAGAAGACATTGGTGGATCTGATAGAGCTTGACATGGTGGGATTTTGATATTATCTTAGGGATGGATTGGCTCCATTCGTGCTATGCTTCTTTGGTTTGTAGGACCTAAATTGTCAATTTTCACTTTCTTAATGAGCCGATATTAGAATGGGACGGGAGTTCTTTAGTGCCTAAAGGGTGGTTGAATTCCTATCTTAGAGCTTAGAAATTGATCTCAAAAGGGTATTTATACTATTTAGTTCAGATTGAGGATTATGATTCTGAAAGTCCTTCTTTGTAATAAGTCCCTGTGGTTCATAAGTTTCTTGAAGTGTTTCTTGATGATCTTCCTGGAATTCTGCCTAATAGAAAAATAGATTTTGTGATTGATATTCTATTGGATACTCATCCTATTTTCATTCCTCCTTATAGAATGGCTCCGACGGAGCTAAAAGAGCAGTTGAAAAACCTTCTTGATAAAGGGTTCATTTGTCCTAGTGTTTCTTGTAGGGTGCTTCTTTGTTTTTCATGCAAAAGAAGGACAAGTCTCTTCGGATATGTAAAGACTATCGTCAGCTAAATAAGGTGACATTGAAGAATAAGTATCCTCTTTCTAGGATTGATGAACTTTTTGATCAACTTCAAGGTGTTAGATACTTCTTTAAGAAAGATCTCTGTTCGGGCTATCATCAGCTGAAAACTTGGGAGGTTGACATAAGAATACTTTCCAAACTTGGTATGGTCACTATAAGTTTTCGATTGTGTCCTTTGGATTAACTAATACACTGGCTGCCTTCATGGATCTTATGAATATAGTATTTAGGTAGTTTCTGTATCTATTTGTGATAGTCTTCATTGATGAAATCTTGGTGTATTCTAAGAGTGAGCAGGATCATTCCAATCACCTCCAAATTGTATTATAGACCTTTAAGGACCAGGAATTATATGCAATATTTTCTAAGTGTGAGTTTTAGTTGAATGCTGTAACTTTTCTTAGATATGTAATTTCTAGTGAAAGGATCAAGGATGATCTATAGAAGGTTGAAACGGTTAAGAAATAGCCTAAACCTATGACTCTAACTGATATTAGGAGCTTCTTGGATTTGGCTAGGTATTATAGGAGGTTTGTGGAGAATTTCTTATCTATTGATGCTCCGTTGATGAGGTTACCTCAAAAAAAAGTGAAGTATTTGTGGTCAGAAACTTGTGAGAGTAGTTTTGAAAAATTGAAAGATAAGTTAACTTCTACGCTAGTTTTGACTCTACCTGAGGGTACTGATGGTTTTGTTATATTTTGTGATGTGTCCCATGTGGGAATGGGTTGTGTTTTAATGTAGCATGGTAAGTTTGTGGCCTATGCTTCTAGGAACCTTAAGGTTTATGATAGGAACTATCTAACTCACGAGTTGGAGTTGACAGTTATGGTTTTTCTTTGAAGATTTGGCTCCATTATCTGTATAGGGTTCATGTGGATATCTATTTAGATCATAAGAGTTTGCAGAATATGTATGCTCAGAAGGAGTTGAATCTCAGGCAAAGATAGTGGCTTGAATTGTTGAAGGATTACGACATGTGTCTTCACTATCATCCAGCTAAAACTAATGTTGTTGCTGATGCTCTTAGCAGGTTGTACATGGGGAGTTTGTCCCATGTTGATGAGGAGAAAAGAGGATTAGTGAAGGATATTCACAGGTTGGCTAACTTGGTAGTTCATCTTTTGAACTATGAGGATGGGGGAGTTATTGTTCACGAAGTGGTTAAATCATCTCTTGATGCTGAGGTAAATAAGAAACAAGTTATTTAGACCCCATACTCATATAGATTAAGGGCGATCTGGGTCAGAAAAAGGTTATGGCTTTCGAGATTGGGGGAGATGGTATTCTGAGGTACCAAGATAGGTTGTGAGTTTCTTCTATTGATGGGATGCAAAAATGGATTCTGATTGTTGATGGGATGTGATAAAGGATTCTGATTGAGGCTCATGAGTACAGATATATAGTTCATTCAGGTTCTACTAAGATGTATAATGACTTGAAGCAAAACTATTGGTGGAACAATATAAAAAAGGATATGGCAAAGTTTGTTGCTAAGTGTATGGTTTGTCAGCCAGTCAAGGTTTAGCGTTTGAGGCCTGGTAACATGTCTTAAGAGATAAAGCTGCCCATGTGGAAGTGGGAAATGATCAATATGGTTTTCATTATGGTTCTTTTGTGGTACCGCAATCAGCATGTTCGATTTGGGTCATTATGGATGGGATGACTAAGTTCGCCCACTTCTTGACTGTAAGGACTAACTACTCAGGAGAGGATTACGATAAGTTTTTCATTTAGGAGATTGTGAAGTTTCATGGTACGCCAGTGTCCATTATTTCAGACTGAGGTATGCAGTTTCATCTCACTTCTGGCATATATTTTAAAAGGGTTTGGGTACACGGGTTAACCTTAGCACCACTTTCAACCCTCAAATGGATTGAGAAGTGGAGCATACAATTAAGACTTTGGAGGATATGCTACAAGCCTGTGTGATTAATATTAAGGGAAGTTAACTTGATCATTTGGCTCTTATTAAGTTTGCATACAATAATAGTTATCATTCGAGCATTTAGATGACCCTTTTTGAGGCTGTTTATGGTAGGAGGTGTTGGTATCCTATTGGATGATTTGAGGTTGTTGAGACTAGGTTATTTTGTGTTGACTTGGTTCACCAAGCCATGGAGAAGGTAAAAGTGATTACAGAAAGACTTAAGACTACTCGAAGTTACCAAAAGTGTTATGCGGATGTGAGGCTAAGAGAACTAGAGTTTGAAGTAAATGATTAGGTATTCTTGAATGTATCTCTTATGAAAGGAGTCATGAGGTTTGGGAATAAGGGGAAGCTCAGTCTCCATTACATTGTTCCATATCAAATTTTAAGAATAGTTGGTAACGTTGCTTATGAGTTGGATTTGCCTGCGAGTTTGGGTTCTATTCATCCCGTGTTTAATGTATCCATAGTAAAAAAGTGTGTGGGTGATCCTTCCTTAATAGTTCCTATTGAGGATGTTGGTGTGACAAATTCCTGGTCTTATGAGGAAGTACCAATTGATATATTGGATAGGCAGGTTCGTAGATTAAGGACCAAGGACGTAGCTTCAGTGAAGGTTCTTTGGAGAAACCAAAAGGTAGAAGAGACTACATGGGATGATGACAAAGATATGAAGGCCAAGTATCCATTCTTTTTCCCTTAAATTGGATGAAAGTGCTTTATCTATGAGTTTCATTTTTCTGTTGTTACTTTACGAGGTTGTAATTTGATTCTAGTGAGTTCTTGTTATTCTCATGCTAAAAGTGTCCTAACTCATTATTTGGGGATGAATGATCCTAAATATGGGGGGGAGGGGGGGAGGGGGAGGGATAATGTAAGACCAAATTTTTTTAATTATTTTATTTCTAACCTTCTCGCGTGCGTAATATCAATTTTCGACTTGAATTGTGTTTAGGGATGTTAAAAGGGTAATTTGGAAAAGTTTTTGGAATTTTTGGAAAGGGTTTGGGGCTATTTTAAAACTCCGAGGAAGTGTGCCTCTACGATATCATTGTTCCACAGAGGTTAGCCTCCGCGATATTGGTGTGGCATGGAGGTTAACCTCCACAAT
The DNA here is from genome assembly GCF_002878395.1 of Capsicum annuum. Taxonomy (NCBI): domain Eukaryota; kingdom Viridiplantae; phylum Streptophyta; class Magnoliopsida; order Solanales; family Solanaceae; genus Capsicum; species Capsicum annuum. Next base: position 64,996,529 of record NC_061119.1, on the reverse strand, counting down.
AAGGCTGTGCCACGCTGAGGTGTAAATTTCGTACTGTTTTATTTTTTTCACTTAAAGGTGACTTTTTTTGGTTATTTCACCCTTTTCACGACTTATAAACATAAATTAGATCTTCCCCCCTTCAGTTAAATAGATCAAACACTTATTCTCTTCTTTAACACTTAAACAAAGAATGCTTAAGGTTTTTTTTAAGAAATCACTACTCTGGGCTCCAAACTTCAAATTAACTTCAATTTCCTGTGTGGTTCAGGCGTGTTTCTCTTCCCTAAACTTTAAGTTTTCATTGTGGCATAAATTGAATGGGTTTTCACGTGATTAAATTGTGGGTGTTTTAATTGGGTTGAGGGGCTTTGGTTGTTACTAATTGAATTACTTGTCCCATGTTTTGAATTGATTATTCATGCTTTAAATTGATGTTTTTCGGACTGAATTGATACATTATTTAAATGGTTGGAAAGAGGGACATGGGTTTTCCCAAATTGAATGAATTTTGGCTTGGAATTGTATGAACTATAACCCACTTTGTGAATTTGATTTTAATTATGGGAAATTGCATAGTTTAACTTGCTTATGAATTCAACGCATTGTATTAATGGATATTTGGATATAAAAATGGATTTTGATGGCCTTAGTGCCCATGGTTTGAATTTTAATGGAACTTGGGAGTTTAATTTTGCTGTGCGAACTGGTTTGACATGAATGTATTAGCTTGGAAGCATATTGGTATGATGATACCAAGTGCTAAATGCCTTAATAAATGGATCCTGGGTTAATGGTTGGAATTATGTGCAAATTGTTTTAATTTGGGCTTAGAAGGGGTTGTGTAGCTCATCGTAAAGGTGTAAGTCCTGTGGGGACGAACACTGTAAAACCATGTTTGCCGGCGTTAGGGGGTCTATATGACCAGTTGCTTAACATACACTTGACATATATATTTGGGCTGAATATTGCCCATGGTGGCTTTAGTTTTCCCTCAAAATTTTCCTTGGTTTATGCGGCTAACACACACTAGGGCCCTTTTAGCAGGGCGAGATGAACCAGTATAGCCCATGGATGCCTTTAAGATGGACCGAGCTGCATAGTCCAGGTTAATGATTTTAAAACCCATATGTTCATGACCTTTCCCCTATCTCGACATCCTATATATGTATATTTGAATGTTTGCATATTATTTTAACTAACTTTGGTCATGACATTATGTTATCGCTTTCCTTGAGTTACATGCCAGTGCTTATCCCACTTACCATCCTAGGACGCTACATCATTTCATGATGTAGCAGCCGAAGATATTTCTGTTAGTCCTATGAAACGTTAGGAGGATTAGCATGTTTATTGAGTTACTGTGGTGGTAAGCCTCCATTCTTCGAATAGCCTTATCATTTTTTATTTTTTCTTTATTTACGCAGTACTTTTGGATTCTTTTGGGTCATAGTCGGGGGCATGCCTCGACTTAGATGTTATTCTGGTTTAGAGGCTTTTGTGGACAGATGTGGGTGGTTATTGTGTTTGCTCTTAGTTTCATTGAGTTATTTGTTAATTTTTTTATTACTATTTAATTGGCTTCCACAATGTTATTATCATTATTATTGTACTCTTGAGGTTAGGTTAGGGGGGGTGGTCTCCGATCCATGGTGGACTTGAGATATCCGTCACGTCTAGGCCATGGTTCGGGTCATAACATTATTCGTTTGAAGGGTTCAACATCTTGGACGAGGCTCCAACAAAACTAAAGAAGTTGATCAACACCTACTCAGAATGGATTGTCGATGGCCTGTTAAAGCTTCATGCCAATAGGTACACAAATCAGTTTTATAAATATTAGTTTATACAATTCTTCTTGTAAAAACATGACATTAGCACCTAAAAATCATGCAGAAAACAAAATGACAAACACTACATAGTAAACCAATCAGGTCTTGGTTTTGATTATGGCCGACTTTGTTGTTGCATATCCCAAAATGAAGAATTGGTTCTATTTGATGTCATAACCCCAAACTTGCTGGA
>NC_061119.1:64982294-64994425 GCF_002878395.1 Capsicum annuum | reverse complement strand
GTATTCAATTGTATCTAGTTATTAATTTATTCATTACATAATTTGGATGTTTGATAACATGTGCAGTACATCGATGCCATTTTTTACTACTTCCAAAAAAAGGCCAAGTTGCAAACACAACAATAATACAGATACACAACAACCAACTATTTTTTCAATGTTTACCTCAATAAGGCCTACGATAGGTATTATTAACAACAACTAGAAATTTTCCAAAATGAGGAATATTTAAACAACATCATCAAGGGTTTTAGCATTCCAGTTGGCTTACTTTGGAATTTGGTCAATGAAGTGTACATCCCAATCAATTGTGGTGGTGACTTCCGTTGGGTGTTGGCTGTCGTTGTTCTAAAATAGAGGCGTATCTGAGTTTATTACTCGTTATCAGCAAGGAGACGTTCTGAAATGTCGTCAGAGATACAAAAGTTGGACAAAATATAGCCTACTTACCTTGATATAAGTAGCTTTTTGGACCAAAATATTTGTACTAATTGGTCAACGATTGAAGCATACCGGGATAAAATGGGTGATAGCCATCTTCCATAGGTTAATCCATTTCATGGAGAATATGTTGAAAGAATTTCTCAACCATCCAGTGGTAGCCTGTAAGTATCATGATTTAGTTTCATAAATTTCACAACTCTTACATTAATTTCAAGATATGTATTATTTGATTTTTACAAACGTAGGAATTTCTGTCTTTTTGTTGTCGCTTATGCTGAGTATTTGAGCGATAAATTACAAGAACCAAATGATGGACTTGATGCCGAATTATTCCATAAAAGATATGCTATTTTTTAAGGAATTATGGAAATGTGAAGGCTGAGAATCGTTATCTAAGAGATAATGAAGATCCACAATGACCAAAGCCAAATTCCACAACACCGGATGAAGAACAACTAGTCAATATTGAGTAGATCTATATAGCTTGAGTTTGTCAAAGTAATAACCTCTCTTTAGGAATTTTTGGCTTCAAAACTTAAATTATAAATATTTATCATCACCCATAACAAATTTTTACATTTTATTTATTTGTCAATTTATTTAATGTAATTTGTAAAGGCTTTGAATTATTTTATTTTGTCATGAATATTATTTTATCCTTAAATTTGAACTTGTTAATTGAAATGGATTATTAGATTCAGATATTGTAATAGATAATGGATCTGTTACAACAGATGAGACATCTTTTGTAATTTATTAAATAGATTTAGACAATTGCAACAAGTGGGTCATCTATTAGAAATTATCAAATAGGTCTTCCTACTATTTTGATTTGTCCCAACAGATGACCCATCTATTGCAACAGATGTTTATCTTTTGGAATAAATTAAAACAAACCAGTAGAAGGCCTATTTTGATTTGTTCACACAGATGGACTATCTGTGGCAACAAATGGCTCATCTGTTGGAACAAAGTAAAACAAACCTTTTATAGGACCTATTTTAATTTGTTCCAACGACAACAGGTAGGTTTGTTTTAATTTATCCTCAATAGATGATCCATCTGTTGCAATAGTGTAACAACCCAAACTAGGGCCTAGTCGTGATGGGTACCTCAAGTCCGCCAAAGACAGGAGACCAACCCCATTAGCCTAGCCAACCATAACACAATTCAACTAGCAGTGGATGAGTTTCGAACATACAACAAGATAGAGCTGAGTTCCAAACATATAACATAATAGATTTGAGTTTCGAACATATAACAAGATAGATATATCAACTAAAAAGGATCTAAGAATCCACAACATCAAATCCACCCACTTTCTGTTTTCCACAAAAGCCTCTAACAAAACCAAACATCAACTACGTTGGAACATGCCCCCGACTATAGCCACAAATGGAACCAAAAAGGTAGTCTAGACATAAATAAAACAATTCCTTAAATGATAGTCCTTACAAAGAATGGAAGCTCACCACTTCAAGACAGACTAGTAAACAAACTAACATCACCTATCACTGTACAAAGAAATAAAAATGTCTCCAGACCCCGCATCGCATGGGTATATAGCGTTTGAGGACCGTTAGTAGGGTGAGCGCTAACGTGTATCTCAAGGAACGAATAAAGTAATGCCATGATCAAATCTGTCCAAAACCATTAAAAACCAATGCGCACTATCATAGATATATATATAATATGCTGGTAAAGGGAACAAAGTTTAGTATGAGAGTTAAAACATTAGCCTAGATTGTGTAGCTTCAACCGTTATAATGGGTACCCGCAGGCTATATGGGTTTGGCTTCCCCCACCAGAAGGGCCCAGCATGTGTTAGCCGCATGAACCAGAGGTATCAAGGAAGGCCAAGAAATCTGCAACCTTTCTCCAATCCTTGATAAATATATATAAGGTGTGACATATGCATACAGTCAGCAAGACCAACCCCCACGCCGGCAAATATGGGTTTCCAGTATTGGTCCCTCAGGGATCTCCACCTTCACAGCCTGCGACACAACTCCATTTAAGCCCAATTAAAATATTTACACATTTCCATCATTAAACCAAGGAACATCAATTAAGGCACATACCATTGGTATCATCGTACCAATTACACTTTCAAGATAATATCATTATGCCATTCCAATTATTCATCACCTCAGAGGATTTCCTTGGCCCATGTGATTTATCAAGTTAAATTTGGGGAAATGCCTCGACTTCTGTAGTTTATAAAAATTAACTTGGGGGAATGCCTCGACCCCCATAGTTTATAATTTATTCAACACATGACCAACAAGGCCTTTCATAACCATTTTTACCTGATTAATCAATTATGCAATGCATTAGTTTAGGGGAGTAAGTCAAATCATGTGATTATTCTTATTTCAAAGCCAATTATGCAAGTGGGTTGAGGGAACACAATTTTCAAAACCAAATTCCAAACCAAATCATTGAATTGGGGGAATGCCTCAACCCACATTCAACTCCGATACCCATGCACCCAATTAGTTTCAAAACATCAATTCAAATCATGATTAATTCACAAAAGTCATGGGAAAATCAATTCAATCAATAACATTTAAGGACCCTCAACCCAATTTCCAAAACTATCAATTAATCATATGAATAACAATTTAAACACATACTTTTAACAAAACAAGTTTTAGGGAAGAGATACATTCTTGAGATATTAGGAGTTATGGAGAAGAAACCAATCTTAGAGCCTTAGATGATCAACCTTGAGAAACCCTAGTTGTTCTTGACTTAGGGAATTTGAGAGAGTAGAGAGTAGCATATGATTATTAAAGTGATGAAAATAATTCTCTTTAGGTGTTTTATGGTCATGGGTTTTAATTAGGGAAAGTGAGAAATGACTAGAATGCCCTCACTTAAAAGTGCAAAAAAAGATGCCCAGCCATTATGGGTCACATCACGATTGGGTACAAATTTTAGCCTGGACTTTTAGTTTGGGTAGAGTCTTGGGCATCCTTCCCTGCTTTGGTCATGAGTCACACCCTACAACTCATGACCAGACTTTGACTCGTAGAGTCCTGTCATTGTCATAATAGTAACTTTAGGCACTGATATTGGATTTCCTACTACTTGCACACCACGACTCATAATGAGTCATTACGACTCATTACATACCAATTGTGACCAGGATAGAAACTTAGGAACCTACACTAGTTTGTCTACAGATGACAATATACGACTCATATATAGTCTTCACGGCTCATTACCAAAGTCATACCCTGGGTGGTGAGCATAATAGTCAGGGAATTTTCAAAGGCCAAAAATCTGAGGTGCTACATTATCCTCCCCTAGGATCACTCATCCCCAAATGATAAATAAAGGCATCCATTAACACGATTGTAATATAGGAATAAAATCACAAAACCGTTAACAAAAATAGAAAACAAAGAAAGCAGGAAAACATATACCTTAAGCACGATTACCTTACTTGGGGAACTAGAGCACATATTTGAAATTCATGTCCTCTTTAGCTTTCCAAGTTGCTTCTTCTACCTTAGAGTTCCTCTAAAGGACCTTCACTGAAGCTACATCTTTAGTCCTTAAATGAAAGACTTGCCTATCTAAAATCATAACAGGAACCTCCTTATACGACAAGGAATTTGAAATACCAATATCCTCAATAGGCATCACTATAGAAGCATCACCCACACACTTTTTCAACATTGACACATAGAAAATGGGTGAATGGAACCCAAACCCGAAGGCAAAGCTAATTCATAAGTAATGCTCACAACTCTTTTTGAGATCAAGTATGGACTAACATAATGGGGACTGAGCTTTCCTTTCTTCACAAACCTCATCACTCCTTTTATGAGAGATACCATTAAGAACAACTAATTGCTAATATCAAACTCCAACTCTTGTCTTCTCATATCCACATAGGACTTTTGGCAACTTTGAGTAGTCTTAAGCCTATCCCTAATCACCTTAACTCTTTCCATGGCTTGGTAAACCAATTCTAGATCGAGCAACCTAGTCTTACCAACCTCAAACCACCCAATAAGAGATCTATACCTCCTACCATATAGAGTTTTAAAAAGAGCCATTGGATACTCGAGTGATAATCGTTGTTATACGCAAACTCAATGAGAGGTAAATGATCAACCCAACTACCACCAAAATCAATCACATAGGCCCGTAGCATATCTTTCAAAGTCTAAATAGTTCTTTCTAATTGTCCATCCATCTGAGGGTGAAAAGCGGTGTTAAAGTTCACCTGTGTGCCCAAGATTTTCTGAAATAAATGCCAAAAGTGAGAAGAGAACTGCATACCTAAATCAAAAATAATAAAAACTAGAGAACTATTTAATCTAACTATCTTCTCAAGGAACAACTTAGCATAATCCTCTCCAAAGTAAGTAGTCTTCATAGGCAAGAAGTGAGTAGACTTAGTCATCTTATCCATGATGACCAAAATTAAATCATGTTGATATCGAGACTACGGAAGACCAGTAATAAAATTCATGTTAATCACTTCCCATTTCTACGTAGGCAAATCAAAATCTTAAAAGAACCCGGGCCTTAAGTTCTTAACCTTAACTTGCTAATAGACCATGTACTTAGCCACAAAGTTAGCCATATACTTCTTCATATTGTTCCACCAATAGATCTTCTTCAAGTCATGATACATCTTCATCGAAACAGGATGAATTATATACCTTGACTTATAAGCCTCAATCAAAACCATTTCTCACAACCCATCAACATCAGGAACACACAATCTACCTTGGTACCTCAAGATACCATCTTTACCAATCTCAAATGCCATGACCTTCTACTGACCCACAATATCCTTAATCTGCATCAAGATGTGTCTAAAACCTGCTTCTCCTTCACCTTTGCACCAAGAGATGAGTTTACCACCTCTTGTACAATCACACCTCCATCCTTAAAATCTAAAAGATAAACTTTAAGATTGCCCAATCGGTGAATATCCTTCACCAATCCTCGCTTATCCTAATCCACATGAGATAAGATACCCATGGACAATCTACTAAGAGCATCAGTAACCATATTAGCCTTACCTAGATGGTAGTAGAGACTCATGTCATAGTCCTTGAGAAAATGAAGCAATCTACTTTTCTTAAGATAAAACTCTTTCTAGGTGAACACATACTACCAACTTTTATGATCTGAATAAATATCAACATGAGCCCCATATAAATAATGGTGCCAAATCTTCAAAGGAAATACCACTGCTGTCAACTCTAAATCATGAGTCAGATAATTTCTTTCATGAACCTTCAAATTCCTAGAAGAATAAGCCACAAACTTACTATGCTTCATGAACACACAACCAGTCCCACACAAGATGCATCACAGTAAATAACAAAAACCATCAAGACCCTCGGGTAGGGTCAAAATTGGCGTAGAAGTCAACTTATCCTTCAGCTTCTCAAAACTACCCTCACAAGCATCGAACCATAGAAACTTTACCTTTTTTTAAGTCAACTTCATCAATGGAGTAGCAATAAAAGAGAAGCTCTCCACAAATCTCCTATAATACCCAACTAAACCTATGAAGCTTATTAATTGGAGTCGTAGGTGTAGGCCACTCATTAACCACTTTATATTTTTTTGTATCCACCATGATCCCTTCACTAGAAACAACATGGCCCAAAAAGGTCACATAATCCAACCAAAATTCACACTTCAAAACTTGACATACAATCATTTATCCTCAAGAATCTGCAACACCACTCGGAGGTGATTGGTATGATACTCCCTCTTAGAATATACAAAGATGTCATCAATAAACACAATTTTGAACAAATCCAAGAACTATTTGAATAACTAGTTCATTAGGTCCATAAATGTAGTCGGAGCATTAGTCAACACAAATGACATCACTAGAAACTCACAATAACCATACAAGGTTTGAAAGACAGTCTAAGGGATATCCACCTCCCTATTATTCAAATGATGATAACCCAAATGATGATCAATCTTAGAAAAACATCTATGTAATACCTCGCATTTTTAGGGTAGAATTTGAGTCGTCGTCCCGATATGTTTAAACTCTAATCTTATGATTTATATATGAATATATGTGTCATTATAATTTTATTATCCTAGAGCAAAGTTGAGCTAAGAGCATTTGATTCAACCAAATTTTGGTAATCGATTCTAGAAGGATAAGCTTTGAAAGTGTACAACTTTTGAAATACATGAAATTTTTTGACTCAAGACCCATCAAATTATATATAATTGAATTATCTTTCTAACGATACCAATTTTGTCTTTATTTGATACCTGGGTAAAAAGTTATGAGCATTTTCATGAGAAACAGTAATGCTTCATGTTAGCTCCGCAACGCAGAGACTATGTTTTTTGCATTCTAAGTAACATTCCAAGGGGCATTTTAGTTATTTCCCCTTTCCCCAAGAACCCTAGTGATGGATTAAAGCCCCAAAAGGGCAGTATTTTCCCACTTTTCATCATTTAACACTTATGTAAACCCTTCCCCTCTTCCGAAGAATAAGAAATTCAAGCTTTATTCCCCAAGGATTCAAGAATTCAAGTTCTAATTTCAAGATTTCTTCAAGAAGTCATCTAATTAAGGTATGTGGGGTTTGATAAAGGATAATCTTTCAGCCCTGTGCTCGGAAACTTGATTTTTAAAGGTGAATTTATATGATTTCAATTAGGGTTCATGCCCAATTCTCATATTCTTGAAGTTATGGCATTATAATGAGAATTTAAATTTTAAAGTGCATCAAAGTTTTCTTTTATTCATGTTTTGACTCGCATGATTTCTATTTATGATATGATTTCATTTTCTTGACTTGAAGTTTGTTGAATTGATGAATGATTCTAATTTTTCTAATTTAAGTCTTGAGCATGATATTTTGATATCAAGATTCTAAGACATGATGCATGAATTTAAAGATTTAAACATAAGTTGTTGAGTTCAAGAATTTTAAGCTTATAAGTTCAATTTACAAGTTACAACTTGGTTAAAGTTTAATTTTGATCTTACGATCTCAATTAAGATTTGAAATCTACAACTTCACGCATTGGGTATAATTTAAGAAAGAAATGCATACCATAATAGCATATGGGTTTATAAATACAAACCTATACACTATTTTAAGGCGGATTTCCTAAGTATGAGCATATGTATATATTTGGGTGTAGTATTTAGCTCCGAGAAGGGAATGTGGATGAGCGTATCCTAATTTTTGGAAACTATGAGACCCTGTAGGTTTAAGAGACCTCACCAGAGAGTGTCTTCTTTTTACAATATAGATGAAGTTTAGTGTTCACTTAAGTTAAGTTTCTATTCCAATTGTAAGGGTAGAACAACTCTCCCTAACATGGGTAAGAAGACGTTGGACTCCATGATAGCTCACATAGTTTATGTTGGTTATAAGAATCTCCCACAAGAAAGAATAAAAGTAAAGATTTTAGAAACTAAGTGTAATGAATCACTAAGCTTATTTATTATGCTTTATTATTTATGTTTTATGATCTTTTAGCTTTCATTTTCATTCATGTTCAAGGTAAGTCCTTTTACACTTAGTATGCATAATTTGATAGTATATTCAGTTTGTGTTTTACTTATGCTTCATCCCCATATACTCAGTACATTCCAAAGTACTGACCACATATATGCATTTATGACTACTTTCCTACATAATATAGGTACTAGATATAGTCCATAAACCAGGGTTAGACAGTTCTCAGCTTTTAGCCAACAGGTGATAAGTCCTCTTATTTTGGGGACTCCAGTCCATTGTAGTTCATGTGTTGTATTTTAATTATCCATATGTATTGATTAGTGGTATTTGGCGGCATATCCCAGCTATCTATATTCAGTATACTAGAGGCTTCAAAGATAGTTAGTCAGAGTCATAATATGTAATTCAAGTTTTATCATGTTGTAAACTTAATCAGTATTATACTTATTCATATTTCCTCATGATTATATTTTCTCTTAGTAAACTTAGATTTTATATACAATTTAAATCTATTGCTCAAGCAGCATGCCAGTACATGGGTTAAATTGGGATGACTTATGGTTCTAAGCACTGTGTTATGACCAGGGGGTATTCTTGGGTTGTTATAATCTAGCACCCTGAAACTGGTCAAAGATATCATCTATCTTAGAAAGAGGATACTTATTCTTCACCATCACCTTATTCAGGTGCTAATAATCTATACACATTCGAAGGGAACCATCCTTGTTACACATGAAAAGCATGGGAGAACCACATGGGGACACACCAGGATAGATGAAACCCTTATTAAGAATATCCTTTAACTACTCCTTAAGTTATTTCAACTCATCCAGAGCCATTCTATATTAAGGGATAGAGATAGTACAAGTATCTGGTAGAATATCAATCCCAAAATCAATTTCTCTATCAGGAGGAATTCCAAGATGATCATCGGGAAACACACCAGGAAATTCGTTAACAATAGGGACAAATTATAAAGAGGGAACCTCAGAACTAAACTCTTTAACCCAAACTAGATGATAAAAACACCCCTTGAAAATCCGCTTTTGGGCGCTAAGATAAGAAATGAACCTCCTCTTAGTAACTAAGGAACTTCTTTCCCACTCTATTATGGATTTATTTGGGAATCAGAAACTGACCATTTGGGTCCTAAATTGAGAGAAAATTAGCATAAATAGAGCCAATCCACCCCCAAGATCATATTAAAATCAATCATATCCTATTTAATTAGATTCACCAATGTCTCCCTATCACCAACAGATACCACACAACCCCTATATACACTTTTAGCCACAACAGAATCACCCACTGGGGTAGACACAGAGAAAGGATGGGAAATGCACTCAAGACCAAAACTAAAATGAACAGCCACATAAGAGGTCACATAAGAAAGGGTAAAACCCAAATCAAGTAGACAATATACATCACAAATTTTTTTTCCAGCATACTAGTAAAAAATCAGGGGATGCGTTAGATTCCTAATGGGTGGCAAGATCATAAAGATGGTTCTGACCAGTGCTGGTACTAAAAGTAGCATCGTTTGGTGCAGAAACTGAAGAAGTATAAACTGAAACCTTATATGCTCTAGAAGCAACATTTGCTGATGGATAGTTCCTCTGAATATGACTAGGCTGGCCACATTTGAGACACAGATTCCTCTTCTCATCACAATAACCATGGTGCATCTATCCACAAAATCTTCAATAAGGATAAGATAAGGCTGACTAAGCTCTACTAGACTGAGAATGGGCACCTGTTCCCTAAACCCATTGTTAGTTTAAAAGTGACGATCACCAGATAACTAAGATGTGGAGCACTAGCCTTAGAATATGAACCCGAGTATCCCCAAGTCTTCTTCTTGCCCCATTGTCTACCATCTCTACCTCTAGCTTGTTGATATTCATCCTTATCAGAATGCTTGAACTTTTTATTCTTCCTCTTTCTTATCTCTGCCTGTTTCTTTTTTCCATTTTCAACTTACTGTATATATACCATAAGCCTAGAGATATCCAGGTCATTGTTCAGCATAGTAGCCGAACCAGGGCCTAATCAGGAAGGGTATCTTAAGTCCGCCAAGGACTATTTTGTTTTCTTCCAACACGTAACCCATCTATTGTAATAGATTGGTTATCTGTTGTAATAGTTGGCTCATATAGTGCAATATATAGGTCATCTGTTGGAATTTTTTGGTAATGTTTTATATTTATTGAATTTTGTAATGCCTTTTTCTTAAAAAATTATATAGACATAAGTTGTAATATTTTTTTTGTTTTTCTCGTGTTTATAGACAAACGATGTCTACCAAAAGAAAAGAAAGTGTAAGTGGATCAACTTCTGATCAACCAACAAAAAAGACTAAAGTACAGATAGGTTTGGAAGAGCTTTCTTAACACTCTATTTAAGGAAAAAAATAAAGGTAAAGCTTCTGTAGATAATGAAGCTAGGGAAAAAGATAAAAATAAAAGTGAGAAAGATAGTAAAGCTAAGAAACATGATATAGAGGGAGGTAAAGAATGGTATGTAGAGGGTGGTAAGGAAAATAAAAGCTAGAAGAAAGAAGATAAAGATAAAAAAGAAGAGGGGGAAGTAGAAAGTAAGGAAGAAGAGGAAAAAGAAAATAAGATAGGAGATGATCAGGAAGAAGATAGATCTGAAAAAGAGAATGAGAAAGATGATGAAGATGAAGATGATTATAATGCATCATCGATGGGACGTGAATTTAGATTGATATTCTAGCATGATCCTACCAAAACTATGAGTTTTAACAGGTTTCAAGTTGAGATATCGATAGATAACCTTTAATTTAACTGGTGATTTTGTAGTTAAATCTCTTATGGGGAAAAGTTTTAATGAATTTAGGAAGATTATGAGGGAGGAAAAACTTGAGGATCATTTTAGACCCAGCTACTTTGGATACTTTCTTGACCTACCAGAGAACAATTGTGCACGTTTCCAAATGACCATGGTATGGGGTCTTCTCAAGGGAAAGATTAAGTATATTGTGATGATAAAGATTTGAAGGGAGAGGAGAAGAAGGTAGATGAAATATAGATTAACTACTGTGGTATGTTGGTTTGATTTGTCATGAAAGAGTTTGCCATAGTGACTAGCTTGAGATGCCATTATCCAAATTAACCTCTTTCCAAGGTAACACCCATTAAAACATCCAAGAAAGTAGGGGACCCAAACCACCACAATCAAAGAAAGACAAGACATTGTCCAAGCGACCACCCACTAAGACCAACAACAATAATGATAAAAATAAATGAGTTGTTGAAGACTAATGCCGCCCAAAACTAACCTCCAAATAAGTATGCTGCAGCCAATGTCAAATATAGTAGCCCAAATTAGGTTAGGGTCAAACCTACAAGGAAAATATTGAACAGTATCTAAACTTGACATAATCCATGAGCAATGCAGAAAAGTAAATGGGGGAATTTGAAGTAAATAATAACTAGTAATAGAAATTGAATACTTGAGTGTGTAAGCAATACAAGATGAACACTAGGATTGTGTTCCCCCTATCTTCACAGCTACGTAAGATTCTCATACTCAATGCACCTGCCCTCCTGCTCTGTATGCAAAGTTGACAAACTATGTACTATCAATAATCTTACGAATGTATTGATATATTTCACCCTTTACCTTGTAGGTATCAGGGTGTTTCCTTATTGTTCCTTGTCTTTAACCTCAGTAAAATTCTCACCTTTTGAGTCTCGAGTTGATTAAATGAGAGTTGATATCCTTAAATCACTATTATAATCTCCTTTCCCAACTTAAACTCTCTTTTGATTACGTTATTGAATACAGGCAATACCCAATCCTCTGCAGCATCTTGGGTTCAATAAATATGAAGAAGATTGTAACACATGCAATGCTAGTCGAATAGATGAATCTCCCACTTCCCTTACATAGCTAATCCGTCAGGGTTCTTACAACCCCAGTCAAGTAAATTAGCCACTCATATTCATGCAACAATCCATGATAATCAATAAAGAGCATATGTAATTAATTTCACAATAATGAAAGAGAGGAAATGTAACGTCTCCAATTAAATAAAAACCCAAAATCTTAATAGCAAAATCTCAATGATCAAAGTATGCTAAAAGTATCAAAAAAAATATAAAAGTGTGTAACCTGATAAAGAAATAACCCTAAGATATTTATTGTATCTAAAAATAATAAAGAAATCCTAATAAAAAT
>NC_061119.1:64971137-64982194 GCF_002878395.1 Capsicum annuum | reverse complement strand
ATAGAAGATTGACTTACTGCCTCGCCTGCACGGTTTGGTCGATGGTTCATCGGCCTAACCATCGCTTTTGAGCAGTTCCAACAATCCTTTGTAAAACGTCCATAACTTTTTACTTCGATGCCGTATTTGGACAAAATTGGTATCGTTGGAAAGCTAATTCAATTTTCCACATTATAAAAAGTCAAAATTGGGGAAATTCTATGTGGTTTAAATATTAATCATTTAGAAATTCATCACTAACACTTCTGGAGACTAGATTTTACTTGAAGAAATTTTGGGGTATTATAATAACTCCCCCAGGAAATATTCATCCTCAAATGAGACTGACTGAAAGGGGAAAAATGGTAGACTGAAGCATATCTTAAACATGAATGACTGAAACATGACTCCATGATTAATATGACTGATAAACTGATTATATATAATACTGAACATGCATATCTGATGTATGAGTAACTGATTGTTGAATGCATGACTAAGTGTTCTAAGGAACTAAGTTTCTCACAATGAGAATGTATATCTGATGCATGATTACTTGACTGAACTGATACATGACTGAATGACTGAATACACAATGGTATTTAATACCAAGTTTATAATGGAATTCTGAACATGAAATGGATATCAATCTTATAACTGAAACCTGAACATGAAACTGAAAAGCTTAAGGAGAAATGTTACCTTGAGCTAGATCTGAGTTAGCAGAGAAGAGGTGAGGGTAATTGGTTTGCATATCTGCTTTTGCTTCCCAAGTAGCTCTCTCAACGGACTGATTTTGCCAAAGAACTTTGACTAGAGGGACTTTTTTGTTCATCAGTCTGTGATTCTGATAGTCTAGGATTTCGGCTGGAATCTCTTCATAAGAGAGGCTGTTCTGAACATCTATGCGCTGAATAGGGACTATGACTACCGGGTCACCTATGAACTTCTTGAGCAAAGAGACATAGAAGACTGGGTGAACTGAGGCCAGATCTAAAGGCAACTTGATCTCATAAGCTACCTTGGCTAAATGACTGAAAATTTTGAAGGGACCGACATATCGGGGACTGAGCTTTCCCTTTTTGCCGAACCTCTTCACTCCCTTTATGGGAGAGATCTTCAGATAGACATAATCACCAATCTCAAACTTGAGATCCTTTCTGCACACATCCACATAAAACTTCTGTCGGCTCTGAGCAGCCCAGATTCTTTCTATGATCAACTGGACTTTTTCTAAGGTATCGAATATTAAGTCAGGCGCTATAACTGAGGCCTCACTAACTTCGATCCAACCGACTAGAGATCTATATCTCCTAACATAAAGATCTTTGAATGGAGCCATCCGAATACTAGAATGATAGTTATTGTTACATGCAAACTCAATCAAAGGCAAGTGGTTATCCCAACTACCCTTGAAATCAATTGCACATGCCCTTAGCATGTCTTCAAAAGTATGAATGGTCCTTTCTGCTTGACCATCTGTCTGAGGATGGAAGGTTGTAATGAGATGAACTTGGGAACCAAGACCCTTTTGGAATGCTTTCCAGAAATAAGAGGTGAACTGGGTACCTCTGTTTGAGATAATAAATAACGAAACACCGTGCAACCTGACCAACTCTCTGATGTAGAGTTTGGCGTAATCCTTGGCTAAATAAGAGGTATGGACTGGAAATAAATGAGATGATTTGGATATCCTATCTATAATTACCCAAACTAAATCATGCTGGCGACGAGTACGAGGCAAACCCATTATAAAGTCCATGTTCACTTCTTCCCACTTCCAAGTGGGAATACTAAACTCCTGCATGGACCCACTAGGCTTCTGATGCTCTATCTTAACTTGCTGACATGTAGAGAACTTAGCCATAAACTCTTGAATATCTCTCTTTATACTACTCCACCAATAGATCTCCCGCAAGTCACGGTATATCTTTGTGACCCCTGGATGAATAGAGTAACGCGCACCATACGCTTCTGCAAGAATTTTCTTCCTTAAGTCATCTACACCTGGAACACAAAGACGGCCCAGAAAATGCAGAACACCATCTCCCCTTTAGGAAAAACCTCTACTTTCTGATCCTTGACTGGCTCTTACAACTTAACTAGACAGGGATCTCTATCTTGCTTTTCTTTTACCTCAAAAACTAGAGATGATTCTAAACTATTCTGAACCAATATATTACTCTCTGAAGAATCAACTAGGTGGACACCTAGTCGGGAAAGCTGATGAACTTCCTGAGCTAAATTCCTCTTACTATCCTCAATATGAGCAATACTACCCATAGACAGTCTACTAAGAGCATCGGCTACCACATTGGCCTTACCCGGATGGTAAAGGACACTTATGTCATAATCTTTCAAGAGCTCTAATCACCTCCTCTGACAAAGATTGAGATCTTTTTTAGAAAAGACATGCTGAAGGATCTTATGATCTGTGAACATATCTACATGGACTCCATATAGATAATGCTTCCAGATCTTCAAGGCAAAAACTACGGCTGCTAACTCAAGATCATGAGTAGGATAATTCTTCACATAGAGTTTAAGCTATCTGGAGGCGTAAGCTATGACCTTACCGTGCTTCCTGAGGACACAACCCAAACCTACTCTGGATGCATCACAATACACTACGAACCCATCAGAACCATCTTGAAGAGCCAAAACTGGAGCTGATATAATGCCCCAAAATCTCATCCCAAGATGTCACATGGTGCTTAAGGCTACAAGTAGCCCTAAGCTAACCCTTTGAGCCTATTACTACTTCTAACACTTGCTTTAGGATAAATAAGCTAAACGATGATGCCTTACTATGTCAACTATAATCCAAAATAATTGGAAACAGTGTCTGGATAGCAAAAATACTGATAGTCTTGAATACAACTTCAACTGACAATCTAGTCTGACAAAGCCTCTTCTACTCAAACTGGAGAGCCATTGGGACAGACCCCCAACTGACTTACAATGATCTGAAAGTAAAACTCAAAACACTATAAAAGCGGAAAAGATCGGTCCTCAAACTATGAGGATTCACCAAGGACAAGGATGTAGATGAGATGCTCGGAGATCACTGTCACTGCTGGGACTGAGCACCTATACCTACATTATGAGACAATGTAGCACACAAACGTATATGTGGATCAACACTTTGGGAATGTACTGAGTATATGGGGGTGTATGCATTTACATAAAACAATATCAATACTCTTTAACAAAATCATGCATGCAAATAGGAATGACTCACATGCCTTGATAAATCTAAAATATAGAACTCATAAATCATGAATAGTGAAACATGTAAAACAAATCTCGTGAGTCATTATACTTAACTTGAAAATCTACACTCTCCTCTTATTCTCAGTACTTGAAGGCTAAAGGATTCTTTAAAAAAAACTTTCAAACTCAAGATTTTATCTTGTGGAGAGTAAAACTTCTTTAAAAATTAAGGACTTAGAACTTTTAACACTTGGGAACTCTGGAACACAATTAGACTCGGGAGACTTAGAACTCAGGAGTTTTTTCTAACCAACATAAACCATGTGAGCTACATAGAGTCCAACGTCTCGCCCATGTTGGAGAGAGCTATTCTATCCTTGCCATCGGACTAGAACCTTAACTTTATTGATCACTATCTCGGCCTTGGGCCCATAACTCTTAAACCTACGATGGCATGTAGTTCTGGGGTATGAGACCTTGGAATCATATCCAACTCGATGCAAAATACTACTCCCATACTGAGCTCAGAACTCTTAGGAAATACACCTCAAAATAACTCAAGGTCCTATGATGAATACCAAGACATATTTCTATTTGCTTTAAGTCATACTCAATGTGGATTTCAACACTATTATGACCAAAAGGCCAAATTTTTCTCAATAATCTCAAAGTACCCAATTCATAAGTGCTTATAGCACAAAAGTTCATAAAATTTCAAATCTCAAGCAGGGCTTAATGACCCATAATTCAATATCAAGTTATGACTCATCAAAATGCATACTAGGCATCATTAAGTTTCATAAATCATATAGAAATTTGGAATTTTCATCATTTTGCCTTAAAATCCCAACATACTCATGTACTTCAATTTCTGGAACATTGAAACTATTAAAATCTCAAGGAACAACAACATAGGGTATAAACCCATACTTCAATTTCATAAGAAAACATAGAAAATCGTATATTCTCGTAATTAAAATAACTTTTGGGCACAAGGACGAAAGAAGTGTCCTTGTTCAAATCCTATATACCTTAGATTATGACTTGTGGATGGAGAAGCTTGCTTGAGACTCTCTTTTTGTACTTAGAGCAAAGGTTCTTGGAACTTTTGTCTTAGGAACCTCAACTCTTAACTTAGTTTATGAAAGCTATGGTAGATTCTTGGAGTTCTTGAAGAAAGGATTTGTTCTTGTTTAAGAGGGAGAAACCCTAGCTTTAGAGATGTTTTGGGAGATAATGAAGTTATCTGATTCGTGTTGGGTATATCAAGGTGTTAAAAGGGAGGACAAAAACCAAAAATCCCTCTTTAAAAATGACTTAAAATCACTTAATGAAATATGCGACGGTGGGTTCGATGGCCCGTTGGTCCTGACCATCGCACTTGGGCCAGAACTCGTTTCACTATCTCATCCACGATGATAGGTGCAACGGTCCATTGAGGTCTCGATCGTCCATCGACCTTACCATCGTGATTAACCAGAATAGGGTCTCACTGCCACCTCTACGATGGTTTGGGAAATAGTTCATCGTAAGCTCGATGGTCTATCGGCCCTCTCCATCGCACTTGGACGATTTTACTGCATTCTGTAAAATAGCCATATCTTTTTCTTTCGATGTCGGATTTTGACGAAATGGGTATTGTTGGAAAAATAATTTAATGTCCCACACGCTAAAAAGTCATTTTTAGGAATATTCAACAAGGTTTAAACACTTAATCACTTTGGAAGTCATTCCTTAATCTTTTAGGGCCGGAATTACACTTCACTTGACACGCTCTAAAGGCTCAGACTAGAGGGAACTTTATGGGGTATTACAATATCTCTCCCTTGAAAACACTCATCCTCGAATCTCACAAGTTAGGCTAAGAAAACAAAGAAAATTGAGTACACATAAATGAAGCAATTTGCTAAGCGGGTTCCATATCTTTCTAAACTCTTGAATACTTCGGGAAGTGGAAGAGCTTACACAAGAATAGATACATAGATGAACTTTGATTGGAAAGGAACTGAATTGAGGAATAATAATACCTTTGGCTTGACCTGAACTCATGGAGAAAAGGTGTGGGTACTTGGCTCGCATATCTGCTTCTATTTCCCAAGTCGCGCCCTCAACTGACTGATTCCGCCATAAAACTTTGACCAAGGGAACTTCTTTGTTCCTTAATCTACGGACCTGGTAATCTAGGATCTCAACTGGAATCTTATCAAATAAAAGAGTAGTCTGGATATCTGAGCTCTCTAAAGGATCTACTACAACGGAATCACCAATGTGCTTCTTAAGCAAGGAGACATGAAAGATAGGATGAATAGCTGACAACTCTACGGGCAACTCAAATTTATAGGCTACTTTCCTAACATGACTCAAAACTCTATAAGGTCCAACATAATGCGGACTAAGCTTCCCTTTTCTTCCAAACCTCTTCACCCATTTCATGGGTGAAATCTTCAAGTACACCAAGTTACCAACCTCAAACTCAAGATTCCTTCTCCTCACATCGGTATATGACTTTTGATGACTCTGAGCTGTCTTTAACCTTTCTCTAATCAACTTAACTTTCTCCAATCAACTTAACTTTCTCCATAGCCTCAAACACTGGATCAGGTTCAATCACAGCAGCTTCACCAACTTTAAACCAACCTATGGGTGATCTATATCTCTTCCCATACAAGGCCTCAAATGGTGCCATCTTGATGCGAGCATGATAAATATTGTTATAAGAAAACTCTATCAATGGAAAATACTCATCCCAACTACCTTTGAAGTAAAGAGCATAAGCTCTCAACATATCATCCAAAGTCTGGATGGTCCTCTCAGCTTGACCATCTGTCTACGGATGAAAAGCAGAACTCAGGTGAACTTAGGTACCAAGACCCTTCTGAAAAGCTCTCCAAAACTGCAAAGTAAACTGAGTACCTATATCCAAAATGATAGACAAGGGGACTCCATGCAACGTAACTAACTCTCGGATATATAGTCTAGCATAATCTTCAGTCGTATAAGATATATGCACTGGCAAAAAATGTGAGAACTTAGTCAACCTGTCCACAACAACCCAAATCGAATTATGATGATGACGCAATAGGGGTAGACTAGTCACGAAATCCATATTCACCTCTTCCCACTTCCAAGTGGGTATACCAAACTCTTACGACTTACTGCCAGGTCTTTGGTGCTCTACTTTAACCCATTGGCACGTTGCACACTTCGATACAAACTCAGTATATCCTTCTTCATACCACTTCACCAATAGATTTCTCGTAAGTTGCGATGCATCTTGATAGCATCGGATGAATAAAATACCGTACACCATGTGCTTCAGCCATATTCCTCTACCTCAAATCATCAACACACGGAACACATAATCTACCATGTAATCTCAACACGCCATCTCTCCCTTGGGAGAAAACCTTAACCTTTTGGTCCTTAACTGACTCCTTCAATCTAAACAAACTAGGATCCCTGTCTTCCTTCTCCTTCATTTCCTAAACTAAAGAGAATTCGGAACTACTCTGCACCAAGATACTCCCCTCAGCTGAATCAAGCAACCTAACACCCAGTCTAGCCAAATGATCCAAATCACGAGCTAACTCTTTCTTACCTTCCTCTACATGAGTGATACTACCCATAGAAAACTTGCTAAGGGCTTCTGCCACTATATTGGCCTTGCTAAAATTATATAGCACACTTATATCATAATCTTTTAGCAACTCTAACCACCTCCTCTATCTAAGATTCAACTCCCTCTGAGTAAATACATACTGCAGGCTCTTATGATCATTAAACACATCCACATGAACACCATACAGATAGTGTCTCCATATTTTTAAAGCAAAGACCATAACAACTAACTCAAGATTATGGGTTAGGTAATTCTTTTCATGCGGCTTCAACTATCTAGAGACATAGGTAAAATTACCTCTCTACATCAACACACAACCCAAACCAACTCTAGAGGCATTACAATACACCATAAAACCATCCGTACCATTAGGAAAAGTCAACACAGGGGCTGAGGTAAGTTGAGTCTTCAACTTTTGAAAACTCTTCTCACAGGAATCTGACCAAAGGAACATAACTTTCTTTTGGGTCAATCGGGTCATGGGGGACGCAATAGAGGAGAAACCTTTAACAAAACAATAGTAATATCTAGCTAGACCTAAGAAACTTCTAATGTTAGATGGAGAGATAGGTCTAGGCTAATTTTTTATAGCTTTTGTTTTTTGGGGATCGACCCTAATGCCTTCGACTAAAATAATACGACCCAGAAAGGCTACTAATCTTAGCCAGTATTCACACATGTTGAATTTGGCGAATAGCTGATGATCTCTAAGAGTTTACAAGATAATTCTAAGATGGTCTGCATGGTCATTCTCAGTATGAGAGTACACAAGGATGTCATCTATGAAAACAATGACAAATATATCAAGATACTGTCTGAACACTCAATTTATGAGGTCAATAAAAGTTGTTGGAGCATTGCTTAGAACGAAAGACATGACTAGGGACTCAACAAGACCATAACGAGTTTGGAAGGCTGTCTTTGGGATATCACACTCCCTTACTTTAAGTTGATGATAGCCAGATATAAGGTCTATCTTAGAGAAATAACTTGCACCTTACAACTGATCAAACAGGTCATTAATTCTTAAAAGAGGGTACTTATTCTTAATTGTGACCTTGTTAAGCTGATGATAGTCAATGCACATACACAAAGAACCATCTTTCTTTTACACGAACGGGATAGGTCAGCCCTAAGGAGAGACACTGGCCTTATGAAACCTTTATCTAAAAGATCTTTCAGTCGCTCTTTCACCTCCTTAAGCTCTACAGGTGCTATATGGTAGGGAGGAATAGAAATAGGTTAAGTGTTGGGAAAAAGGTCAATCTCGAATTCTATCTCTCTATTGGGAGGTACGCCTGGGAGATCTTCTAAAAAAATATCAGGAAACTCATTAATAGTGTTGACTGACTAAATAGTTAGAGCCGCATACTTAGTGTCTTTAACTCTAACAAGGTAATAGATGCAACCTTTAGATATTAGCTTTTTGGCTTTAAGATAGGAGATAAAATAACTCTTGGGAGATACTATACTCCCGGACCACTCAAAATCTGGTTCATCATGAAACTGAAACTTAACCACACAGGTACGACAGTCTATAGATATATAACAAGAGTGAAGATAATCCATACCCAGAATAAGGTCAAAATCTACCATATCCAACTCTATCAAATCAGCAAGCAAGACTCTATGAAGAACAGTAACAAGACAATTTCTACACACTTGCTTAGCAACAATTGACTCTCTTACTGGAGTAAAAACTAGGAAAGGCTCAGGAATCTTTTTGGGACTCATTTAAAAATTCACAGCTACAAGTGGGGTCACATAAAAAAAACCTGACTTGGGGTATAACAACACATAAACATCAAAGTGGAATATGTGGAGCATACCAGTGACAATATTGGGAGAGTCATCCTGCTCCTAACTGGATAGTAGAGCATAGAATCTGTTCTGGCGCTAACCGCATGCAGTTCTAGATAAAGCACACTGAACAGAGGCAGGACAGGCTACCAGAGCTGGTGTACTAGTAGCCTGTATCTGAGGCCGGGCATCTCTGTTCCCTTGCCTAGTATGCGGACACTCTCTAAGTCTGTGGCCCAGCTTGCCATAACTAAAACAACCCCTCTGGTCTGCTAAACACTCACCGAGATGGTCCCTACCATACTTGATACATGGAGGATAGCGAGGTCTATTACTTACTCTGTTCTAGGATCGAGACATAGAAGACCTGTTCTCTTGCTTCTGCCTGCCTCTAAGCGTGGGAGCACTAGCTGACGAAGGCACTAGCATAGACGAATGACTTTGTAACTATGAGCAGTTCTCTCTATGGGACCTAGCCTGACTATACTCATGCTGCTTGGATCTAGCCCTCTTGTTACCCCTTACTCTATCTCTCTTCCTTATCTTGTCTGCCTCTATCTGTTGTGCATGTATCATCAATCTGGATAGGTCCATATCCCTGTTTAGCATCGCAGTACTATATTCTTTCAACACCAATCCAAATACCCCATTCACAAACTTACTCATACTAGCTCGGGTGTCAGCAATCAGATCAGGAGCATACTTGGCCAACTGATTAAACTTAAGGCAGTATTCCTTAATAGTTATGGAACCCTGTCTCAAGTTTATAAACTTCTTAATCTTCGCTTCCCTCATCTTAAGCAGGAAGAACTTGTCCAAGAATGCACCTTAGAACACCTTCCAAGTCATAGGGGAAACATCCTTACCTCTACCCTTCTTTCATGCTACAACCCAGTCATAAGTAATGTCTTTCAACCTGTAAGACGCCAGCTGAACATTTTTTTCCTCATAAACATGCATCACCTGTGTCATTTTTCTCACCTCCTCAAGGAATAACTATGGGTCCTTATTGCCTTAGACCCATAAAACTTAGACAGATTCATTCGCATAAATTTATAAATCCTAGCAGCAGATAAATCACCTCCCTACTGATTTAGAATTGCGGCTTGGTTATTGGCCTAAACATTCATTGTGACTGCTTATGCTAATGCCTGAAAGGCCGCTCGAAACTCATCATGAGACACAATCTCATTCAATGGATCAACAAGCGAAGGTTGCTCATTATTATTTCTACAGGAATTCGCTCTTCGGGGAGGCATTTTCAAAAATAAGAGGGCATGAATTATAAGATGAGAGGGACAACTGTAGGAATGATAGAATCTGAAAGAAAGAAACAACTTTTTCCTAAAACATCTTGTAAACTCTTGCTCATAGATGTAGCGTGCTACAAATCAATGATCAAGACTGTACTTAACGCAGCTTATCAGACTCCCTAAGACTCCTTAAGCCTTAGTCTCTAATACCAAGTTTGTAACACCCTGAAATCTTATCCCGAGACATCACACTTTTCTTAAGTCTACAAGTAGCCCTAAGTTAACCCTTTGATCCTGTTACTACTTCTAACACTTGATTTAGGATAAATAAGTTAAATGATGATGCCTTACTATGTCAACTATAATCCAAAATAACTGGAAACAATGTCTAGATAGCAAAAATACTGATAGTCTTAAACACAACTTCAACCGATAATCTAGTCTGACAAAGCCTCTACTACTCAAACTGGAGAAATATTAGGACAGACCCCCAACTGACTCGTAATGATCTAAAAGTAAAACTCAAAACACTATGAAAGTAGAAAAGCTACTAATATAGGTCCTCAAACCATAAGGACTCGCCTAGGACAAGGATATAGATAAGATGCTCAGAGATTACTGTCACTGTTGGGACTGAGCACCTGTACCTCATTATGAGAAATGTAGCACACAGGTATATATATGGATCAGCACTTTGGAAATGTACTGAGTATATAGGGGTGTATGCATTTACATAAAACAATATCAATACCCTTTAACAAAATCATACATGCAAATAGGAATCTCTTGCATGGCTTGAATAAGTCTAAAATATAGAACTCATAAATCATGAATAGTGAAACATGTAACACAAATCTCGTGAGTCATTATACTTAACTTTAAAATCTATACTCTTCTCTTATTCTCAGTACTTGAAGGCTAAAGGATGCTTTAAACAATACTTTCAAACTCATGCTTTTATCTTGTGGAGAGTAAAATTTCTTTAAAACTTAAGGACTTAGAACTTTTAGGAGCTTTTAATACTTAGGAACTCTGGAAGATCTTTTAGACTTGGGAGACTTAGAACTCGGGAGTTTCTTCTAACCTATATAAACCAAGTGAGCTACATAGAGTCCAACGTCTCAGCCACATTGGGGAGAGTTGTTATATCCTTGCCATTCGAGTAAAACCTTAACTTTAGTGATCACTATCTC
>NC_061119.1:64876906-64968137 GCF_002878395.1 Capsicum annuum | reverse complement strand
TGTAGTCATACCAATAAATACAGTAGAGCTTATTACCTTAGAATCCCTGGTATGCCAAGATCTACTCTGCTTTGTCATACGATCTAGCATCTCATATGCCTCAATAAAGGTAAGATCCATGAATGACCTACCCGCAGTATTATCTACCACTAGCTTGGTCACCAAATTCAAGGCTCTATATAATATCTCCATCAAATAGATATTTGTCATCTGATGATTTGGGCACCACATAAGCTTCTTCTTGAACCTCTCCCAAGTCTCGTGGAGAGCCTCATTTGGAAGATGTCTAAAATTGCTTATCTCATCTCTTAATTGTGCTCTCTTAGATGGCGGAAAGAATCTTTCTAGGAAAGCATCTTTCAGTTGCCTCCAATTGGTAATAGAGTTGGGAGTTAGCCCATTCATCTATAGAGTTGCCTCTCTAGATAGAGACAATGGAAATAGTCACAAACGAATTGCATTCTGACCAAACCCCAAATTGTCAAACAACTTGCATATTTAGATAAAATTAATCAAATACACATTTAGATCATCGCCTGCAAGTCCACCAAATAACCCTTTGAGTTGTAGCGGCTGGATCATAGTTATAGTAATGTTGAACTTGGCTCTGAGTGCTAAAGCCGAAGGAATAATAGCCCCTGTGGTACCATCCCCATCCAGTTCATCATCGTCCTCATCAAAAGCAAACTGCACAGCTCTGGGTTCAGGTTTCATTCTAGTTGGCGATCTCTATTGATAGGTGCAGCCAAATCATCTACACGTCTTGGATTTAATAGTTCATCATCACCCAGATATTTATCATAAGGATTTGGTACCCGACCTGGGTTATCAGCATTCTACTGATTTACTTGCACAGCTGCCAATGCAGTTAACCTAGCCTGCACCTGTTGAGCAGTTATTCTTTTAGGGTCTCATTGCGCATCCATTCTGCCAATGAGATGTGGTTCAAGATTTATAGGTAATAATAGTTGATCCGATCTCCATGTATTTGGCATGTACCAGAGTCAACCTATTCAAAACAAAAACAACAAACAAAAAGTAAAGTTTGAGAATCTTTAACCAAAGGGTCTATTAACTATCACAAACTTAGTTGACAATTGTATTCCCCAGCAACGGCACCAAAATTTGATACGCCTAAATTGCAACTCTCAGTAGAAAGTGTAAGCGGTCGTTGTCAAATATAGAACCAACTCAGTTGGGTGTCGAATCTCATAGGGAATACTGTGCTCACTAAGTGTTGTAATTGTTACTAGACTGTTGATCAGAGTTTGTTAACCAAAATGGGGGTTTGGTTTTTCTTTAATTTGTAAAATGATAAATTGTAAAAAGATTAGTTCAACTAATGATTTTCTCTGTATTTTGTAACTTTATGAGATTAATCAAACCAGGGTTATGATCACCAAACTGCCAGCATCATTTGGGTTGTGAATTATTTATGAGTTCAACTTAATAAATTCAATTGCAAGAAAGGTTGAATCCTATTCTATATCTATTAGTTTCTCAACCTAAATGGATAGGTTATCCTATAATTTTCTCAAACTCATAGGATGCCTTATTCTTTCAACCTAATTCTCATGTAAGCTAATCCTATTAGGGCATTATCTATTACTCTAAAGGTTAAGGCCCTTAGAATTCATGTAAACATCTTCTTTTCCCCACTAACACTTTCCTCTCAGACAAGTGGTATTCTAGGGCTTACTCCTCAAGTTTGCAACCAAGAAAAGTCATGAAATTGAAGAAAGGTTTATGCAATGTTATTCAATTATGAAACTTAAATTGATTCCCAACCCATAGATGTATTTCACATTAAGGATCCCATAACCCTAGTTATGAGATTTAGCCACAACACTCCATAGAAGATAAAGAATTCATTCTTGTATTATTCATAAATAAATGGAAAGTTTACTTACAAAGAACCCCAAGAATCAGTTCTTGAATCTTCAATGATCAGTTGTTTGATACTAAAATTCCCCAAAGTACTTGGATACCAAGAGGTTCAATAGATGAAAAGAAAACTTGTAAAAGGTAAAAGATGCGTTCTTAACCCTAAAAATTGGTATTTATATGTCCCAGCTAAAAAAAGAATTTAAAATTTAAAAATGGAAAAACCGCTTCCCATTTGACAGTCCATATGACGGACCGTTAAAGATCTGATGGTCCACTATCTTTCCCGTCCCTCGATTCATTCGAATGACAGTTTTCGGATAATATCTGATGGTCCACCTGGCGGTCCATCGATGGACAGATGGTCCGCTATCTTTACCATCGTGGAGTCTTTTTGGAAGGCAACTTCTGGATAAGAACTGACGATCAATCTGGTGATCCGTCCCAAGATTGACGGTCCACCACTTTAACCGTCACGGATTTCCTTTAGAGAACAGGTTCTGGATAAGCATTGATGGTCAATCTGGTGGTCCATCCCATGTCTGACAGTCCACCACCTTGATCGTCACCAAGTCCCTCTGAGAAATAGTTTCTGGATAAGTGTTGACGGTCCATCTGGTGGTCCGTCACATGTTTGATGGTCCGCCATATTGTCCGTAACTCGACTTCTTTGGAGGCCTTGTTTTACTTTTTACTTGACGGTATATATGGCGGTCCATCGTAAACCTGATGGTCTATCATTTTGACCGTCAATTCCCTCTTTTGTTACTTTTTCCAATTTTCTTCTGTGGTTATCTCCTTTCACTGAAACACTAAAAACCTTCATTAAATATCACTTTGGTTGCTTGAAAACATAAAATTTTCCTAATAAAACGATGTTAAATGTTCCGTAAAACACCAAAACATCAATTTTTCCAGGACATGAGAGCATAAAGTCTATTTGGGCACTGCCCACTAGTAGCACTGGAAGTGGCACTCTGCTGATTTGGGCAACCAGACTGGGCTGAGGAATGGTTCTGCTGACCCTGATAACCAAACTAGGGATAATCTCTAATTCTGTGGCCTGGCTTGCCACATCCAAAACAAACATCGCTGCCAGCTCTGCAAACACCCTTGTGGTTCTTACCACAATTCTGACAAAGGGGATTAGTTCGGGCATTACTAACACTACCCTGAGACTTATATCTTGGCGCCCTATCTCTATTACCATCCCTGAATTTAGGAGCAGGAGCACTAGCTAAAGAAGGAGCTGGAACTGATGACTTAGGATGAAACTGAGAACGGTTTCCTCCCTCTGACTTAGGCTGAGCAAAGTTCAAACTACTTGTCCTAGTTCTCTTATTCTGCTTCTACCTCATTCTCATCTTTTGTTTTTCTATCTGTTGATCATGGGTCATAAGCCAGGCTATGTTCATGTCACTATTCAACATAGCGGACCTGTACTCATTGACTACACTATCATTCACCCCAGACTATCATTCACCCCAGAATAAACTTACTCATCTTGGCCCTACTATCTGCAAACATATGAGGAGCATATATGGATAATAGAGTAAACTTAAGAGAATACTCTTTCACCGTCATGTTGCCCTACCTGAGGTTGATAAATTCTAACACCTTGGCTTCTGTCAGCTCTAGGGGAAAGAATCTATCTAATAATACAGTGACAAACTCCTCCCACTCAATACACCCTGCATCAACTGACCTCTCTGACTTCCACTATTTGAACCAAGTGTAAGCAACATCTTACAACTAATATGTAACTACCTCAGCACTCTCACTAGGAGTAACCCACATGATGTCAACCTTCTGAACTTGATCAAGAAATTTCTGAGGGTCCTCATCTAACTTAGACCTGAAAAAGAATGGAGGATTCATTCGGGTGAAGTCCTAAATTCTGGCTGCAGCTGAATTGGCCAATGGGTTTGCTGGAACAATAGCTGGTTGTTCATTCTGAGCAGCAACTGTCTGAGAAAGAGTAGTGAATACAGCTCTAAACTCTGCATGAGAGACATGCTCGCCCAAATAATCATTGGGCTAAGGGGCTGACTGATTCCCAGTTCTCTTCTAGGAAGGCATGTTTTGTAAATAGAAGAGAAAATGATTAAACTGAGAGATTAACTTGAGAATATGCTCACTGGCATGACATGAATACTAAAAAATAGAAAACTATTCCTAAACATCTTATACCCTCCTGCATATAAGTATGGCGCGCAACACACCCATGTACAAGACTCTACTAGATGCAGCTTTAAGACTTGCTAGGACACTGTTAAACCTTAGGCTCTGATACCAAGTTTGTAATGCCCCGAATCTGCTACTCGGAATGCTACACGATGCTCGTGACCCCAAAGCACCACAAGTTAACCCATGACTGATATCTGTACCTGTATACTGTATGACATCATATAAATGTAGAAATAATAGACTGAAACGTGCCATAAGGTTCAAAACGGATAAAACATACTATTTAAGAGTACGGTATATCAATACCAAAACATGAACTGAAATAAACTATCTGAACATACTTTAGTCTAAAAGCATCTAAAATTGAGCTATCTGAATAAGGAGTTGATGGGACATGTCCCCCAACAAACTCCAACTACTAAAATAAACTAAGTAATGTAATAATAAAGAAATGATCATGTCCTTAAAGGATGAGGACTCACTGCTAACTCTGACTGCTGAGATTGGAATGCTACTGATGCTCTGAAGCTCATGCTTCTGAACCTATGGTATAAAATACCATAGAGAAAATGCGTCAGTATGATTGAATGTACTGGTATGCAAGTGAGGTAGGCTGAATGCAAGGTTTTATATGCATGAGCTTTGCTAATCGACTGTATAACATGAAAGTGATAATATATATATGAATAAACGACTGTAAATAAATTCGTGATGATACAAACTATTGAGTCTAAATACTGATAACATAAGTAATGATAATTGATACTAAGTGACTATATCTGACCGGGTAGGTTCTGATGAAACTATTCCATACTATTTTGAGTTGACTGTATCTAATAGTCCTGAATTCTGTAGAACTATTTGAGTTCTATTACTTAGACTGAGACTGAAACTGTAAATGTGAGAAGTAGATATCTAATCGACATACCCCAATTAAAGCAATGTAGCTGAGTTGGGGTCCAATATATAACCCCAATTAGAAGGGTCTCAATACCGCGCCACTGGTAAGGACAAACTGTAAGTCATCCCTCATCTAACAGGTACTCTAAGGAGAACAGTGGGACCCTCATTTAACAGGTTAAACCACCTCATCAACCCTCATCTAACATGTTAGATGTCACAACCTATTCTGGCTATGTAGTTCTAGAGTGCAAGGATTGCTTCTAAGAATCACACCCTCTACTCGCAGGTGAGCTCCCATCCTGTGGCTCACTCGGTGCTAAATCTTACTTCCATCTGATTAAACACTAAATTAATTATATTGAACTGACTGGACTGAGTTTACTAAGTTTTTCTGAGTCATGAGACTGACTGAATTCTACTGAACATAACTTGACTAAGAGTATCTTGAAAACTGATACTAGATCTAGGCACACAGCTAAGTTGTTGGTTACAAGTACCCCCAGGACTCGATAGCATGAAACTGACAAGACATGACATTTCCTGGACTCACGACCATAATTAACAATCCATAATACAATCATTAGGGAATTTCATGAGGCACTTGATTATCATGGTTTGGTACATGAATAGGAAAACATATAAACATGTCATAATTTCATAGGCCAATCTCATGAACAATCCATCAAACAATTTCAATGAATAACAATAACATGGAAGTCATTTTGAACATAAGGGTAAAGCATAGGTTCATCATTTTGGTCATAATTGAGTCATAAGGCATATTTCCTATTCTCTTAGGTATTTTATCAAACACCTTGTATGCATAACTATAAACTTAGTCATGGACATTAAATTAATTCATCATGGTTGAATAAATCAACACAATTTAATAGATTTCAATCCACATGCTAGCATAAATTAATGAAAACACATTTAACGATTCCAACTTGGGTATCATACATAGCATCACCATGATCATAATCAATCCACAACCTAAACATCACAATTTATAATTTAAAATTGGATTCTTGGGCTTTATGGAGGAAAGAAATCCATGAATGAACACTTGACATACCTAGATGGATGATTTCTTGAAGATTGGTGAAGCAAAGCTTTAGTTCTTGACTTGGGATTAAGTATCTAGGGTTTCTTGTTCTTGGGGATTGATCTTTGAGAGAAACCCTAATTTGGTGTGGTGAATGAATAATAAAGTTATCAGCTATGGTCTGGTATAATTAGGGATTAAATCGGGTGGAAAAAAACCCAAATACCATTTTAAAAATTGCTGAACGGGTTCTGCAATGGCTCGTGCAACGATCCGTCGCTAGCTTGATGGTCCGTCAGCTTGACCGTCGCACTTGGACCAGAATAGGGACTTACTGCATTAGTATCGATGGCTTGGGTGACAGTCCATCGCAAGGTCAACGGTCCGTCAACTTGTCTGTCTCACCTGTGCCAGAAGATTGACTTACTGTATTGCCTGGGACGGTTTGGGCAACGGTCTGGTGCTAGCTCGATGGTCCATCAGCCTGACCGTCGCTTCTGAGAAGTTCCAACAGTCCTCTATAAAATGTCCACTAACTCTTCTAGAGACTAGATTTGACATAAAGAAAGTTTGTGGTATTACGCAAAGCCTCTATCCAAAAGAATACAAATATTCGATTGGAACATACCCCAAACCATGGCCAAAACCAATATCCAAAATAAAGCAAAATGTCTAAGAATGTCCATATAATGAAATGGAGCCTTTCAGAAAGATGGAAGCTCACCACTTTAATTCAAATATTGTCCCCAAGTCTATCACTATGAGGAGGAGTCGAACGTCCAGTTCCTGTATAGTGTGGGTATACAGCAGCCAGTAAACGGGTAGCAAATGATCGCTAGCATGTATTTCAGGATAAGGATAAAGTAATACCATTTAAAAACCAAATAAAACCATCCATGATGCTTACAACCATACATATATATAAGTGCCGGGAAAGGGAATCCATGGTTAGCATACATTTAAAACCTTTAACCTGGACTGTGTAACCTTACCGTTTAACCACACCCATGGGTCGTATGGGTTCAGCTCCCCCTACTGAAAGAGTCCCAGTGCGTGTTGCCGCACGACCAGGAAATATCCCATGGGATGATTAGTAAATCCCTCTGATATTAAATGTGACACTCTCACGGGGTCATCGAAGACCCCTCATATCAGTAATCAGTTTCGATCCCCTAGAACCTCCACCTTCCCCAGCTTAGTTACATATCCCGCCATTAATGCCCAAATTAAAAACCATGTCTAAACAATCCAATTACCATTTATTAACCAAGGCCAATTATTGGTGGTATCGTCATACTAACCATACTTGCAAGATTTATCCATAGCCAAACCATTTAGGTTAGGAGGACTCTCAAGTGCCCTTTTCGTTTACCATATTAACCTCTTGAGAGACTATCATATTCTTCACAAGCACAACGAATTAGCCTTAAACCTTTGTAAGCCATTTAAACCATTTATAGTTTCATATATAAGTTGAAAACAAGTAAGAGTTCCATTTAAACAAGTCAAGGCAATGAACATATCTTTATAAGCATTTTATCAAACACGTTGGGGACATAATATGACCAAAACCAATTCCAAAGACCATTAAACCATTACTATGCAAACCAATTTCCCAAAACCACCAATAATGCATATGAAAGCATAATTAAACCATAGGAAACCAATACCAAGCCATTATAAACAAAACCTCTAATTAATAGTTGAAAATCATAAAGCATGCAATATTGAAACCATGAAAACATCCATAAAATCCATGCCTTTTTAGAAGTAAGATGTAGGGAAGAGACATATGCCTTAAACCAAGAAAGATGATGGAAGAAAATCACTAATTCAAACCCCAAAGCAATCCCTAAGTTGAAACCCTAGCTCTTTTCCCCCAAAAGCTCTTGAGAGAATTATGATGTGTTTTGAAATAGTTTATAAGTATTAATGAATAGAATAATAGGGTAATAACCTCCTAAGTGTATTAGAAGTTGTGGGTCATAATTAGGGTAAGTAGGGAAATGGACAGAATACCCCCACTTAAGTCCCTTAAAAACCCATCGCAGGGGTACGACTGGCCCTCTTACGAGTCATACCCTTCCTTACGATTGGTTTCCACCAATCGTACCCAGGCTTTAACCCTTGGATAAGACAATGTCAAGCATACGACTCATCCAACCAAGTCGTAACCTCAGCATATGATCTGTACCCATGATATGTATCCCTGGCAAAATGAATTACCAGGAGGATCAAACACTGCACACCATATGAGTCACCAATATGAATCGTATCAATCCTTATGACTCACATCCCTAATTCGTGACCATTTCAGTGATCAAAACCATCCCACCTACTAACACTAGTTAGCTTATGACAGAACCATACCACTCGTACCCTGGAGTCGTATTGAGTCTGGAAACGGATTTCAAGGAAAATTTCTAAGGCCAAAACCCAGGATGTAACATTATCCCCCCACTAGGAACATTCGCCCCCGAATGATGGATAAGGTAGGGGTAACCACACACAGAGTCAGTTGAATTATCAAACATATTCCCAACCTTCATCAAAGTTTGGAAACAAAGAGGCAAACATATTAATCTTTCTTTAACAAACTCAAAATATAATGATGTGTTCAAGAACACATACCTTCCGCATGAATACCATGAGCAGAAAACAAGAATGGATACTTGGACTTCATGTCCTATTCCGTTTCCCACGTATCTCCTTCTACCTTATGGTTCCGCTATAGAACCTTAGCCAAAGCCACATCCTTGGTCCGCAACCGACGAACTTGACTATCCAATATCTCAACTGGGACCTTTTCATAAGACAGAAAATCCGAGATATCCAACTCTTTAAAAGAAACAACCAAAGAAGGATTACCAATACACTTTTTCAACATAGAAACATGAAAGACCGGGTGAACCAAACCCAAATTAGATGGCAACTCTAACTCATAAGAAACATTACTAAATCTCCGTGAAATAACATAAGAACTAATAAATCAAGGACTAAGCTTCCCCTTCTTGCCAAACCGCACCACTCTCTTCATTGGAGACGTCTTCAGGAATACTCTGTCCCCAATCTCAAACTCCAGATATCTACGCCTAACATCCGCATAAGATTTTTGGCGACTCTGGGCAGCCTTAAGCCTATCCTGAATCACCTTTACCTTCTTCATAGCTTGATACACCAAATTGGGACCAAACATATCCGCCTCACTAAGCTCAAACCATCCAATAGGAGATCTACACCTCTTACCATACAATGCCTCAAAGGGAGCCCTACCAATACTAGAATGATAGCTATTGTTGTAAGTAAACTCGACCAAAGGTAGACACTCAACCCAACTACCATTATAATCAATCACGTATCCCTGAAGCATGTCTCTAATGTCTGAATCATTCTCCCCACTTGCCCATTTGACTGTGGATGAAAAACCGTACTCAGACTAACCTTAGCCCCCAATACTTTTTGGAAAGACTGCCAGAAATGAGATATAAACTATGTAACATGATAAAAAAGAATTGAAACAGGCACCACATGCAGCTTCACAATCTCTTGAAGATACAACTTCGCATAATCTTCCATCGAAAAGGTAGTCCTTACTGGCATAAAGTGAGCAAACTTAGTCATCGTATCCATGATGACCCAAATCAAATCAAATTAGTTCTGAGACTGAGGAAGAATAGTAATGAAATCCATATTGATAATCTCCCACTTCCATTCAGGTAACTCTATTTCTTAATGCAACCCACCAGGCCTCATGTGCTCAACATTAACCTATTGACACATTATACACTTGGCCACAAAATCAATCACATCTCTCTTTAAACCATTCCAGCAATAGATCTTCTTAAGATCATGATACATCTTTGCCGAATCAGGATAGATGACAAAGCGTGACTCATGTGCCTCAGCTAAAATTCTTTATCGTAACCCATCGGCATTTGGAACACACAACCTCCCTCGGTACCATAAAGTATCATAACCACTAATCTCAAACACCACACCTTTTGCCCACCAACATCACTCTTGATTTTTATTAAGATCAGATCCAACACTTGTTTCTCCTTAATCTATGCACCAAGAGATAATCAAACCACTTCTTGCACCATCACACCACTATTTTTGGAATCCAAGAGATGAACTCCAAGATTAGCCAAGTGGTGAATATCCTTCACTAATTCCCACTTTCCTTCCTCCACATAAGCTAAATTGCCCATAGAAAACCTGCTAAGAGCATCAACAACCACGTTAGCCTTACCTGGGTGGTATTAAAGACTCGTATCATAATCTTTAAGAAGCTTAAGCCACCTTCTTTGACTGATATTAAGTTCTTTCTGAGTAAATGCATACTGAAGACTCTTATTATCAGAAAAGATATCTACGTGAACACCATACAGATAATGCCACCATATTTTTAAAGCAAACACAACTGCCAACATCATGGGTAACATAATTCCTCACATGTACCTTCAACTGCCTGGAAGCATAGGCAATCACCTTCCTATGCTACATCAAAACACAACCAATCCCTACCCTAGGTACATCATAATAAATCACAAACCCATTATTGCGTTCCGGCAAAGTCAAAATTAGAGCCAAAGTCAACCTATCTTTCAACTTCTTAAAACCCCCCTCACAAACATCCGATCAAGAAAACTTAACCTTTTTCTGAGTTAACTTAGTCAAAA
The DNA here is from genome assembly GCF_002878395.1 of Capsicum annuum. Taxonomy (NCBI): domain Eukaryota; kingdom Viridiplantae; phylum Streptophyta; class Magnoliopsida; order Solanales; family Solanaceae; genus Capsicum; species Capsicum annuum. The sequence continues at coordinate 64,957,436 of NC_061119.1, read as the reverse complement.
GAGCATCTATTGATGAGAATCTTTCCATAAATTACCTATAATACCCGGCTAAACCCAAGAAGCTCCAAACATCAGATGGAGTCATGGTCCTAGGCACCCCTTTACCGCACCAACCTTTTGAGGATCAACCATTATCCCCTCACTAGAAATAATATGACCCAAGAAAGTCATGACGTTCAACCAAAACTCACACTTAGAGAACTTGGCAAATAACCACTATTTCTTTAAGGTCTATAACACCATACGGAGGTGACTTGCATGATCCACCTCACTTATCGAATACACCAGAATGTCATCAATAAATACATTGATAAAGGGATCTAAATACAGCCTGAACACTTTTTTCATCAAATCCATAAATGTTGTCGGAGCATTGGTCAACCCAAATGGCATCACCAAGAACTCAAAATGCCCATATCGAGTAGGAAAAGTTGTCTTAGGGATATCCACCTCCCTAATCTTAAAGAGATGGTACCCAGACCGATGATCTATCTTAGAAAAAAACTTGGCACCCTATAATTGATCAAGCAGATCATCTATCCTTGGGAGAGGATATTTGTTCTTAACTGTTACCTTGTTCAACTGCCTATAGTCAATGCACATTCGAAGGGAACCATCCTTCTTATGCACGAACAACACCGGTACACCCCACAGAAAAATACTAGGACAAATAAACCCCTTATCTAGAAGATCCTTAATTTGCTTCTTGAGTTCCCTTAACTCAGCTAGAGCCATTATATACAGAGGAATAGATATTGGACAAGTGTCTGGAAGCAAATCAATACCACACTCTATTTCCCTATTCGGAGGAACACCAGGAAGATCATCTGGAAAGACCTCTAGAAACTCATTAATTACCAGAACTGACTGCAAAGAAGGACCTTCCGAGTTAGAATCTTTAACCCAAACCAAGTGATAGAGACACCCTTTAGATATTAACCTTTGAGCTCTAAGATAAGAAATAAATCTCCTCTTAGGAGCTAAAGAACAACCCTCCCATTCTATTTTTGACTCACCTAGGAACCTAGAGATGACCTTATAAGTCCGACAGTCTAAAGATGCATAACAAGAATTCAACCAATCCATACCTAAAATCACATCAAAATACATCATTCCTAACTTAAACAAATCTACCAAGGTTTGCCTATCACCAATAGATACCCCCCTCATAGACTCATTCAATAATGACCGAGTCTTTTATAGGGGTAGAAACAGAAAAAGAATCCAAAATAATTTCTAGATCAAAAATAAAAGTATATCTATATAAGGAGTCACATTAGAAAAAATGGATCCCAGATTAAGCAAATAATATATGTCATAGGAAAAAAGTTGTAACGTACCAGTAACAATATCAGGTGATGCATCGGATTCCTACTAGGACGCTAAAGCATACAACCTGTTTTGACCAATACTAGAACCAGGAGCAGTAATAGAAGCAGATGCCACATCACCAAGTGTAGAAGCAGAAGATGAAGCCACTAGAATCTAATTCGCCCCCGTAGCAACCTTATTGACTAGATAATCCTTGAGCCAATGGACAACCTGACCACACTTAAAGCACTTATATCTACCTTCCTCATGGAATCCCCAATGAGGACAACTACAAAACAAATAAGGAGGGCATGAAGAAACATACTGATCTCCACTCACCTGATATTGGTCAACTAAGCCCAAGAATTATCACCACCTTGGTGACGCCTATTGTCCAACTATTGTGGGTAAGAAGTACTAGCATCAGAGAAGGAACCAAAACTCTCCCACTTCTTTTTCTAACACTTGCCACCATTTCTACTACCCTAAGACTTTGCACCTCCCTGATCAGAAAATCTTCCCCACTTTCCCCGCATATCCCCAAATTTTGCCTGCTTTCTATTCTCATCCTCAACCTGTTGCATATGAACTGTCAACTTAGAGATGTCCATATCCCTAATGAACAATGCAGTTTTTCTCTTCAAAATCAAATCTCTAATCAACTCGGAAGTAAACTTCCTTATTCACGACCTCATATAAGACACAAATCAGGAACATACCTTGAGAATTGATGAAACTTCCAGGCATATTCCCTAATAGACATCTTTGTTTGACTAAGGTTCATAAACCCCTCCATCTTAGCTTCCCTTAACTCCTCAGGAAAGAAACAACCCATGAAAGCATTAGAAAAGGCCTTCTACAACCCTTCCTCTTTCATATCACCCTTATCTCTATCCCACTCTTCATACCACTGATAAGCAATATCTTTGAGCTGATAAGCTACAAAGCTAACTCCCTCTACATCAGAAGCCTGTATAACTTGAAATATCTTTTATAGTTTATCTAGAAAGCCCTATGGTTCTTCTTCCACCTTTACTCCCATAAAAGTAGGAGTACCCATCTTTCTAAATTAGCCAACCCTTATGGTCTCAGCAGAAAAAGCACTAGCCATACTCACTGAGCCTAAGCAATAACTATCTAAGTAATAACATAACTAGACTGATGAAACTCTACATTCATCACGTTACCGTGAGGGGCCTAAGGAGAAATAGTAGGAATAGAAGGAACTCCAGCATAATCGGGAATAGGACCGTGAGATCAAAGATGTACTCCAGACGTAGGAGGTACCCCTTCAACATTATCTCCAGACGGGAAGAAAGAATTTCTTAGTATTCCAGATCTAGGAGGCATGATCTGAAAGACAAACAACAAAGGATTAAAGAAGATTCCAGGACTAAGAATTTCAATAAAGTAGAATATTCCTAAATGTCTCGCAGCTTCTCTCTTATAAGTTTGGCGTATTTTACACCCCTACAAAAGATTTTACTCAACACGAATTTGTGGACCTCCCAGTTGACCATGAACCTAAAGCTCTGATACCAACTTGTCACGATCCGAACCAGGGCCTAGACGTAATAGGTATCCCAAGTCCAACAAAGAACGAGGACCCCTCCTTAACCCAAACCAACCACCTTTCATAACCTTGGATGTGCTAAATTTCAAGCATATAACAAGATTGCATAAATGCTCTCATAAAGACTTTGGGATATGGTCACAACTGTGAATACCCCAACCAAGTTGACCCATACAAAACCAACCATCCATACCAGACCAAACCAAAAAAAATATGAAAACATAATATGATAATCAAACCTAAAAGGTAATACGATGGAACAACTAATAATATCATCAAATGATGTCAGCCCCAATACCAATGCCAATGCTAAGGCCGATGCCAATATCGATTCCGCCCATACTAATCCCCAAAAGTACCATAAATTCTCTATCTAAAAGAATACAAATATCCTATAATGACTCGGAACTACCTTCTAGTAATCAAATAGTGCTCATGACCCTGAGGGACCACAAGCTAACCTTTTTTGATATCTGTAACTAAGCACTACATAATATACTGAAATAAATGTAGAAAACTGGTGAAAACTTGCCATAAGGTTCAAAACATATAAAATAATCAATACTAAAAATTGAATACTAATACATCTGTCTGAAAATCCTCTAAACTTGTCTGAAAAAAAGTGGATGGGACATGTCCCCAACTAACTTCGACTACTGAATATAAACTGAATCTAATGTAATAATAAAAATAAGGATTATCCTTGAATGAAGAGGACTCACTACTACATCTACTGTTGCTAACTAAGTCTGGACTGCTAAGGGTGCTATGGATCTTGCGCTTCAAAACCTGTGCTATAAGACACCATAGCACAAAAGAAAAGTATGTGTCGGTACTTTAAATGTACTGGCATGCTAGATGAGGTAAGGCTAAATGCAAGGGCTTATGCTTGGACATAACTTAACTAAATAATCATGAAAGTACTAAATTAGGACTTATGCATGAAGGCACAAACCATAATTGAAATCATCGTGACTCTAAATACTGATACTCAGATACTACTTTACTAATAATTGAACTCACTACTAATACTGAGATACTGAATAACTGAGTCTATCGAGATTAATGTCTAAACTTGCTGATATTGATTTATTATATCTGATATCAAGCCTGTATAACGGGTGACCTCTGAGTTTACTGATAATAATGCCTAATACTTGATAAACTGATTCTGAGATCAAGCCTATATAACGGGTGACCTCTGAGTTTACTAATAATGAATATGATGGTCTGAATCTGAGATCAAGCCTATAGAACGAGTGATCTCTAAGTCTACTGATAATGAATATGATTGTCTGAATCTGACATCAAGCTTATTAATGGGTGATCTCTGATTATACTGATATTAAATATAATTTTCTGAATCTGAGATCAAGCCTATATAATGGGTGATCTATGAGTCTAGTGATATTGATTATGATTGTCCGAATCTGAGATCAAGCCTATATAACAGGTGATATTTGAGAGGTAGTCAAGCCTAGTATAATGGGTGACTCCTCAACTGAATTTTATTACTGACCCTAAATCTGAAACTAAGACTGTGAGAGGTAATCATCTAACCGACATACCCCTTCTAGATAGTTGGGGTCCAACAAGTACGCCAGTTAAAAGGGTGTCAGTACCGTTCCACGAGTAAAGACACTTCTCTCTGAACCTAAGATGTCATGCCTAATAAAACAGGTGATACCTGGTTGAGCCAAGCCTAATATAACGGGTGACACCTAGGATGTAGTCAAGCCTAATATAATGGGTGACTCCTTATCCTACGTTGGCTACGTAGTTCTAGAGGTATAGGGATTGTGACTAACGACTTTGCCTAAATAATGAGAAAGCCACCATCCCTGTCCTCGCTCAGTGCTAAATGCTACTTCTAATTAAATAGACACTGAACTAATTCTTAAACAGTACTAGACTGGGTTGAATCTCTTACTTTTCATATTGCTCAACAGATCTGATTGATTTCACTTGGTTCTATTATCTGACGAAATACTACTGAATCTCGTTTCTGACTAGATGATACTAAGTTCTGATTTGATTACGTGAATGTTATTGAGGTCAAAACTGAACACTTGAATACTACTAAGATCTGAGCTGAGTAATGAACTGAAGCCGGAATGCTAATGATACTTAGATTACTGAGATTTCTTAAGTTTTGTAACTGTCTAAGAGTACTGAGTTCTATAACTCACTAATTTCTAAGAATTGTGGCTTGACTAAGATTGCCGTGAAAACTGACACGGGCTCTAAACTTGCAGCTAAATTATCGAGTATAAATACCCCCAAGACTTGATAACATAAAACTAAAACATAAACATTCTTGAATAATCATGACTATGGACATTCATTCACCATTACAATCATTAAATTATCTTTTCAAGAACTTGAAAATCATAAATATGGATAGTATAGGGAGACATGCTATTGGCTCATACTCCATTCAACAAGGTCTTGCAACAAACATTTAACATGCATTGAAGATCATATAATTGATGGATTTTATGCTAACATGTCACAATCCATTCATTAAGGCTTTTCAACAAACACTTGGCATGCATGAGCTTGCACACAATTGGGGATTTCTAGTCAACATGCTATAATGGCTCTAATTCCTTCACATAAGCATTTTATCAAACATATAGGAAGCATACTTTGGTTATACCATAGATTGTATACTTAATCATTAAGAATACACCAATATTATGCAACTTGAAGAGGGTTTATCATGAATATCATACAATTCATCACATACTAGAATCAACTACTAGAATCAACTCTTGAAATTGGTAGTCTAAATCATGAATTAAAACTCAATAATAACATGAACTTCAATTTCAATTCACATGAATCATGAAAACTCATAAATATAAGATCTTTGAATTTAGAAAAGGATTCTTGAACTTCTTGGGTGGAAGGAACCCAAGAATCAACATCTAACATACCTTGCTATGTAATTCTTGAAAGATTCACGGTGAAACCTTGATGATTTGGGTCTTGGATTAGAAACCCTAGGTCTTGTTCTTGAAGAAAATTGAGAGAAAAACAATGATATTTGGATTTTCTTGTGCTGAATCTTGTGTTAAAGAGTATATATAGGGGTTGGTAAAAGACTTTTTTTTCCCTTGGAATTAACATCCAGAATTAGAAAAAAAAATCCCAATTTTACATGATGGCTCTATGCACCATAATCGCGCCAGCTTACTGGAAATTGGATAATTGGGAAACTACTTAATGGCGCGATGCGGTGGAAATTGCGTTGCCACCTTGGTTGCACATTGGAAAGACACCGCGACATGGTGGAATCATGGAGGCTTACTGGAATTTGAAAATTTCCATTTTGGCTGGCTCCGCGATGCGCTAAAGTGCCAGGTGGTATAATGTCTCACTAAAATGGCTCTAACTCTTCACGTGAGTGTTGGATTTAGGCTAATTTCATATCGACGGAAAGCTTATTCAATTATTTACATAACAAAATATTGATATAAGGAAATTCTACACGGTTTAAAATATTTCTCACTTTGGAATTCATTTCTTGATCTTTTAAAGTCGGAATTACACTTTACTTGATACGCTCTAAGTCTCAAACTACGAGAGAACTTTGCGGGGTCTTACAATATATGCCCTTTAGAAACATTCATCATCAAATGTTGCTTGATAGGTTAAGAATACTGATCGACTGAGCTTACTTAAAAAATGAGAATATCTGAAACATGACTATTTGTGACATGGAACTAATGATATACTGAGATTTCATACTAAACATGCATATCTGATGCATGGAATACACGATTGAAGTTACTCAAAAGATAAATTCTCATAATGGACATGCATATCTGATGCATGGATTCGTGACTGGGTTTTTCTCGTGAATGCATGACTGTATACACTAATGAATTGAACTCTTTCTACTAAACATGCATATCTAATGCATAAATACTTGACTGAGGCTACTTATAAGCTGAATTCTCATAATGCATATCTGATGCATGAAAAACTGACTCATGAATGGACGACTAAAATTACTAATAAGCTGAGCTTCTTCTACTGAACATGCATGTCTAATGCATGAATACTTGACTGAACTGACTTTTGAATGCTTGACTAATTATGCAATGATAATGGATGCTAGCTTTGTGAGAAATATCTGAACATGCAACTAAATGGGTTTAAATACATAAAAGCATTGAGGAATTACGGGGTATCTCCCCCTTGGAACTCTATGTATCTCTAAGAACACTTTGCTGAAATACTAGGGTTGTGTACAGGGCACCTACAAACTGGGTCATGATTGATCTCTGAGATCTGAAGCTAATGCATGACTCATAAGCTGAACTTATACTCGTAAATAGTAAGATACTCTATCTTGGAACAATTACATTATGGAGATTTCTAATAGCATGGTTAGGTGAAGAACTGAAATAAAAAACTATGTGAATCTGACTGCGACTGCTAAACTGACTTACTGGCTCTACTAACTAACTCATGCTAAAAACTTAAGCTAAAAATGGGAGCTAAGGATTTAAGGATGCATATCATAAAGATGAAGGACTCATAACATACCGGAATCTATACCAGGGAACCTTTCCTGATCATGGTGAGTCTGAAGCGCAGAGAGTCTGTTCTGACGCTAACAACTATTAGCACCGAAAGTGGCACCCTACTGAGGCAAATCTTTACCCCTCTGAGCTATTATTCTAAACTCCTACAGTCTATGTCCTGACTTACCATATCCAAAGTATAAATCGCTGCCTGCTCTACACACCCTCTTATGATTCCTACCACATTCTTTACAGAACGGTTAGGTGAGAACACTCTTCACACGACTTAATGACTTAGAGCGTGGTGCTCCATCTCGACTGATATTCTTAGACTTAGACACTAGTGCCTGGAATGATAGTGGAACTGGTGCTAAGAACCTCTTATGGTACTGGAAGCGATTACCACCCCTTGATCATGGCGTAGAGGAATTTGTTTTAGCCCTATGATTCATCCTACACTCTTTTTTTTAAGTGCAAGTCAAAAGCCTAGATAGGACAGTATTCTGCAAATTGTTCTGAGCAACTACTGCATGATCTAAGGTGGTGAAAGCAGCTCTAAATTCTGCATGAGAGACATGCCCATTTGAGGGATTCAACCGAATAGGCTGAGAGGCTGACTGATTTTCATTACTTCTTTTGCTAGCTTCTCTGAAAGACATATTCTATATATAAAAATAAATAGATCAGGATGAGAATTATCTGGAACTTATACTCACTCGCACGACATGAATATTGAAAGAAGGGAAACTGTTCCTAAAAACATCTTATAGCCTCCTGTACATAGATGTAGTGCGCAACACACCCATGCACAAGACTCTACTAGATATGGCTTTTCATACTTCCTAGGACACTATTGAACCTTAGGCTCTGATACCAAGTTTGTAATGATCTGGGACTACCCCTAGTCATCACACGGTGCTCATGACCTCGAGGGACCACAAGCTAACCCTTTCTGATACAATAATAAAAATAAGGATCATCCTCAAATAAAGAGGACTCACTGAGTTCTAAGAATCGTGTCTTGACTGAGATTACCATGAAAACTGACATGGGCTCTAAACTTGCAGCTAAATTGTCGAGTATAAATACCTCAGGACTCGATAACTTAAAAGTAAAACATAAATATTCTTGAATATTTATGACCATGGACATTCATTCACCATTACAATCATTAAAGAATCTCTTCAAGCACTTGAAAATTGTAAACATGTGATAGTATAGGGAGACATGTTATTGGCTCATACTCCATTCAACAAGTTCTTGCAATAAATATTTAACATGTATTAAAGAGCATATAATTGGTGGATTTCATGCTAACCTGTCACAATTCATTCAGTAAGGATTTTCAACAAACACTTGGCATGCATGAGCTTGAACACAATTGGGGATTTCTAGTCAACATGCTATAATAGCTCTAATTCCTTCACATAAGCATTTTATTAAACATATGGGAAACAGGCTTTGGTTATACCACAGATTCTATACTTAATCATCAAGAATACACCAATATTATGCAACTTGAAGAGGGTTTATCATGAATATCATACAATTCATCACATACTAGAATCAACTCTTGAAATTGGTAGTCTAAATCATGAATTAAAACTCAATAATAACATGAACTTCAATTTCAATTCACATGAATCATGAAAACTCATAAATATAAGATCTTTGAATTTAGAAAAGTATTCTTGAACTTCTTGGGTGGAAGGAACCCAAGAATCAACATCTAGCATACCTTGATATGTAATTCTTGAAAGAGTCACGGGGAAACCTTGATGATTTGGGTCTTGGATTAGAAACCCTAGGTCTTGTTCTTGAAGAAAATTGAGAGAAAATAATGATATTTGAATTTTTTTGTGTTGAATCTCGTGTTAAAGAGTATTTATAGGGGTTGAAAAAAGACCCTTTTTTCCCTTGGAATTAAAATCCAAAATTAGAAAAAAAATCCTAATTTTACATGCTGGCGCGATACATCATAATTGCACCAGCTTACTAGAAATTGGACAATTGGGAAATTACTTCATAGCGCGACACGGTGGAAATCGCGTTGCCACCTTGGTTGCAAACTGGAAAGACACCGCGATGCAGTGGAATCAAGTTCACTGAAATTTGACAATTCCCATTTTAGCTATGATACGAGTATACCAATCTGTCCAATAAGGTCACAATAATTCACACGTAGCCAAGCTCGGGAGTTACAAAAACTCCAAGCCATGTTCATGCAAATGGCCGTGTGTGAGTTGGTACTTAAGCCTTCCAATGGATTAAATGTTTTTAAGTGTGAAGAGAAGCCTTGAAGTGTAATAAACTTACACTCCAAGGCCACCTCTTGGCAAAGGTAGGATGGTCATTTGTTATCTCACTTTGTGGACTAACATAAATAGATAGTGTTAGGGTTATTTTTGAGTTAGTTCATTCATATTTTGGAAGACAACAAACACTTTGTTATATTTTGGAACTTCTCCCTTCCATTGGAGAATCCCCAATTTTGAAAACTCACTAGTAGAGTGATACTAGTGTTGTCTCTTGGCTAGAAACTAGGGTCTTGGGGTTCTTTGAGTTCCTCTTGGTCCAAGTAAGATCTTGGTGTTAATATTCATTAATCTTAGGGTCCTTTCTCTTGTTAGGGTTCTTAGATTATTGAATATTATGTGTCAAGTTACTATTCCTCTTGTAATCTTGTTAATCTTGTGTTGTTGGAATATTGAAGTCTAGTGAAGCCGTGTGAGGCTATTTTGATTCACTAGCATTATTATTGACTTGCTCGTTCTTGTTTTTAATATCATCTTCTTATTTTAAAAACGTGACTCTTGAAGACTAGTGAAGTCGTGTGTGGCCTATTTCGATTCACTAGTACTTGTTGTTCATCTTATTGTTCTTGTTGTTGTTTGTTTCTTGTGTTGTGAACTTGGGCTCATATCATTTTATATCAAAGCTTCCAGTTGATTTTGTTCTAACAAAATCAATCTTGGGTTTGGTAGTTGAAAAATACCCAAAAAAAATGTTGTTGAAATCTGAAAATTCCAAAAAAAAAAAGAGAAATCTGTCCATCTTGTTCTTGGCCTAAAAAATTATATTGTGTTGTTATCTTGGCCGAGATTGGTGTTTGTGTGTTTATATATAGATGTTATTTTGTTTTTATAGTTTGTTTATTGTGTTGATTTCTTTCTCATCAACACAAAAGGTGTCTAAAGCTAAGTTGAGCTTAACATATTGACATTGCTATTGTGGACTTGAAGTGGTAGTATAATGAACTTCAAGTAGGCTGAGTTTGTGTGTTGTTGCTTGACTTTAAAGTGGGCTATTGTTGGTGAATTGTGGTTGTGTTCTTGAGGTATTTTTGTGGTGATCATCTTGATATTATCATCATCTCATATCTTGACCACTATAAAGACTAAAATAGATCCAAAAGGGTTGTAAGACAAGGTTGTAAAGTTGTTTGTGAAAAGACTTGCCAACATCACTTCCTTGACTTAACAACCACTTTCCCTTAAAACAAGGATCCTTATCTTGTGGAACTAGTAAATTCAAGCGTCATTTTTTGAGTTGGAAAAAGTTGAAAAGTTACAAGACTTTACTTTCCCTCCAAAAGCAAAGTCATCCATTCCATGCAGCCACATCACCTAAATCACTGTTCACATCATTAATTAAGCTCAATTTTGATATTCTAGTTTCTAATTATTGATTCTTAGTTTCTTCTAATTGACTCGAGAACTAATTATCAAGATAGTACATTCCTACTAGGTTGTCTATTAGTCCTTTGAAGCCTTGTATTCGTGTCATCGTTTGTTTATGTACTTTTGTCGTTTGAATACGTTGTAACTCCTTGACTCAAGTCCGATAAGAATTCTTTGAGTTTCAAACAATAATCTACTCTAGACAAGAGCATACTCAAACCTTAAGGATTTATGGGTTACTAGCCAATCTACAACACTTGTAGAGCTCGAGTGTGAGTGATCTGAGAATGTGTAAGTGGGGAGAAGTTTTAAACTAACGTGTTTTTTGCTTGTGTAGGTGATACCTTGACAATGGAGGAAACCACATCTCAAATCGCGGATTCTAATAAAATAGAGAATATGAGGGTCATTCTTGAGTCTATGACCCGAGCTCTAGAAATGTTAAGTACGGAAGTGGGAGCCATAAGAGGAGAAGTGACGACTATTAGTAGGAGGTTAGAACAAGTGGAGAGTCAAAGGAACTCTCGTCCTTCTACTCCTTGACATGTTTTATCAAGTGGACATGATAGAAATTCCTCCGCCACTATTACTCCCGAAACATGGCCATAATTGCCAAATCCTTCACTAGCTCCACTAAATGCCGCAAGCCAAACCACTTATAACCCCTAAACCGAGACTCCAATAGACCAACCCATTCCCAAACTCTTTAAGTTTTGCAAGAGGGACTCAAACATCAAATTCTTCCATAAAATCCAAACCCTCTCTTCCAAGCTTCACTAAACCAAAGACCACCACCTCCACAAAATCCAATCCCTCCAAATCAAGTTCCAAATGTCCAAAACCATCCCGTCCACTTTGAGGAATATGGTAGAGAGTGTTATAAAGGGTATGGATCCTTTGATGATGCTTACATGAGGAAAGAAGAGATTAAAGGGCGACGTATGGATCTAAGAATATACCGAGGGTATGGATAAAGGGAAAACCAACACCAAGAGAGAGACGTAAGCATCAATACCATCAAATTGAGCCTACCTATCTTTAAGGGTGAAAGTAACCCCGAGGTGTATCTTGCTTAGGAGTCGACGTGTGATAAAGTGTTTTAAGTGAATGATATAACGAAGGAGAAGAAGAGTTGTTATGCCGTAGCTCACTTTGAAGGTTATGGAAACACATGGTGGGAATATATCAAACGGTTTGGTATTGATTTGATTGATGGACAACCACCACCATGGTTTCGGTTGAGGTATCTAATGAGGCAATGGTATCTTACTGAAAGTTATCGTCATGAGTTTCTGGCTAGGTTGTACAATTTGCAATAAGGGAATCGAAGTGTGATGGCATATTATGATGAGTTTCAACAACTCATGTTGAAGCTTGATCATCGTGGAGAACAAATTGGTCATGACATCATTCGGTTCAAGTGTGGGTTGAACAAAGAGATCTCCACTCATTTCATGTTTCACAAGTTTGATACCGTAGAAGGAATTTTCCAAGCGGCTCTTGAGATTGAAAGGGAGATTAAAGAGAGGTCGTTGTTCAAGGCAAAGGGACCATCAACCTCAAGTTGGCCGAGGAGCAAAGATATGTTTCAAGCATCTTTGGGTTGGCCCAAAAATAAGTACCAACCCAACACTATAAGGCTGCTCGAGCCTAAAACAGTCCACAAATTTCCTCCCCGACAAGAAGCTCACAAGTATCCTAATCCTAAAGGGTTTTAATGTTTCAAGTGCCAAAGTTGGGGACATAAAGCCGATGAATGTCCAAACTGATTCAATTTGATCCTAAGGTAAGGGATATTGTATTACCTTGGTGAGAAAGTGGGTCTTGAAAAAGAAGAGAATGAGGCCGAGCCTCGAGATGGAGAGGAACCCAAAAATAAGCTACATAATGATGATGATGATGATGGTGATTGTGAGGATGTTTATCCACAAGAAGAAGAGTGCAGGGTTCCAAACTTTGTAGTGAAGCGTACTATGATTAGTAAGGTGATAGATGATCTTAGCCAACAGAAGAATCTATTCCATACCAAATGTCTTGTGAAGAGAAGAGTGTGCATTTTGGTGATAGCTAGTAGTAGTTGTGAAAATGTTGTTAGTGTTGCTATGGTGAACTTCTTAAAATTGCCAACTATATTTTATACTAGCCCTTACAAGTTGCAATGGTTGAATGCATATGGTGAATTAAAAGTCATGAGGCAATGTGTGATACGGTTTAAGGTAGGAAACTACCACGACGAAGTGCTTTGTGACGTAATACCAATGCAAGTGTGTCACTTGTTGTTAGGTAGACCTTGGAAATATGATAGGTCTACCAAACATGATGGGAGTCTAATCTATATAAACTTAAAAAGAATGGTCGAAAGGTCACACTTCATCCACATTTGCCTTCATGAGTGAACGAGTTGCATCAAAGGATGACAGAATTGAAAGAAAAGGGGAAGAAATCCAAAAATAAAGAAAAAAAGGGGGAACCCATAGGTGGGTAGTGGGGATATCTGAGGCTACCTCAACATCAAAGGGAAAAGAAAACATGGTGATGTTGGTTAGAAAGAAGGAGCTCTTCATAGATCATGATGAGGAAACACCCATGCTTCTTTTGGCAGATTGTTTTAATATTAAACCCACTAATTCTTCTATTTCTCCTTTGATTTCTTGTGTGTTGCAGGATTATAAAGATGTTTTTCCCAAAGAGCTTCCACAAGAGATGCCCCCATTTTGAGGAATTGAGCACCAAATAGATTTTATGCCGGGATCACAATTGCCAAACAAACCAGCTTATAAGAGCAACCCGATGGATACCAAGGAATTGCAATGCAAGTTGAGGAACTCCTCAACAAAGGGTATATCAAGGAGAGTATGAGCCCTTGTGCAGTCCCGGTGCTACTAGTTGCCAAAAAAGATGAGACTTGGCGTATGTGCGTTGATTGCCAAGCCATCAACAGATAATGGTAAAATATCATCACCCTATTCCTAGGCTAGATGATATTCTTGATGAATTGAGTGGTTCGTGTTTTTTTTCTAAAATTGATTTGAGGAGTGGCTATCACCAAATCTATATGTAATCGAGCGATAAATAGAAAACTGCCTTCAAGACCAAATCCGGTCTCTATGAATGGATAGTTATGCCATTTGGCCTAACAAATTCCCCAAGTACTTTCATAAGGCTAATGAATCATGTGATGGAGCCTTTTATTGGAAGGTTTGTTATTTTCTACTTTGATGATGTGTTGGTGTATAGTAGGTCCTTAGATGAGAATGTAAAACATTTACAATGTGTGTTTGATGTCCTCCAAAAGGAAAAGTTATATGCTAATTTAGAAAAGTGCTCTTTTGGTGTCCAAGAAGTTGTATTTCTCGATTTTGTGGTGAGTTCAAGAGGGGTCGAAGTGGATGAATCTAAGATTGACGCTATAAAAAATTGTCCAACTCCCAAAACCATAGGTGAAGTGAGAAGCTTCCATGGGTTGGCTAGTTTTTATAGATGTTTTGTCAAAGGATTTAGCACTATTGCTGCCCCCTTGACCGAAGTGATTAAAAAGGATCGACCTTTCAAGTGGGGAGATGAACAGGCTAAGGCCATCAAGGACTTGAAATTTATGCTCATCTCGGCCCCTTTGTTACAATTGCCAAATTTTGACAAGACTTTTAAGGTTGAATGTGATGCTAGCAAAGTTGGTATAGGCGTGATTTTAATGCAAGAATTGAAGCTTATTGCCTACTTTAGTGAAAAGCTCAAAAGAGCAACTCTAAACTACTCTATGTACGATTTAGAGTTGTATGCCTTGATTAGAGCCTTGGCAACTTGGAAACATTATTTATGGACTAAAGAATTCATGACCTGAACAGACCATGAGTCCTTAAAGCATCTGCGGGCACAATATAAGCTTAACAAATGGAATGCTAAGTGGATTGAGTTTCTTGAAACTTTCCCTTATGTTATTCATTACAAAAAGGGTAAGGACAATATGGTTGCTGATGCTTTGTCTCAAAAACATATTTTTGTGTCTACTTTATCTTCAAAATTGATGTGTTTTGAGATCTTAAATGAATTGTATTCCAGGGACCCTCACTTTTCTCCTATCTATAGGGAATGCGAAGAATGGGGTAGGGACAAGTGGGATTCGTCTAGCGATTCAAATCCCTATGCCAAGTTTGATAGTTACTTGTTTAAAGATAGGTGATTGTGTGTACCCTCTAAATCTTGGAGAGAGTTGTTTGTGAGGGAAGCATATAATGGCGGTCTAATGGGTCACTTTGGGGTCGAAAAGACCCTCAGAATATTGGAGGAGCAATTCTATTAGCCAAAAATGCACAAGGATATGTCTAGGATTTACGGCCAATGTGCAGATTACAAAGGAGCCAAATATGGGATCCAACCTCATGGGTTTTACACCCCGCTACCCACCCCTTTACATCCTTGTCTTGATATATCTATAGATTTTGTATTAGGGTTGCCAAGGACTAAAAGAGGTCGGGATAGTATCTTTGTTGTGGTTGATCGGTTTTCTAAGATGGCACACTTTATTCCAAGCTCTAAATGTCAATGCACCTAGTGTGGCCTCTTTGTTTGTTGATAATGTTGTCAAGTTGCATGGTGTTACAAGGACCATTGTGAGTGATAGGGACTCTAAGTTCCTAAGTCATTTTTAGAAGTCCATGTGGGGTAGGCTTGGTACCATGTTGTTGTTCTCCACTTCTTGACACCCACAAACTGATGGCCAAACGGAAGTAGTAAATAGGACTTTGGGTGCTATGATACATTCCATGATTAAGGGAATATTGACTTCTTAGGAGGAACACCTACCATTGATTGAGTTTGCCTATAATCGTGTCATACACTCAAGTACGGGAATGACTCCCTTTGAGTGTGTATACGGCCTCAACCCCCTTACCTCTTTGGATTTAACTCCTTTGCCAAGTGATCTTATGATTAGCATAGATGGAAGAAAGTGGATAATTTTATGAAAAAGTTGCATGAGAAGGTGCGGCTACAACTTGAGAAGAAAAATAAAGAGATTGCAAAGCGGGCAAACAAAGGAAAAAGAAACTCATTCTTGAACCGGGAGAATGGGTGTGGGTGCACCTTAGGAAGGATCGATTTCCATCTCAAAAGAATACCAAATTAATGCCAAGGGGTGATGGTCCATTCCGAGTACTTGAAAGAATTAATGATAATGCCTACAAGATTGGCGTTCCCCCGGAATACCAAGTGCACAACACTTTTAACGTGTGTTATCTTTCTCTAGTGGATGCGGTTGAGGATAACCAAATGTTGAATTTAAGGTAAAATTCCTCTCAAGATGGAGAGGATGATACGAGTGTACCAAGCTGTCCAACAAGTTTTACAAGTTGTCCAACAAGTTCACGACCATTCACACGTATCCAAGATCAGGAGTTACAAAAACTCTAAGATATGTTCATGCAAATGGTCGTGTGTGAGTTGGTACTTGAGCCTTCCAATGGATTAAATGTGTTTAAGTATGAAGAGGAGCCTTGAAGTGTAATAAACTTACACTCCAAGGCCACCCCTTGGAAAGGGTAGGATAGTCATTTGTTAGCTCACTTTGTGGACTAATATAAATAGATAGTGTTAGGGTTATTTTTGAGTTAGTTCATTCATATTTTGGAAGACAACAAACACTTTGTAATATTTTGAAACTTCTCTCTTCCATTAGAGAAGCCCAAATTCTAAAAACTCACTAGTAGAGTGATACTAGTGTTGTCTCTTGGCTAGAAACTAAGGTCGTGGGGTTCTTTGAGTTCCTCTTGGTTCAAGTAAGAGCTTGGTATTAATATTCATTGCTCTTAGGATTCTTTCTCTTGTTAGGGTTCTTAGATCATTGAATATTGTGTGTCAAGTTACTATCCCTCTTGTAATCTTGTTAATCTTGTGTTGTTGGAATTTTGAAGTCTAGTGAAGTTTTGTGAGGCTCTTTCGATTCACTAGCATTATTATTGACTTGCTTGTTCTTGTTATTAATATCATCTTCTTATTCTAAAAACGTGACTCTTGAAGACTAGTGAAGCCGTGTGTGGCCTATTTCGATTCACTAGCACTTGTTGTTCATCTTGTTGTTCTTGTTGTCGTTTATTTATTGTGTTGTGAACTTGGGCTAGTATCAGTCTGGCTCTGCGATGAGCTAAAGTTCCAGGAGGCACACTGTCTCGGTAAAATGGCTCTAACTCTTTTCCCGAGTGTCGAATTTGGCCGAATTTGGTATCGACGGTAAGCTTATTCAATTCTCTACATGGAAAAAAGTTGATATTAGGGAAATTCTACACTATTTAAAATATTTCTGACTTTGGAAGTCACTTCTCATTCAAGGCTGGAATTACACTTCACTTGACACGCTCTAAGGCTCATACTACGAGAGAACTTTGCGGGGTCTTACATATCCGGTTGGGACATGCCCCAAACCATGGCCAAAACAATATCCAAAACAAAAGCAAAATGTCAATGTCCATATCATGAAATAGAGCCTTCCGAAAAGATGGAAGCTCACCACTTCAATCCAAATGTTGTCCCCGAGTCTATCACTATGTACGAGGAGTCGAATGGCCAATTCCTGCATAGCATGGGTATACAGCCACCAGTAGACGGGTTAGCGAATAACAACTAGCATGTATCTCAGGATAAGGATAAAATAATGTCATTTAAACAGCCAAGTAAAACCATCCATGATGCATACAACCATACATATATAAGTATCGGGAAAGGGAATCCGTGCTTAGCATGCATTTAAAACCTTTAATCTGGGCTGTGTAACCTTTCCGTTTAACCATACCCATGGGTCATATGGGTTCATCTCCCCCTAGTGAAAGAGTCCCAGTGCATGTAGCCACACGACCAGGAAATATCCCATGGGATGACTAGTACATCTCTTCAATATAAAATGTGAAACTCTCACGTGGTCATCAAAGACCCCTCATATCAAAAAATATGAGTTTCCAATTTCAGTTCCCCCAAAACCTTCACCTTCCCCATCTTAGTTACACATCCCTCCATTAATGCCAAAATTTAAAACCATGTCCAAACAATATAATTACCATTTATTAGCTAAGGCCAATTATTAGTGGTATCGTCATACCAACCATACTTTCAAGATTTATCCATAGCCAAACCATTTAGGTTAAGAGGACTCTCAAGTGCCCTTTCCATTTACCATATTAACCACTTGGGAGACTACCATGTTCTCCACAAGCATAACCAATTAACCTTTAAACTTTTTAAGCCATTTAAACCATTTATAGTTTCATATATAAGCTGAAAACAAGCAAGAGTTCCATTTAAAGAAGTCAATGTAATGAACATATGTTTATAAGCATTTTATCAAACACCTTGGGGACATAATATGGCCAAAACCATTTCCAAATACTATTAAACTATTACCATGCAAACCAATTGCCCAAAACCACTAAGAATGCATATGAAAGCATAATTAAACCATAGAAAACCATTACCAAGCCATTATAAACAAAAACCTCAATTAATTGTTGAAAACCATAAACCATGAAACATTGCAACCATGAAAACATCCATAAAATCCATGCCTTTTTAGAAGTAAGAACTAGGGAAGAGACACATTCCTTAAACCGAGAAAAATGATGGAAAAAAATCACCAAAGCAAGCCCCAAAGCAATCACTAAGTTGAAACCCTAGCTCTCTTGCCCCAAAAGCTCTTGAGAGAATTATGATGTGTTTTGAAATAGTTTTTTTAAGTGTTAATGAATAGAATAAGAGGCTAAATAACCTCCTAATTTTATTAGAAGTCATGGTTCATAATTAGGATAAGTAGGGAAATGTCCAGAATACCCCCACATAAATCCCTTAAAAACTTGTCACAAGGATACCACTGGCACTCTTACGAGTCGTACTCTTCCTTACGATTGGTTTCCACTAGTCGTACCCAGGCCTTAACCTTTGGATCAGATAATGTCCATCATACGACTTATTCAACCAAGTCGTAAACTCAACATACGATCCGTATCCCTGGAAGAATGAATTATCAGAAGGATCAAACACTACCCACCATACGAGTCATCGATATGACTCGTATCAATCATTATGAATAATAATCCTAAGTAATGACCATTCCAGTTATCAAAATCATCCCATTAACTAACACTGGTTAGCTTATGACAGGACCATACCACTCGTACCCCAGTATATGGCTCGTACCCTGGAGTTGTATTGGGTCCGAAGAATGAATTTCAAAGAAAATTTCTAAGGCTAAAACCCAGGATGTAACACATATATACCAATGACTGCTCTTGTGTTGCATAAATACCAAAATCTATCTCATTTGCTTTAGCATCTTCCCTTCTTAAGTTCTTCAGTATTTTGATTTTTCTCTCTGCATTCGCTAACTTAACTAATAATTCATACTTTTCATTGTTAGCTTCATCTTTATGAACTCACCAGACAAGCAACCCTAAGATCTGACCACTACCTTGAAGCATCTTATTTCTCATTTCTAACAAGTTCTCATTACATTTTTTAGTCTCCGATAAGAGCCCAAGTGTAACAAATGCATAAGAACAAAAGATTGAAGAGGACCCGCAAAGTTACAAAACACAAGGATAAAAGAAAAGATCCCAACAACAACAGCAGCATATCTGGTGTATTGACACAAAATGAGGTCTATGAAAAGTAGAGTGTACACTACGCAGTCCGTACCTCTACTTCAGAGATGAGTTAGAGAGGTTGTTCTCGATAGACCCCAACTTAGGAAAAAACGATCCCAAGTTTCATTGTAGTTCAAGAGGTGGAACTTGGAAGAACATAAGACATGATAGCGTGAAAAAGACAAGAGCTTTATGGTTCAACTAAATAATATTATTGGAAAGAAAAACAACAATCTTATCATCTATCTTATATATCAAGAATCTGAAATGACATTTTTAAAAAGCTATCACTAAAATAGTTACCAAATGCAGAAACTTTGATACAACATCAAGATTCAAGAAAACAAAAAACTTACAAAGAAGAAAGCTCAAGAAAACTTGTTCAGCTTGCAAAAAAACAAGAACCCCACAATTCTGAGCTAACATTAATAGCTTATAGGACAAAAAATAACTCCAGTAACAACAATAGAGTTGGTAGTACCATCTCTGTTTATTAGATAGAAAATGCTAAGGGCATGAACTTTATACTTCTGCAAAATTGGTTAGAAAAAGCTCTGCCAACATAACTGAGCTAAAAGATAGTACTACTATAAATCAAGAATTGTGTTCCCTATTTTCAGTGAAAAAATAAAAATAAAGAAAAAAAGGTGACCAAATAAAGCCCCACTTTGATATACCTTTTTGCTCACTCAACTTTAAAACAACAACCTTACAAGGATAAATCTTTCGAACGAATGATCATTAAATAATATCATAAGGCTAGAAAATTGAATTTCAATAACATTTGACCATCGATAGAACATATAAGTAAAACACGTTTTCACCAAAAATTTAGGAAAAATAATTGTTTGATTGATGAAATTGCACATAAAATGGTTCAAGTTAACTCTTTATAATAGTTCATGAACTAAGCTAAAATTAATCAATATTTTCCTATATATGGGCAATTAGTATTTGTTAATTGTAATTGTGTGTTACAATATATCGATCATAAAGCTTCAAAATTCCTTTATTTTTTACTAAGATGATGATGTTATTAAAATTTCAATTTTTTTCTCTAAGCCTAGTCAATAATGGATGGTAACACAACTTGCAAAACTGAAAACGAATTTATTTTCAGTAATCAGTTCCAGGTTAGCGACCAACAGACACTTCATCACCTTTTTTAAGTTTAAAAAATTTCCAAAACATAACTTAGACTTTAACAAAACATACATAATATAGAAAATTTCTTATTTCTTTTTTTCTTTCATTCAAAGGTAGTTTCTTTTACTTACATGATATTATTGGAAAATTTGGTTGTTATTATTACTTTATAAAACATAATAGAAATTCCATCGCAATCAAAGTGTAATTCTAATAAACTTTGAAAGTCTGTTTATAAATAAAAAAAGTTATGATTAATCAGTATACAGATGTTGTATGGTCATACTTTGAGTCCTAGCGTTGCTTATATTTATGTTAAAAGAAGCGGCACTAAATATATATATATATATATATATATATATATATATATTTACCTATATATGTATATATTGTTGACAGTGCAGATGCCGACAAATAAAAAATCTATAGTACCAACTTGCTCTTTCCAAAAAAAAAAAGTGTTGCTCGGCAGAGCAAGCTGCTAAAATTAGACTCAGGCAATGTTAGAGATATACACAGATGTCACCTGACAAAAGGGAGATGCTTCAATCGTACCAGTGCATTAAAAATATTGAATCGGTAAGTGCATGTTCTTTGGCTACACCTAGAAATGAAACATTACCTCAAGTAGATGTTCGAAGACATAGAGAGATAGCTCTAATAATATGAGAGCCCTCTTCTATAACAGAAAGAGGTTAGATACCCCCTCCCCTCCATGCCCATATATATATATGAATATGATTTTGCTTTCATATGTGTTGTTAGTGTTGACTATGATTTTCCTTCTACAACAGTAGATACATTTTGCGCTAACAGCCCAGCTGTATATTCCGGCAAAGAAAAGAATATAACAGATCACTTCTCTATTTTTGAAATTGGTTCGTACCTTTTAAAATATTATTTTGAATATTATTTGTCCAAAATATATCTCACTTTAATTTGAACTATTATTTATTAGGCTCGGCCTCAAATGTCCCCATTAAAAAAATTGGTCTTCGCTTACCGGGACAGAAAACTTCAACAATACAAGAGGTGTCTTCTATTACAAAAAAAGGCTAGACACGCCAAAAGGCATAACTTAAGTACTATATTGCTCTTAATTTGATTTGCATATGCATTTTTCATTTTAAAAATGATTTTTCTCCTACAACAACTGATATATCATATGTGAACAATCTACCTGCAACGATGAGCTTTGACAAACGAAAGAACATAACTGAAAACTTCACCGTATATCAAATTGATTTGTATTCATTGTAGTATTTCTCTAACTTTGGTTTAATGATAATACATTACATACTGACTTAACTGATTACTTATTAGATTCAACATCAAATGCCTCTGATACATGTCATGATCCATAACACCAACTGTCATAAAAAAAATATGTCTTTCCTTAATATTTCACCAGTATTTACTACGGTTTTGTAGATAATCATGTGACAAATTACTACAACTGATACACAGGTTGTAGATAAAAAATAATCGGCTATTGAAATTTTATAAAATTGCCTAATAATGCAAGCATTTTGAAAGCTGTATCAAACTGTAAATACTGTCAAGTTAAAAGATTTGAATATGAGTCACCAGGATTTTGTTGCAGTAATGGTTTTGTTAAGCTTACGTTATATGAAATGCTGAATGAATTGTTGAATCTTTATTTAGGAAATACTGAGGAATTTGATCATTTTCGCACTTATGTCAGAGTATATAATAACATATTTTCATTGACTTCACTTGGTGTGAAATATGACAAAACACTAGCTAATAAAATCATGGTATTTATATATTTAAAGTACAAGGACAAATGTATCATTTTATAAATGATTTGATTCCATCAAATGAATAACCAAGAAATCTGCAATTGTATTTTTATGATGATAACACAAAGATACTAAATCGAATGGCTTTCTCGAGTATAATTAGACATACAATCGTTGAAAAGTTAATGGACATTCTAAAAATAAATCATTATTGTATTTTTCTTAAATCTCTACTATATGTCCCAAATTTGTCAAACTTTTATATCGCATTGCGATGTGCATCTGGTTTAGATCAGTGAGTATATAATCTTCCAAGTGTATTTAGAGTGGCAGCGTTATGGCTAGACCTAGAAACAAATGATGAGAATTTTATGCCCTATATTCAAATTTATACTCATAGTAATAAAAGTCAAGTTGTTAATTACTATTATGGTTGCTATGACACTTTACAATATTCTATTTTATTTTCATATGGTTAGAATGAATGACATTGTGGATGACATTGTGGTATTCAAAAGGTTATGTTACCCATAAATAAATTAACAAAAAGAAAGAAATTTTACTACAAAAATGAACACCTTCCAAGCTTATCTAATATGTGTTCAATTGATGGACTACTTGATATGGAAGCTGATGTTCTGCAAAAAGAAAAACGAAAAAAGGATACTATTTCTTGTCAATATTACTGTTATAAATTTTAGATAAGAGATGGTGAGGAAAATGGGCTTTTATATGCAGGTAGACTATTTCAGCAATACTCAGTTGATGAATTCATTAAAGTCAAAACTCAAAGGTTAGATTTTGCATTCTTTAATCAAGATTTATTTCGTATTGATATGCTACAGGGACTTCTTGATATCCTAATACTTGGTGAAAGAAGAGCTTCTAAGATAGAAAAAAAATAATTCCCCCAACAAATTTTACTGGCGGTCCTATAGATATGCATCGTCGTTATATGGATGCTATTGCATTAGTTCAACATTTTGAAAAACCTGATATATTTCTTAGTATGATCTGTAATACTTGGACAAAAATAAAAGAACATTTATTGTCAACAGTTGAAGGTTAAAATAGACCTGATTTAATTAGTCGTGTATTCAAAGCAAAAGTAAAAGAGATAAAGACAGATATACTAAAATGAAACATATTTGGAAAAGTAGCATCTTTTATGTACACTATAGAATTTCAAAAACGAGGTCTTCCTCATTCTCATTTTCTTATTATACTTCCCGATGATTATAAATTACTAACGCCTGAAGCATATAATAAATTTGTTTCTGCTGAACTGCATGATTCTAATGTAAATCTGTACTTATATAAGTTTGTTATCAAACATATGATGCATGACCTTGGTGGTCATTTGAATTCTACAAATTCATGTATGAATAAAAAAAATGCAAATTTAAGTCTCCAAAAAGTTTTGCTAATGAAACAACAAAAGAAAACAATTCATATCCAATATATAGAAGACAAAATATAGGTAAACCTGTGAAAGTAAGAAAATAATTTCTTGATAATTCATGGGTTGTTCCTTGCAATCCTTATCTACTGTTCAAATATAATTATCAAATAAATGTTAAGGTTTTCTCCGATATTAAAGTCATCAAATATATCTACAAGTACATATGTAAAGAACATGATAAAATTTTATTTCACGTGTATGAAAATGATACAAATATTAAATTAGATAAGATAAAAGAATATCAATCTGCTAGATGAGTTTCCCCTCCAGAAGCTATGTGGCATCTATTCACCTTTATCATTAACGAAATGACTTCAAGTGTTTACCACCACAACTACATGTTATTGACAGTGTCGTGAAAAATCCTTTGATTAATAAGATAATGTTAATTAAATTTTTCTTGATTAATGCAACAAATAAAGATGTTAAGAAACTTAATTTATTGTATAAATATTTTCTGCAACATATTGTGTGGTCGTCTAGCTACAAAATGTGGACCAAACGAATACGTGGTAAAGTTATTAGCCGCGTTGTAATATCTCATCAAATAGAAGGAAAAATATATTACCTTAAATTATTACTAATGAATGTAAAAGCACCAAAATCATATGATGACCTTCTAAAAGTAAATGGTATATGTTGCAATACATTCAGCGAATCTGCAGAAAAAAAGAGACTTGTTACATTGTGCTAATAATTTGATTGAATGTATGTGGGAGACTACTTGTTATCAAATGCCTCATAGTTTTCTATGTTTATTTGCTATGATATTAATATATTGTAACCCTGACAATCCGAAAGAACTATGGGAGCAATTCAAAGATTCAATGGCTGAAGACTTTAAGCACTTGGAAAATTTTACGAAAAAAGATATCCACTTTGTTGTTCTAAACTATATTAATGATATATTACATTTTATGGGACGTGATATTAACGAGTTCAACTTTGTTCCAGAAATTATTACATCTTCAAGACTCACAAATGAAGCAAAAGAAATATATTTTGAAAGAAACATCATTGTGAGCGCCGAAGAATTATTACTACACCAAAAATTAAATACAAAACAAAAAAAGCATATGACATAATTCTTCAAAGCGTATTTTCCAATAAATCAGGAGTTTTTTTTATAGATGGTCCTAATGAAAGTGGTAAAACATTCTTATATTGTGCCTTATTAGCAACTGTAAGATCTAAAGGATTTGTAGCATTAGCAATAACAACTTCTGGAGTTGCTGCTTCGATCCTTCCAGGAGGACAAACAACTCATTCACGCTTTATGATTTCAATTAATATTGATAAAAAATTCTCTTGTGATATCAGCAAGCAAAGTTCACTAGCCTCTTTGATTCGTGATGCAAAATTAATCATGTGGGATGAAGTATCAATGATAAAAAAGAATATAATTAAAGCATTTGATTTTCTTTTGAAAGATATAATGGATTCAAATATATTATTTGGTGAAAAAGTTATCTTCTTTGGAGGAGATTTTAGACAAACTCTTCTTGTCGTTCGAAGTGGCAAAAAAGAAGACTTTATTCGAGAAAGCATACTAAATTCAGAAATATGGGACCATAGTGAGAAACTTTGATTATTAGAAAATATGCGTGCTAAAACCGATCCCTCTTTTTGTGAATATTTGATACGTATAAAAAATGGACAATAAAATACTAACATGGATGGCAAAATAATTATCCCGCAGTGTTTCATTATTCCATATACCACTGAAAAAGAATCACTGAATCTTTTATTTAAAATAATAGATCGTAATTGTCATACATCTTCTGATGATTTACCTTGTTTAACTTTTCGTATTATTTTGACAATAAAAAATGACTTTGTTGACGAGTTAAATGATAGACTTATAGCTCAATTTCCTAAAGATGATAAGATATTTGTTGCAATTGATGAAACTGTAGAACAAAGTGATCAAAGCAAGTTTGAGGATTTCTTACATTCATTAAACCCTCCTAGTTTGTCTCCTTACAAATTAACTTTAAAGAAAATTGCCCAATTATTTTATTGAGAAATTTAAATTCTTGTGAAGGTTTATGCAATAGTACATGACTGATATGTTGCTACTTTAAGAGTCGTATTATAAGTGCTAAAATTGTCAGTGGTGTTTTTAAGAATACACATATATTTATTCCTAGAATACCGTTGTTATCTTCAGATGATGAAAAATTACATCCCATTTAAAAGAACATAATTTCCAATACGATTATATTTTGCTATGACAATAAATAAATCTCAAGGACAAATATTAGATTATGTTGAAATTTATTTACGTGAGTCTATCTTTTCACATGGCCAACTATATATCACTTTATCAAGAGTAAAAAAATCAAACTGTATAAAAATACTAATTCGACCTCCTATTGCAGATGATGACAATGATCAGTCTACATATAATATAGTATATGATGAAATCATTTCTAAAGCTCATCTTTTAACTTAATATATATCTGCGTTCAATTTTAGATAAAGTTAACAAAATGTTGGAAAAATTCCAAAGAAACACATTACATCATTTATGTTGGTGTTTTTGCTGGCACTGCTAACACTATTTGCTCATTATATTGGTAAATGACAACTCTTTTTGCGTCGTCTTTAGATTTTTTTCATATTCGACTTTCGTCTTTTTTCATATTCAGTTGTTTCAGCCAACGAAGACAAAGCATTATATATATGGATGATGTAATTTTTATTATAATGTGAATGTATACATTGTAGAATCTAAGTTACAATCAATTTTCTATTTGCTTTTGAAATTTATTGGCATTTGCGTGCCTCAAACAGGTCTTTGACAACACTGATTTTTCTATTTTCATTAGGCAAAGGTCCACTAAGAGAATGATAGTTTTTATTTGATTTCTGAGTTTGCTAAAAATAGTAGATTTTGATTTGAACAATAGATGCCGAATTAAATAAATTTTGCGTGTATTTTGCAAGATGTCTTAGTGGATAAAACAATCCGGTTAGCCTTTTAGACTCTTTGAGTTATTTTTAGCGATATGAGGACGAGTCCTTTGTATACTTTTAATGTAATATTTAATAAGGCCACAATTAATGACAATGAAAATGTTCTTGCTGCATACTTAATTCTCATTCCCTTGGTCAAATATCTCTTTATTTCTTTGCCCCAATGATGATAATGACGGTACCCTAACATTTAAAATTCGCTAACTGTTTCACAGCGTTTACCATATTATACTTCATATTTTGTCTCTTCTAATTTATTCAATTAGTCGATTAATAACTCCAGGTGGTATCTTTGCTTTGTACTAATTGCTTTGTAGGCATAAAAACATTAATCTTCTTACTGATCAAATTTGGTCAGATGCTCACATATCAGGCTTTAGACTGAAAGTTCCATCTCTAGAACTTAAGAGCTTTTTAAGAATAAAGGAAAAACTAGAAACTTTAGTGACATTGAAAAATCTTTTTTTGATGTTAATTCTTCCTCACACTTCTATAGTAATTATTGATGGTGTTGTTAGTGATTTCTCCATAGGGTATGATTCTGATGATTCTTCCTTTGAGATTTTGAAGGATAAAGCTGATGACAAGTATGGAAGCAGCATTATAAAGAGTGGATGGAGAGTGAGGTACGAACCTCAAAACACTTTTATGCTAAATATTGTAATTTTTTTGTATGTTGTTAATTTATCCTTCGTGGTGTTACTTTTGGTGAAATAATAGGGTTTTGATATCTGTGTACACCCTGGTGCTTCTTTTTTGGTTGGGTTTCAACAAGTCAATGATCACCTCTTTGATCCAAAGATAAAAGAAGAATACACTGAGTTCTGCAAATTGACAATTGACAAATCTAAGAATGTAAGTGCTTGTTGCTTGCCTGCCTGCTTTGTTCTATTAGTTAATATAAAAAAAACAATTGTAATTGATGATTTTTCGTTATCTTGTCTTTTATTTAGGATGATAAAATGTATGTGTTTGAGGAAATTGTGAACGTAAATGCATTATATGTTGCTACTGCTGGGACATGGTATTATTTCACTTTGGATGCCAGAGATACTACTGTTGATGCCCCTGTTCATGCAATAAAGACTTTTCAAGCAAATGTGCAGTATGGATTTGATGGAACTACCGAAGTGTCTTTTTGTAGGCTTAAGAAATTTGTAGTAATGAAGATAAACTTAGCACCTATGTAGGGAGTATTCTATACCAAGTATAAAAATCTCAATATTAGTATAAGTTCTGTGTTACTCAGACTCATAAAAAATGTCAATAGGTGCATGTTTAATTCTCCAAAAGTAGTATTTTTTTGGAGAATCCGACACGGATGTGGAATTGAAAGTGAAGAGGTATAACCATTATTTATACTCAATATACAGTAAAATATAAGCAGGGTTTTATAGCATTTCAGCTACAAATAATATTTTTTCAGTGATAAGGCTCACACGAAATAACAGAAATCAAAAAACCACTATATTTCTCATCTTAGGAGTTAGCAGGTATGAAAGAGTCCCCTCTCTGTCTGTCTCTCCGAGTTTCTACTACTTAGTAGCACTGCTGTTATTCAATCATAGAATCAATTCCGATCAAGCTGAAAAAAGTCAGCCCTATATATGTTTGTTATTAGTAAAACGCTAAGGCCGAAAGAAACCTTGTCATCTGCAATATGCTACTTTGAGAAACAAACTTCAAGTCTTTAATTTCCTTAAATTAAATTTCTGGTAAGTTGTAGATGAAAGTATTAGTGTGATTGCATCTTGTATTTGTTAATATATTAATTTAATTGCGTCTTGCATTTGTTGATGTATCTGTAAACGTTAGCTGATGCTTTCTATCTTTCTATCCACACTTGCTTTTTTTTCTTTTTTCTCGTTTAATCTCAAACTACAACACTACTATAGGTTAGAAAGTAGTTAGAGATCAATAGAAGCACAGCCAAACTCATCCCAGTCTCTCCGATTCAGTCAATTTTAATTGTTGGTTTTTAAAAAGTAGTTAGAGATCAGTAGAGGCAAAGGAAAACTCCTCCCAGTTCCCAGATCCCGTCATTGTTTCTTGTGTATCTATCTTCATGGGGAAAGCTTTTACTTCATTATCTTCCCAATTTTGAAATAATACTGAACGAATAGGATCAACTTAATGGCTACTCAATGACAAAGCATAAATGGAATGTTGACCAATTTTTTCACCTCATGACATAAATGCCATACTATGGATTTTGCCCTTATTCTATCAAACATCAGTACAAACAATTCTGCATATCTGACTAGGCATCCATCTCGACTTCAAGGATGTGGATCGATCATCATGAATAAATTATCTGATGAAGCTACTACATTAACACAAAATGTTGGGCCCATGCATGGGCCTCCAACATTAGTATATAAAGAAAGAATAAAAGAGGTTATATGACAGGCGCCCTTGTTCATGGATGCCGTTCAACTTCTTATTTTCTTAATTTAATTTATTAATTTTCACATAACATTACATATTACATAAGCCACCGACCTTGAATTAAAAGGGACAAACAAGTTTTCCACTTAAAATAAAAAGGACAATTTTTTTTATTTTTTTAAAAATATTTTCGCTCCAACAGCTTTGCACAGTTGTTGAATAACTGTGTAAAGTTGTTTGATAACTTTAATAGTTATTGAGATAATTTATACAATTATTGAATTAGACAATTGTTTAAGGACTTTAATTTTTTAATTTAATAATATTGTGGACCACTTGTCTGTTGTTTTTAATTAAAGACTTCGAACTCATTTTTCTCTAAGCCACCTCTCTCTCTCAATTTGATTTTTTACTTTTCCTTTCTCAAAAATTATAATATCGATACGCAGTAATTTTTCCTTCTTTTCTGAGATCTCAGATAATAATAAATTCTTAGAAAAAAATGGCGTCAATTTCTTCAAGTCCTCGAAGTGTAGAAGAGATCTTCAAAGATTACAACGCTCGTCGCGCTGGCATAGTTCGTGCTTTAACTGATGGTACTGCATGCATACTTTTTGTAACCCAATCTTTTTTTTTTTAAAAAAATAATTTTGGGTTTTCTTGATTAATTGTTTTTTTTTCAGATGTGGATGAATTTTATAATCTGTGTGATCCAGGTAATTTTCAGTTGAATTTACTTTTGTAGGTTTCTTGTAGATCGTGGATTTGCGATTTATCAATGTAGTGTCTTTGGATATTATGATATCCTATTTGTTGATGCTAAATTAATGAGCTTTTTCAGTCCACAAAGTGAATTTTTGCCAGTTTGCTTATTTTCAAACTTTCTGCTGATTGAAACATCTAAAGTTTCTTTTAATTTGGGTGCATTTGCTTGATTGAACAGAACTATTGGCAAGAAAGTTAAAGCCAAGATAATTGGTTCTATTGTTACAAAAATATGGTCTTTTTGATAACCGTGGTGTCCTTGCCAACTTTCGCCCACCTCGACTAATAATTCCACGGGGTGGCAGGTATGGCCCAGACACCACGGTTATAAAAAAAAATCATATTTTTTTTAACATTCTCCAAAGTTTCTCTGGAAAATTGTTTCGATTAGACTATAAATGTATTTTTAAAACATTATTAACAAAGGAGAATTTGAACAAAATGAAATTCTTTGTTTAGAGAAAGTTTTAACTAGACCTGTTGTGACTTGTCTTGACATTTTTTTATGCTTTTTCCCCCTTAAAAAATGTGTCACTACTTGGGTGTAGAGAAGGAAAATTTGTGTCTGTATGGACATCCAAATGAAATTTGGGAAGTTAACCTTCCTGCGGAGGAAGTTCCACCTGAGCTGCCAGAGCCAGCACTTGGGATAAATTTTGCCAGAGATGGAATGAACCGTAGAGATTGGCTTTCCCTGGTTGCTGTTCACAGTGATTGTTGGTTGCTTTCCGTGTCTTTCTATTTTGGAGCTCAGCTTAACCGAAATGAAAGGTACTCTTTTTGAATTATTAATTAAGATAAATCACATATATAGAATTGGGAGCACTTTAAGATAATGTGGCATCTCTTTTGACTGTTTCTCTTGTGAAGTGTTGTTCATTGATATATTCTATGCTGAATTTTTTTTTCACTATGATCTACTTTCCTGTACGTGGTTGCTGCTATGATTTTGATGTCTCATGTAAAAAAGGGATAACTTTTTCTTTGTATGTAAAGTTGCTAATTGTCTATAGTTTGAATGTTCTAGTTGTTGAGCAAGGGAATATCAATGTTCTGAAAAACCATTGTAAGCGTTGAGTCGCTAATTATCTTGAATTTATTCCACTTCTCTGGCTTAGGTGATAGAAAATGACTTTGAACTTCTTGTATTCTCATAGAGCACTTTTTCTTTATGGATTTTTAAAATTTAAGGAAAATTTAGAATGACGGTGGTTTATTTTTTGTTATGACTTAATAGAGGCATCTTGTGCGAGAAAAGTGGTCTTCTGCAGCCAGTGTGTCTTAATTGTGTAATGATGGTGAAGCTTTAAGAAAGTGTAGGTGTTATCACTATCAAAAATCAAAATGAAGCAGCTAGCAACTAAAGCAAGATCAACATAATGTCCAAATGGTATTGCATGTCACAATTAGCCTAGATTTCTGTGGAATACAGGAAAGCAGAACTTATCCAGGGAATCTATACTATCTGATATTGGCTCTTAATAGGGAAAATGAACTTGCAAGATGGATCCTTAATTCTTGTTGCTGATATTATTACTATGCATTCATTTGGGAACACACTGAAAGTGAGTTATTTGAATTATATTTAATCACGAAACAATATTGTTGCTGTTTTCACCTTTCAGTTATTGTCTGCTGGAGGACTGTCTAATTTTGCCTATGTTGTGATATGTGTTAGAAGGGCCAGATCATAGTAGATGTTGGCAGCTATAGTGCATTTGCTATGACAAAATTTGCCCAGGAGAGGCACGGTTATTTTCTTCTCTGTCATAGATGGAACTGTTAAGATAGCTATGATACAATAAACAACAATAACTTATCCAGTGTAATC
Organism: Capsicum annuum; assembly: GCF_002878395.1. NCBI lineage: Eukaryota > Viridiplantae > Streptophyta > Magnoliopsida > Solanales > Solanaceae > Capsicum > Capsicum annuum. Next base: position 64,925,379 of record NC_061119.1, on the reverse strand, counting down.
CCACAATGAAATCCGGGAAGGGTCGGGTATACCCTAACCTTACTCCTACCTTTGTGGGGTTGACCGTGGAGACACAGTTTCCAATAGACCTCGGTTCAAAAGAAATGTTTTTGAAGAGGAATACTAAGACAACAAGATAGCAAGACGCAAAGCAAAATGAAGCAACAAATAGTCCTCCCCTTTTCTTTCAAAAAGAATGACCTGTTTTGACTTATCACCGAGTTTAAGAAAATTAAAAAAAAAACTTTTGAATCTTGTTGTCACACCTCAAATTCCATCGGGGTGGACAGGCACCCGTAGCCGTAAAGGCCCGAGAGCACCAATCCATAACCTTGTACTTCTTGTGCATTCTGCCAAGTATGGATATGATGCACCGATGAAAATAAACCACGCAGGCAAGTCCAAAACTATATATACAAGACTTGGCTGATGGGGCCACAACGCCTAAAAGGCATACATTACCGTGCTTAGCTTTACATTGGTATACAAAGCCTTTAAAAGATACATAGACTTAGTTAAGGTCGGGAGAAGCCCCTGCCTCACTCTTAACTACTATACAATACCAAGAGATATGAAACAGACTCGAAAATCCCCGAATCAACTTGTAGCTCACGAATAGCCGCTGTCATGTGCTCTGTGCTCTCCTATTGGGAGGTGTATTAGCTGAAGCACCTGTGCCTGTAACATGAAATGCATTAGGTCCCTTGAGGAACGTCAATACGAAAGTATGTACTGAACATGTAAGGATGAAGTGACTATACACAACACAAAAGCTCAATTGAAATCAGGTACAACTCTATAGATATTGCTAATAGACCACCTTTACATATACTTGTGGGATCATGTACAATACATCCTTTTTTTTCACTATACCCTTCTTACTTCATAATCTTTGTTGACCATGTGATACAAATGACCAACTGATCGATGGTAAATACACAAGTTGGGAGCGACCTATGCCAGGCTTACACCCCTGAGCTGCCACCCATATATAAACAGATTGGGATCGGCCCATGTTAGGCTTTTGCCCCTGAGCTGCAACCACGTATAAAGCGATTGGGATCGATTCATGCTAGGCTTTCGCCCCTGAGATGCCATCCGTACATAACCAGATTTGGGTTACTTAGTTTATTTAACCTTTGAGATTGTTACCTTGGTGGTCATAAAATTATTGAACTTTGAGCTTTGGGACAATAGTTCACCAATAAGAGACACGTGGCCCAAAAAAAAAGAGACACGTGAATAAATACTTAATGTAGTAACAATGAGGTAGGGAGCAGTTTGTACACAAATGAAATGCTTAGGAGCTGAAATAACACATGGATCTTATTTGACTAAAAGGAGAAATCCTGAAACTTGCTAGTGAAAGTAGACATGCAAACTTAATACTTAACACGTATTGAAGTATTTAAACACATTAGGGAGTGGGAACAAGGTCGTTAGCTACATGGGAGATCGTACACTGCCACTATGTATCATTTGCTATAGGAGAACTTTGGAAGCTTACTTTGTAACACAAGTGTTGGATTTCATGCCAAAGGATACGGAATAGAGTAGCCTAACATACCTTGCTGTACAACTCCGGTATTACCTCAAATTAACCTTCTTTCGTTCAGATTACTTATCTATAATGAAGTACGTGGTAAACCAGTATTAGTAGCTAATTAACAAATTTGGGCTATTCAACCTCACTCAAAACAGTAGCCGAGCAGTACGCTCGTAATTTACCAAATCAAGGGCGTTCTGTGAACCCCTTCTCTAATTACATTTGTACACACGTGTTCATATAAGATCCCCAGAAGCTTCTTTATTTTCATATGTATAAAACAGTTCACAAAGTGGGGTTGGGCAGTGGGCCCATACAATATCTATTTAAGTGGTGTATCATTACACCCTCCCTTGTATAAATCAATACCAACTGCTCACATCCCTTTTTAAGATCATCCAAGTTGTCTTCAAAATACACACATAAAACAACCCAAATACACACATAAAACAATCCCTAAAACAGTCCCAAAATTCCTTCATTATAACCTAATATTATTGAACTTTAAGGATTCCCACCAGCCTTCCATATTTCTTTCCAAAACACATGTAGAATTCTTCGACTAATATTGTATATAAGGAGTAGCAAAAATGACAGTAGCCTTACCTTAATTTCTGGAGTTTACACACTAACTTAAATTCTGCAATACTATGGAATTCTCTTCATACTTGAATACATTAAGAGGAAAACATCATTAAGAACCTCTAAAAGAGTATGAGACTGCCTTGTAATAGATTATTCTTAGGGTTGTCTCACAAATTTCAAGTTTGGAGACACATGATACTATAGCCCTTTAAGGTTGAATCAAGCTAAATCTATAAATTGTTTCACTTACCTTGGCTTGAGAAAAAAAATGGTGCAACGTACGAAATCTAGAGGGAAAAATAGGGCGCTCTTTGCTGTTCTATAGAAAAGTAGAGAGAACTAAGGAAATATGATCTTTTATTGATTTAAAAATGAAGGAAATGACCAACAACTTGGTCTTATGAAGGCCCTCTTTTGCTGCATTTTGGACCACAAATTGGTCAAATTGGTTCAAGTAGGTGCAAGGAGTTCAAGTTGCTCTAAAGGTCAAACTAGGTGATGCATCGACTTGCCTTATCCATGTCTAAAATGAGCCTTTTAACTTATTGGGCTTTTGGGACAAGTTTTAGGTGTTGGGCTGCCCATTCTCTCCTCTTTTTATTTTACTTAGTGTGGGCCTTAAATTAGTCCTTTAATATAGGCCTAAATTTGATCCATTAACCTTGACTCAATTAACTTGATAGCTCAAGTAGGTGACTCACATACTAGCTTAATTAAGTCAAGCAAGTAACTCCATATTTTTTTCCATTTCTAGATCTTAATCCCTTTATTTAACTTAAAACTAATATACACTCGATCACTTTGAGCTTTAGACTCAAATACCACCTTACGATCCTAAGTTTAAATACATTCATTGATGTTAACTTGATTATGCTGCAATGTACAAACAATTTCCTTCAAACCTATTTACCATCACTACATCGTATAAGAAGTCGAGTCCATTACCTATACCACAAGGCTATGTCAAGTTCCATAATAAGTAGAACTAGCACACGTAGAATACGGGGTGTTAAACTTGTGATCTAGGATGTGACCTAGTAGTTCAATGAAGTTAGGTTGAGCAACCATGAGGTCTCAGATTCAATTCCCAACAGAGACAAACACTAGGTAATTTCTTTTCATCTGTTCTAGACTTAGTGGACAGAGTTACCTAGTACCTGTTACCTTTTGTTAGTGGGAGGTGACAGGTATTCTGTGGAATTAGTCAAGGTGCGCGCAAGCTTTGATCGGACACCACAATTATAAAAAAAAAAGTTATGTCCAATTTACCAAAATGCCCTTTAATCTGGTGGTCTTAAACATGCCCCGTGGAAAGTGGAAAGTTGAAATTAGAGTGTTGCAAAAAAGGAAAGGGTCATTCTTTTTGAAGCAGACTAAAAGGGGAAGTTGGTAATTATTTTTGAAATGGAGAGTAATACATATTTTGAAGAATAAAAGACTACGTGACTGCCAAATAGCCCTCTCTCCCACATAATGTGCGAAAATGCTTGGCTACTTATTAGCCTTCTTTTCGAATCTCGGCCTCTAAAGTTTCCTATCTAGGATCTTGTCCCCTGTCCTTAATAAGCTAAAGTTGTGTCATGTCCTCTTCTTCACATGCTTGAACCATTTTAGCCTCGCTTTCCTCATTTTGTCTGCCATGTAGGCCACTCCCACTTTATCGTGGGTAACTTCATTTCTAATCATATCTCTCTAGTATGCCCACATATCCTTATGAGCATCTTTATCTCCGCTATCTTCATGTCCTAAACGCGGGCGTTTTTGACTGGCCAACACTCTGTCATATACAACAAACTTGGTGTAACCACCACTCTGTAGAACTTCCCTTTAAAACCGTGGCAACATGTTCTTATCATATAGTACCTCAGAGGAGAGCCTCCATTTCACCTATCCTAGTTCAATATGATGTGTGACATCATGATCGATCTTCCCGCCTTCTTGATCCAAGATATGTGAAACTCTCTCTCTTGTGTATGACTTGTGAATCGATCTTTATTTCCGCCTTTGATGTGTTGCGTTACTAAACTTGCACTCCCGTTAATTAGTTTTAGTCCTGGTTAACCTGAAACCTTTAGACTCTAGAGCCTGTCTCCAAATCTAGCCTATTGTTAACTTCTCCACGCGTCTCGTCAATCAATATTATGTCATCGGCGAATAATACGCACCACGACACCTCCTCATGAATATGTCGTATCAATATGTCTATTACTAAGGCAAATAAGAACATGCTAAGTGCTGACCCTTGGTGTAACCCCATCACGGTTCGAAAGCATTCTGAATCACCTCCTACTGTACTAATTTGGGTCTTGGTTTCATTTTACAATGTCCTTAATTGTCCTATAATGTAAGCTACAAGTACATCTTTAAACTCCAAACATCTCAAAAGGACCTTCTTGAGTACCACAACTAAACCCATATACATCCTTAGCGTTGGATGCTATCCATTCGTAAGCTACATTGATCTTTCTTTCCTTGAGAATCTTCACGAACTCTATCGAATTTCCCGCCGATGTCCCTATGTTTCAAGACCCAACTCTCAACATAGACATGATCTTAAACTACCATCAAACTCGACACCCCAAATGTAGGTTATAACAATACTCAAGTAAAACAGTCAGGGGTTCCCCTAAATTGACACTACAACAATTGGAGAATCTAGAATGAGAAAAAACATCATTTCACCCTTAAACTTGTCTGCGCAACTTACTTTAGACCTTTAACTTAACAAACATTTATTTACCCCCTTAACAACTTTAAAGTGAATTAATATCACCCCTAATGCCGATGTGACATTTAAAAAGAAGAAAAAAAAAAAGAAAAGCACGTATTTTATTTAAAAAAAGGAGACGATCCTACTTAAAAGAAAAATAAATCCCACCCTTTCTTCTTTGATGCCCCACACCCATCACCTCTCACCCCTCACCCCTCATCCTATTCTTCTGTTCTTTCTTCTTACACCCCCCATCCCAATTCCCTTTCTCCTCCTTCTTTCCACCTCTACTTCTATTACACTTCATCAAGTTCTTCAAGAAAAGAAAAAATGTGTCTGAAAAAGTTGTGAATTTTAAGACACTTTTCCAATATCCATTATTGAGAAGAAGAAGAAGAAATGTATTACCAATTCAATTTTTCACAATTCAAACAATTTCCTCAATTTTACAATTCCCGGACTTAATTTTTTTATATCTTTTTTTTTTTTTGTTGTTGTAAGACTGTTCAATGATTTCTTAATTTTCTTTAAATCCGATACCGTTTCTTGTTTTCTCTGCTTGCTGTAGCACCAACTTGTGGTTTTATTTGTTAATTTTTTTTCCAAATTTTCGGATTAATGTAAGGTGTGTTAGTTAGAATATTAAGATTTTGAATTGTTAAAAGAGGGTGTTTGTAGATGGAAAAAGGGGATGAATGGGTTGGAAGGAGGTGAGAAAGAGAGTCAAGGTAGAGGGCATGGGGTGGGGGTTTGCAGAACAAGAAATGGGGGTGCTGGGTGTAAAGAAGAAGGGAACGGAAGCAGGGGAGATTTTCCTTTTTTCTTTGAATGGAAGCAGGGGAGATTTCCTTTTTTCTTTGTTATTTTATTATATAATATCTAAATTAGTGGAGTCATTTTTTAAAAAAAATTTTAGAGGTGGCTCTGATGTGGCAACGACGTGGCACTGATATGTTATTCACTTTCTGTTGTGCGACTGGAAGCTGCAAAAGGGTGATGATAATTCACTTTAAAGTTGTTAAGGGGGTAAATAAATACCCATTAAGTTAAAGGTCTAAAGTAAATTGTGCTGTCAAGTTTAGGGGTGAGATGATGTAATTTCTCATCTAGAATTAAACGAAAAAAGTGCACCTAACAGGCAAGAAACAAACAACAACAACAACAAACCCAGTGTATTCCCACTTAGTGGGGTCTGGGGGGGGTAAGATGTACGCAGTCCATACCTCTACCTCTGGTGAAGTAGAAAGGCTGTTTCCGAAAGACCCCCGGCTCAAGTCACGAGATATCACACAAACACATAGTACAGCACAGAAGCAGATGACATAACATAGATACGGCACCCATAAGGAATATAAAACAGAGTAAAGCAGGAATGCAGGAATATAAAGCAGAGGAAAGCACACAGATTCGCAATAAGCATGGAACACGGAACACGGAACACTGAATACGGAATCATAACAGGAATACACCCCCACCAATTAATTCCCTACACTCGCGACCCGGACTGGCCCTAATCCTCTGCCGTAATTCGCATCTTCCAGACCTTCCTATCTAGGGTCATGTCCTCGGTGAGCTGTAACTGTTCCATGTCCCGCCTAATCACCTCACCCCAGTACTTCTTCGGTCTACCCCTACCCCGTCTAAAACCATCCAACGCTAGCCTCTCACACCTACGGACCGGGGCATCCATGCCCCTCCTCTTCACGTGTCCGAACCATCTCAATCGTGCTTCCCGCATCTTACACTCCACTGAAGTCACACCAACCTTCTCCCGGATAGTCTCATTCCGAACTCTATCCCCTCGGGTTAGTCCACACATCCAGCGCAACATCCGCATTTCTGCCACCTTCATTTTTTGGATGTGGGAGTTCTTAACTGGCCAACACTCCGCTCCATACAGCAAGGCCGGACGGACTACCACCCTATAGAATTTGCCTTTAAGCTTGGGCGGCACCTTCTTATCACACAGCACCCCCGATGCGAGTTTCCACTTCATCCATCCCGCCCCAATACGGTGCGAGACATCCTCGTCAATCTCACCGTTACTCTGGATCAGTTCACCAAAAATGACACCACAAAAATAATCAGTTCACCAAAAATGACACCATAACAATCGCGCAGTCTAGAATTAAAGGGAAAACAGTGCAAACAACAAGCAAGAAACACAAATGTGCAGCAATGAAAAATCTAATAAAAATACACACTGGATTGGACAAATTAATTCAATACACCTAATAAGAAAACACAAAGTGAACAAATTGATGCAACCAATTTTCAGAATAACAGGCAAGGTTTCTCAGTGATACCGGATGCAAGAAAAAGTATCATAAGCAATAGCAAATAGCAAAAAGCTGACAAAATGAGATGCTAGGGAGGTGATCAATTCAAATTTAAACTATTTTTCTAATATTTATGTCCAGAGGAAGTTCTAATGAATGTATGTAATGTCTCACAAAAATGCCATGCACACCCCGATGATAACTGCTTGTTATAGTCCAGAACCACGCCTGGCCAGCAGTATCCCAAATTTGCAGCTTGATTGTCTTTCCATCCTGCTCCACAGTCCTAATTTTGTAAATCAACTCTGATGGTGCTAATGTAACTTCAACATATAAATCATTGGTGAATCTGAAAAGAAGACTGCATTTGCCGGCTAAAGAATCAACCGATCACAACAATTTGAACAAGTAATCCCGGCAACAAAAAAAGAGCAATAAAAACGAAACAAAATCACATGAATATTCGAGAATCTCGTACTATTTGTTGCTCATGTTTGCTTCTTCCCTTTTTGGCTACGGAGAAAACAGGTTTGATTTTTCTTGTGAGAAGTGAGGATTTCCATGTAGCTAAGCATATTCTTTTTGGGAAACTAGTAAACGAAACAAAATCACATGAATATTCGAGAATCTCGTACTATTTGTTGCTCATGTTTGCTTCTTCCCTTTTTGGCTACGGAGAAAACAGGTTTGATTTTTCTTGTGAGAAGTGAGGATTTCCATGTAGCTAAGCATATTCTTTTTGGGAAACTAGTAACTTGTGTGTACATATGTAAATGAATAAATAGCACAACAGCCATATTTACAAATGCGTCTTTACAAAACTGAAGCTATTCTAATCCTCTAAATGGCATCCAGCACACCAAGAATTCGACAGGTTCTCCTGAGTTAGGACCATACAACAAAAATAAAAGAGCAAAATACAGTTCAATTTAATCTTTCACTAAAAGTAGCTCAGATTTTCAAAACGTTTGGAAGCTCTCTCTTTTCAGATTGTCCACCAAATGTTACCTGGGACAATTATCCATCTTTCACCATTCTTTGCCTCAACTCCTGCTTCTTCCTAACTATGTAATAATCAGATGTCTTGTCTTTTATTATCCAAGTGATGCCTCTAAGATTAATGAAGATCCTCCACAGTTGTTCTCTTAGTTTGCATTGAAGAAAAAGATGGCTAAGGTCACAGTTGTTTGCACTTAATAGAGGTCTGAATCTGAATGGTTCAAGCATTTATTTGGTTTGAATAGGATTTCATTAATAAGATTTTGAACAAAATCCTAATATCAACAACAACAACAACAACATACCTAGTAAAATCCCACCAGTAAAGTTTGGGGAGGTAGAGAGACTGTTTTCGAAAGACCCTCGGTTCAAGTGTAGCATATCCAGGTGTAGAGCATAGGGAAACAAAGAACATAAATCAGCTAACATGAGATCAGTGCAAAGCCTACTAGAAAGAAACAATAATCAACCACAAATAGTGCAAATCGAAACACAATAAACAACAACATATGATAGAAAGCCTAAACCTTCAAAACAAGACATACTCATACTTTAATACTCGTCCTCCACATCCTCCTATCCAAGGTCATATCCGCGGTAACTTGAAGAAGCGCCATCTTCTGTCTAATCAACTCTACCTAATACTTTTTTGTCCCCGTACCTACTATATCCAACCTCTCGCATCTCTTCACTGGGCATCTGCACCTCGCCTCTTCACACTCCCAAACCATCTCAATATCGCTTTCCTCATGTTGTTCACCATGGATGCCGCTCCTACCTTATCATGAATAACCTTATTCCCGATTCTATTGCACCTAGTATGCCCACACAACCATCTTAACATCCTCATTTCAGTAACATGCATCTTCCGACCATGAGAGTTTTTGACTGGACAATACTCCGCCCCATATAACAACGTCGATCTAACCACCACTTTATAAAACTTACCTTTAAATTTCGATGGTATCTTGTCACACTAGACATCGGATGCAAGCCTCCGCTTCATCCACGCTGTACCAATACAATGTATGAGATCATCATCGATGCCCCCACTGTCCTAGATAATAGAGCCAAGATACTTGAAACAGTCCCTCTTGGTGATAACCTGTTCGTCCCGCTGCACTTCCACTTTTGCCTCATGCAACCTCTTATTGAATCTGCACTCCATATACCCATCTTAGTCTTGCTCAACCTAAACCCTTCAACTTTCGGTGTTTGGTTCCACACCTCCAATCTATCATTAACACCGCTACGTGTTTCATTAATAAGTACTATGTCATCCGCGAATTATATACACCAAGGAACTTCATCTTGAATGCACTGCGTCAATTCATCCATCGCCAAGGCAAAGAGGAACGGCCTAAGAACTGAATCTTGGTGCAACCCCATTTCCACATGGAAGTGCTCCGAGTCTCCTCATATCGTTCTAATTATGTTTTAGCTCCATCATACATGTTCTTTATCGCCTTAATGTAAGCCACCGGTTCACCTCTAGACTCCTGGCATCTCCCAAGGACGTCCCTCAAACTCTGTTGTACGCCTTCTCAAGGGTCAATGAACACCATATGTAGGTCTCTCTTCTTTTCCCGATATTTCTCCATCAGTCTCCTCACAAGATGATTGGCTTCTGTAGTAGACCGCCTTGACATAAATCCAACTGGTTCTAAAAAATGGACACATCCCTTCTCACCCTCATCTCTACCATTCTTCCCCAGATTTTCATAGTGTGACTTAGTCACTTATACCCCTGTAATTGTTACAGTTTTGGATGTCACCCTTATTCTTGTACAACGATACCATAGTACTCCATCTCCATTCTTTGAGCATCTTAGCCGTCGTAAAAATGACATTAAACAAACCAGTCAACCACATCAAACCTGCCCTGGTCGTGCTTTTCCAAAACTCCATCGGAATCTCATCAAGTTCGATCGCTCTTCCTCTACTCATTTTGCTAATTGCGCGTCTCACCTCAACAAAAACAACAACAACATACCCAGTTTATTCCCACATAGTGGGGTCTGGGGAGGATAGAGTATACGCAGACCATACCACTACCTTAGGTGCAGTAGAGAGGCTGTTTCTGATAGACCCCCGGTTTAGAACCGATAACAATATAACAAACACAAAAGTTAAGTGCAAAATAAACTAACACCGCTAGCAACAAGATAATACTACAACCACAAGATAAGAATAAGAACTATCTAACCGAAATCATAGACATCACACAACACCACGAATAAAAACTGCAGATACAAAAGAACGCTTCCTTATTGTTACTGACGCACTCCCACCCCCTAACCCTCTACCCTAATCCGCGTCCTCCACACCTTCCCATCCAGGGTATGACCCTCCGTAAGTAACTGCTCCATATCATGCCTAATCACCTCCCTCCAATATTTCTTCGATCCACATCTACCCCACCTAAAATAATCCATAGCTAGTGTCTCACACCTCCGCACTGGAGCATCCGAGCCCCTCCTCATCACGTCTCACCTCCTCGACCTTAATACTCCTACAATATCCGAAATCTCTATGCTTCTCCGAGTGCTCCAAATCACCCAACACAACGACTCTATCACCTAATTTGTTCAAAAGTTTGTGGAAGTAGGCTTCCATCTATGCTTGATGAGCGTCTCATCTGCTAATACCTTACCTTCCTAATCCTTGATGCACTTCACTTGATTTAGGTCACAGGAAAGTCTTAATATCATTAATTGTTATTTTTGTGTGAATAATTTTCACCACACCCTGTCCATAACCTCCGGCCATTACTACTAACCATCTACTAACCATCTGTGCCATCACAACACTGTTGCTGGACCATCCATCACCACCAGTAACCACTAGCCACTTCTGCCATCACAACCATTATTAGCAACCACAACCGCTGCCAACCGCTACTGTCAATCACTACCACACGTACCACCTCTATCATTATAATTATACTCACTGTCACCACTCCGCCATCATCAACCGTCACTACCATTGCTACGGCTAAATCCCAACTACCAACCATCTCCACCATCACAATAAGCCAACGACCACCACACCAACATCAACCGCTACACATTCTTCAGTCACCACCACTAACTACTAACTCAACAGCTACCACCACTAAGTACCAACTGCCACTATTGTGCTAATTGCTACAACACCAACTACCTCCACCTCACAACTATTACCACCACCATTAGTAGCCGCTAGCACAATCACCACCGCATCACCACTAAAAACCATCCCCACCGTCGCTAGCAAATATAAATATTTCTTTTTTTATCAAACAAAGACTTCATTATATTAATTTTTTTCTTTTTCTAACATTTAACTATTTTTTATTTGAATTGTACATTTATTATGTTTAAAAACGAATGTTGAAAACAAACCGTCTTAATCATTCAATGTTCATATTTGGAGACCTCTTAATCATTCAGATGTGCATTTAGATTCAAATGTCTTAATCTTAATGTAAACAAGTGAGGCCTAACTGTCTCAGCCCTTTCTCCACATAAATAATATCTGGGGCAGAGAGAGATCCCTCTTTTCATCAAGTTTTCCCGGGTTAGAACAACTTCTTTTGTTAAAAGCCAAAAAACAGCAAGGCACTTTATGTGTATCGTTGTCTTCCAGATGTGCTTCCAAGGCCTATTCTTAACCTGTTGATTGGTCTGATTCAATACTTTATAAGCTGAACTCACCTTGTTTGAGTCACTAGTTTGCCCATTCCACCAGAGTCTATCAGCCCCTCCTGTAAATCCCAAAATTTTCGTAAGTACTGTTAAATTCAGTCGCCCTATTCAACTCCCAGTCTCTGAGCATTCTGAACTTCTGAAGGTCTATGTTGCTAGGACTCTAAAAGAAGTCAATGATTCTCCAAAAGTAATGTATTTTTGGAGAATCCATCACGGGCTGAGGCATTGAAAGTGAAGAGTCCGTGCTACTTAGCTGAAGGTAAGATCCAACCTTAGTTTGTCTAAAGTTCTGCTAGGGTCTTTTGCTGATGTTGCACTAGGTAGAAAATATCAAGAGTATTGATAGCTATGCATTGTTAAGACTGCCATTAAATGTTGACAGTGTTTTAAGCAAATAAATGGTTGCTCTGTGCTATCCGGTTGCTATTCTTCAGTTTGTACTTCATTCAATCTTGAAATGTGACAAATTCTGTTTGTCCAAAAGATGAATTCTTGCGTCTATATGATTGCAGATTTTTTCTGATGGGGCAGATATTTTTCATGCTTGTCAAGTATAGAGGTTATAACGTTTTTCTTTATTACATGCAGCTCCATGTCCATGTACCATCCTGTTAAGAGTCAGTTACACAAGTTCTGATTTGTGAAATCCATCTTTGTAAACTCTCTATCTGTTAAGTACACAAACTTACTGCATAACGCTTCTCTCTGTTTTTTAAAGCTTCGGCAAGTACCATAGATCATTCACCGACTTAAAGTCACGATTTGAAGTAATTAAATCATTTTAGCTTTCTTATATGTCTTCAAGTATTGGATTTCATTGAGGACTATTTCTGTTGTGAATGTATGGTGTGGTGTATTGCCTCTTTTTATTTTGTTTCCCAAGACATCCATCCACTCTTCATCGCTTGCCCCTCGATTTCTGATGGGTGACCATTCTATTTAATGTTGTACATTGCCTCCCTGGATGTTAGGCGTGAAGTGGAGGAACCTCTATAGTTACACAATTTAAACATGCAAAAGCTTCGGAATGGTCTATAGACTTATCCACCACATTACCTTTATTTACATGTAGTATATATGTTATGTTTTCTAGTTTGATATCTTTTTCCAGTTCCACTTTCTTTAGAGATTAGCTGTTGGTGCTAATAACAAGCCTTAAGGCACTTTTCTCTTCCTAATGATAGATTGCATCTCTGGTAATAATGAACATACATTTGTGGATTAAAAATAAAAGGGAAGACACTTGCACAAAGCGTCCGGTGTTCACACAATCTCCGGGAGGGATCGCACCTAAGGAGGTGTGATAGAGAGAGAGTGTTAAGGATGTTATCACATGTTTGCCCAGACATTCTTTTTTTTCAAGAGATCTCATAGTTTATACTTCTCATGGTGCTTGTCTGATCCTTCTTCTCTTGGGCATTGCATTAGATTCAAAATTCAGTGGCAGCATTTTTTTGGGGGGTATAATCATCTGGTATCCGGAACTCACTATCCCCACTAATCTAGATTCGCACCACATAGGGCCCATTTAAGGAGCAAGCGCTCCCTACCAGGAGCAGCATTTATTACTTCTAATTCACCTCTTTTGCCACTCCACCATCTTCTTTTGTGGTGGATGTGTGGAGGCTTGCAAGAGGTGAAAAGAATCATAATATAGTGTCACTCTACTTGCTAATTGCTATTTGCAGACAGCTTTCCGATTTGGTTCTTTATTACTTTCACTTGGGAGTCTCTTCTTTATGGTGTACTCTTCTAGAGAAAGTCCTTTTTATTTTGACTTCCATACTTGTTGGACAGGAAACGTCTATTCAGCTTGATCAATGAATTGCCCACCGTCTTTGAAGTTGTGACAGAAAGAAAGCCTATCAAAGATAATCCAAGTGCAGACAGTGGGAGCAAATCCCGTGGTAGTAGCATAAAGGTAGGGAAAATATCCAAACATTTATGTTTTCTTCCCTTTATTTTGTTGTTCCTGAGTTGGTAGATCCCCTTTGTATTTGAAGGATTAATGCGAAATATCAGTAACATCATGATACTCATATTTCTCCTCAGTATGTCATGATCTGTTATTTATGTGCTTGCTCACTCTCTCCTTCATTACTAAAGCCAAAAGTCCCCTGTTTTATGCAGAGATCTAGTGATGGTCAGGCGAAAAGCACCTCAAAATTGGCAGATGAAAGTTATGAGGAGGATGAAGAAGAACACGGTGAAACACTCTGTGGAAGCTGTGGTGGAAATTACAGCGCTGATGAATTTTGGATTGGCTGCGACATCTGTGAGAAGTGGTACCATGGCAAGTGTGTGAAGATAACGCCTGTGAAAGCTGAGAGTATAAAGCAATACAAATGCCCATCTTGTACCTTGAAGCGGAGCAGGCAATAGTCTCGTGAATCAGAGAGGGAGGCCATAAATCTTGTTCTGGCCATTAACAGAGTAGTACAGCAATATTACAATTTGTAATGGACATGCTATTGTAATTTTTCTTTTACCTATATATGCTCAAAAAGAGGATGAAGTTTCTCTTCTTTCCATAGTCCATCTTCTGAAGTTAATACAATCCCAATATATAGAAAGTCTGTTGATTTACTCTACTTTCTTTATCGAGTTAAATGCTTCACAGTTATTTGTCAAAGAATTACATAGTTTGTTAATTTATATAGTTCTTTCAATGAACTGATGAATGCAATTGTATTATGTTGATTGTGTCTTTGCAGGTATACTTCCAACGAAAGACCTGATAACTTCCATGACTGGCTATTTTATTGACGGTGTGCTATCTGGATTTAGCCAACAGTATGAACCAAAAACTGAATATAAATTGAACATATCAAGGATAAAGGCTGGCTAGTAGATATGCCGTATTTTGTCTTGTACCTCAAATTTTCAGACTAGTTTCAGAAAATTCCAATAGAGAAGTGCCAATTTTTACTACTATTGTTAGCTGGTTGTTTCTTATAAGTTTAGTTCTCTTCACCAAATGATTATAAAAATCAAGATTATTGTGTTTAAGAAATTGAGGACTCTTTTTCACTTAGCTTGGTTTGTTCCGAAAATTTATCAGCATTCTACCTACCCTGTTTCCATAGTATCCATCAACTTGCTAACATTATCTTGAAAACAGTATTCTTCTGTCTATAAGCTTTGGCATAGTTCTCTGCAATGCCTGAGAAATTCAGAGAGCTGCCAAGTTCCAATATGGCTTCAAATCGTTCCGATTGTTCATCGAAAGAGAGACTGAAATGGACACAAGAGCTTCATGATCTATTTGAGAAGGCAGTTAGTCAGCTTGGAGGTCCAGAAAGTAAGTTATCTTTATTAAAGTTCGTGATCATCTTATCTAAAAGCTTTAACAGTTAAAGAGAGTTCAACTTTTATTTATTTAATTACCTCTTGGACATTGCTGATGTTGCCCCTCACGTGCAAGCCTGGTTGTTTTCCACAGGCCAAGGAAGTGAAAATTCTTTTTTATAACGGAAAAGGGATAAATAAACCTTCGAACTATATATACCTTGAAATGGAAATGATATGTATATGCCCCTCACATTTATGGTTGGGGCATATGTGTACCAAAGTATAACAGAGGGTACACATATGCCCCTACCATTAGTGTGGGGCATATACATATCAGTCATTAACGGTAGGGATATATGTGTACCAAAAGTATGACGAAGGGTATATTCGTATCATTTATATATTTGTCCCTTTTCCGTTTTGATAATGAGTGACGATGAGATCCACTTTTATTTAGTTGATTATATCTTTGACACGCTTGCGTGGGGACTTGGTTCTTTTTCATGAACCAAACATGTCTAAATTCTTTTTGATGATAGGTGGCAATGAGACTCACGGTTACTTTTGACTTAATTTAGTCTCTGAACACGACATCACATGCCTACAATCGCAGTTCTTTTTCATGAGTCAAACGTTTGAAAATTCTTTTTCTGTTCAATAATTCTCTGTTCAATTTAAAACGCGTTCTACCATATAATTATCTCCTCACCCCCTTTTTTTCATTTTCTTCAAAAAATTAAATTGTCTTGCAGGAGCAACACCAAAAGGAATTTTGAAAGTTATGGGGATTCCTGGTCTGACAATCTTCCATGTGAAAAGCCACCTACAGGTTTTCTTATATGTTTCCCTTGTGATGATTTGTTTCATTTGTGTGCATCTTTTTTACATATTGCTTGTTAACATCTCTCTATCTCCTTCTTGTTATGGAAAAAAAAAACTTTGGATGGATGGATAAACAGTTCATGTATGTGGAGGCAATTTTTTTTTTTTTTTGAAATATATTGGTTCTAAATCTTTCTTTGATATATTTTGGTTCTAAACTGATATTTATTTACTATATTTTCTGAGTGTGTTCAAATAAATATGTATATCATATGCTGATTATGATGGGTTCAATTGAATTCGTTCCCAACACTCCAGGGTTCGTCTTTGAGTTAATGACTGCAATCAAGGCTGGAGTCAAAGTTCTAGCTATCGGTTCGATAGAATCCGTAGTGCTTTGATCAAAATTCTATATTTGTAGTAAAAAATTCACTTCATAAGTAAATTTATTCAAAATTCAATAAATTGTACTTGTACAATCCAGAAGTCATAAATTCAGGATTCTAAGTCTTCCTTTGCAGCAGGGTGGAACTAGAAACCTGGTTAAGAATTAACGTGAATCCAGTAAATTTTGCTTATAATTTTGTATGTCTTTATATATTTGACTGCAAATCTAGTTATTATTATTATGGTATCAATTTGAAATTGTTAGTATTTAAATTTCAAATTTTGGATCCGCCTTTTTTTCCTCTCTATTTTATTTACTTGATGACTAAAATGTGACTCAAGTGGTGTGTGTTGTATATATATGCATGAAATAGGTGAAGTACTTGCGTTATAAATAGTAATTTATTTCATTCTTTATTTTTTCTCTCAATTTGCAACAGAAATACCGTATGTCAAAATTTGTCCGCGAAGATCCTGCTAGTAAGTCTCTTTTCTTTTACTTTTTTTTTATAAAAATATCCATTGGTTATATGTAAGTTGATTATATTATTAGTATAATATATACTAAGTTTTATTTGTTTTGTCTTACTTTTCATTTTCTAATATAGTTGGCAAGTCCGAAAGGAAAAGCATATCTGAAATTTTGCCAAACTTCAGCGCTACAGCGTAAGTTACTTCTTCATTATTCCTATATACGAAGGTGAATCTAGGATTTCAAGTTTATTGATTCCTATAATGATTTTAAATTATATACAATAATAATTAGATTCACAATTAAATATTTATAGATGTTTAGTGAATTTTTTTTGTTACATATTGGCTTGCCATATCACTCAAGTGCCATTTATATGCGTTTTTTGCTGTAGATTATAATTAAAAATCCGCAGATCTTGCCAACAAAAATCTGTTGTAAAGTAATCAAGGTTACTTGGGGATTTTAGATCCGTTGGAACTTTACACGGGTTAATAAATTGGTATATAACTTTCATGCAGATATTTCTGCACGAAATATCCAAAATTCGCAAGAAATTTCGGTGGAAATTTTGCATGAAATCCATCGGAGTCATAAATAAAAATTTTCCGGTAAAATATTCATGTAATTGACACTTTTTTCTGATAGTTAATTAATCTGTAGGCAGAGCTCTAAATCTGCTACTGTACAAGTAACTATTTCAATCTTAAAATTTCTCTAAAATATGGTATCAAATGTAAACGAATTTAATTTATATCTTTACACAAACATTTTGAAAAATTACAACTACTAGGTATTTTAACAAATTAAAGAGTTAAGTCTGCCTTATCATTCAAGTCAATAGTTCAAGTACGTATCATGAACAAAACCTATAATTAATTATCTTTTAAGTGATTATTAGATGAAAATTCATAACACTATCCGTGTATAGAAGTTAAACTCTATATCGATCTATCTAGGGGAGCTCAGCTTAATGAAGCATTACAAATGCATATGGATGCACACAAACGATTAAATGATCATCTTGAGGTAAAGTAATTAACCATATAATAAGTCTTTTGATGCTTTTCATCCATGTTTAGCAAGCTACTAAGAGAAATTCTTTTGTTCTTACAGATTCAAAGGAACTTGAAGATAAAACTTGAAGCACAAGGAAGGTTTCTAGACCGAATAATGGAAGAACAAAAAGCTCGTGCTTCGGGTTCTAGGCCAAGCCTAAAGTCCTATTCGTATTCACCCTTGTCATTACCATCTCTATGCGAGGAATCTGAATCAAACATTAAAGAACTGGAGGTTGGATATGATACCGAGATTGATAGATTTTGTTGTCAAGCACGAAAAAGGACTCGATTTGAGGACGACGCTGCATTATTAAATCGTCGATACAATAGTACTAATCTTACATATTCACCATATGAAGAATTACAATCGAGTACTCTTGCAACTTACGAGTCACCACTTTTGCAATATGCTTTATTTGATTCTCTTTTATAGCCTTAAATAATTATGTTTGTGAATTTAAAGAGTATTAGACATGGGTTAATATATGTGAGTGAAGAAAAAATGTGTTAGCTAAGGTCAAATATGAACGTACTTACAATAAAACCACATATTGTGTGATATGTTATTTATGTTATCTTGATAATCAACCACAATCAACATCAGCTGTACTGTGCTTAGTCTTCACGATGGTGTATACTTTTTATCTCATACCGATTTAATGATAGAAGAGTGAGGATCTTTTTTAAGAATGTTCTATCGTTTTCAATTTAGATGTATCTCAGATACTTGAAGCATGATATATACTTGCGTATTACGTGTTTATTTTTGGTGCCTTCAGGATTATCATTGTCTTTTTGGGCATTGCTAAGTTGAGAAATAATTCCTCATACCGATTAGTATAATCTGGTTGGTCGTCAAACAAGGAAAGAACTAAAAATGAGCTTGTCATTTGATTCACTAATAATGTTTCGCAGGAATTTTATATGTATTTTAGTGGATGTTAGTTGTTGCATAAAAAATAGGAAATACAAAATATAATTTAAAGCGAATTTAGGTATAAATTATTGATAACCCACACTGACTTCAGTATAAGTAATAACAGAAATGCCATATAATTTAGACTTTGAGGAGCCCATTGTTCCTATAGGATTGGTGGTCAAGGAGGGCGTTATGATAATCAACAGTCACCGGGGAGAGCCCCTGGCCACTTTCAAGGGACGACCAACTTGGCCGAAGAGGCTGATCCTTCTTCACGACCTCTGATTCCCACAAGTTCCAAACTTGAGGCCGATAAATCAGAAGTAAGAAGGAGAAATCAGCCTTTCTCAAGGCTGCTTATACAATATTTTCTGAGTAAAAAAATTTGCAGGCCCCCAAATCTTCTGGGCAGAAAATTTTTACCAAGAGATATGGTTTGAGTACATTATCCAGCTTTAGCCTAAGATTGGAGCGGGAAATTGAGCACCTTGATACCAAATTAACGGTATCATGTATAAAAGAAGAATTAAGAGGGGAAGAGATAGATAAGAGAGTGTAAGAAGAGAAGAGATAGAGTTTTAATAAGAAGAAGGAAGAGAGACTGATTTTATTTGCATCCAAAAATTACCCTAACTGTTACAACTATAGCTACTTATAGCAATGCAGGAAAAATGAAAATGGGAATCGCGTGAACCATCCCAAATAAAATGCTAAAAATTCAAAGCAAGTGTAACAAACTTCCCCGCCAAAAAACAAAATGCCAAAACATGTGATCCAAGCCACCTCATCATCCTACATGGAATCCACCTTAACAATTACACAATACTTGTATTAATACCCCCTTACCCCTTATTGAGCAACACCCTTGCCTTCAAGGGTAAAAGAAGGGAACTTCAACCTCATAGTAGAAGCCAATTCTCAAGTAGCATACGAATCATCCAAACCAGACCCTTTAATCACTGAGCCACAAATTTATTTTCTTTTTTGGTCATTCTTCTATCAACTACTAACTCAGAAGAGGGACACAAAGGATTAATGATAGGATGATGGACAATATCAGTAGGAAGAGAATAACAAGTTTATGTTGAGAGACATGGAAAAATGGGGTGATGAGTACTTTAGATGGAAGTAAAAGGGTGTAGGCAACAACACCCACTCTAGCAGTAATAGGATAATGGCCAAAGTATCTGGAAGTAATCTTGTGCTAGGGTGAAACAGTTAAGGTGGATTGTCTATAAGGCTGAAATTTGACAAATACCCAATTACCTACCTAGAATCGTCTTAGACCTATGTGAATTAGCTTGAGCTTGCATCTTTTATTGAGCTCTAGTCATATGGAACATGGCTAGCTGAAGGTTGAATTCCCTAGTTAGTTGTAAGTTATCTACATTCGCAAGAGAAAAGTCACTAGAAAGATAAGGCAAATTGATTTGGGGGAGGATAGCCATAAAGAAGTTCAAATGGAGAGGTTTGGATAGAAGAATGATGATTAGAATTATACCACTATTCAGTCAATGGTAGATAAACAACTCAATCAGTAGGACTGTCACAACAAAAACATCTAAGATATGTCTCTAAGCACTTGTTCAATACCTCAGTCTGGCCATCAGTCTGAGGATGATTGTCATGACCCAAACTAGGGCCTGACCGTGATGGGTATCTCAAGTGCACCACCGACTAGAGACCACCCCATTAACCCAACCTGAAGATCACAATAATAATAAATTAAAAAATAATACGAAAGCCAACTAAACAAAAATATGAAGATGAATGAATGACTCAACACAACTAAGAGTCACAACAATAACCAACCAACCCACATCTGTCCACAATAGCCTCTAAAACCAGAATACCAAACAGGCCAGGACATTCCTCCAACCATGACCAAAAGAATCCAAAAGTACTGAGTCAAAATAAAAGAAGATGGAAATGATAAGGCCCTCTGAAAGATGGAAACTCACCATTTCACAACTACTCGATAAATGTGCTAATCCACCTAATGTTGCACAAGGGTAAAAGAAGTGTCTTCGAACCCTATATTATGAAATAATGTAGCTTCCTAGGACGATCAGTGGGATAAGCACCAACATGTAACTCAAGATAGAGATAAAATAATGTTATTTCCAAAGCCAAATAAATCACATACACTCATTGCATATACATACGTATAAGATGCCAGGATAGGGAATAAGGTTTAAGCACGAGATTTAAAACCATTATCCTGGACTATGTATCTTTAACTGTCCTAAGGGTATCCATGGGCTATATGAGTTCAACTCCCTTTGCTAAAAAGGCTCCAGTACGTCTTAGCTACATGAATCAGAAGAAATCCAAGGAAGGGCCAAAGAAATCGAGGTTCCAATCATTCTCCCTCTCTCTCTATATATATAATGTGTGCACTATGCACACGGTTATAAAGAGCCCCACGTTGGCAAACGTGATTTCCAATATCGTTCCCCTAGGACCTTCACTTTCCATAACAAGCTACACAACTCCCTTTAAGCCCAAATTAAAACCATTTACACGCATTTCCATCCATAAACCAAGGAGTCTTTTAGTTATGCATTTACCATTGGTATTGTACTACCAATTAAAGTTACTGGCAAGCCAATTCCATTATGCCATACCAAAATCAATTAGCCAAATTGACTCCAAAGTTTCCAATTTAAAATCAAACTATAGCCACCAAGGCCTTTCAAAACCAATTTATGTTTCATTAACTTTCTATGAAATGTAAGGTTTCAAAAGTGAAGTAGATTATGTATATGTCCATGTTTCAAAACCAATTTCACAAGTTGGGCTGAGGTTAAAGCCAATTCCAAACCATTAAACTATAAAATTTAGGGAGACCCATGTTCCTATCCCAATTCCCACACCCATGCATTTATTTAGTTAAAAATTATGAGAATAAAGCTTAAGCAACCAATTCAAAACCATGATAACTCAATTCATGAAACAACCATTCCAAATCCCTCAATCCATGTTCAAAACCCAACAAGTAAACCATGATGAAACGCAAGAGGGTTGCACCATACTATGGGACCAGAACCCTTAGAGTCAGTCACAGGAAATAAATTAGTAAAGCATTAAAGAACCTAAAACTTTGTAGGAATTAAAAAACACAACAATTTAACGTGGAAACCTCCTTGCTCAAGGGAGAAAAAACCACAACTCTCCCTCACTAGCACTCAATATTCCACTATAATCAAACACTTGATTACAGACTAATGAAACTAACTCTAGGATCCACCAGTTAAAAATAACTCTATTACAAACCTACCTTGACAACTCTGCCAAGAACATACCTCAATACTGATTTAACTCTAACCAATATTGAACTTTGGTAACTCTACGTATGCACTCTTAAGAACACAAAAAAAAGCATTACTCTTATAACATGAGTAATTAAATTATATACTCAAGAATCTACTCAAGATCACTCACTCTTTCAGTACATACATAAGTCAGGAACTTAAGCAATGTCGCAAAATTAAGTTTTTGCCTCTTTTTTCTTTTTATATTCTGATCTTGCAAAAACTCACCAATTGAGAAACATTCTTTTTCTTTGGGACAGGTGTCCAGATAGTACATATCTCACCTACGTAGTTTGTTACACTAGACGACAAAATTATGCAAGCCATGTGACAATTGTATATTTCAATGAAGACTTAAGGACTGGTCCCTTTGTTGTCAACTGATCATCATTAAAATATGATATACCAAACTACATGGACAACAATTTAACACATGATTTTGTATAAAATTACTTTAGGGAAAAGATACATGCTTGAAACACACAAGAATTCATAACCAATTTGAAGTTTAGAGCCCGGATGATGAATGCACAGTGAAACCCTTGAATATTCTTAGGTTTTGTGTTTGACCGTGAAATAGAGGGATTTGATATTTTAAAACTCATAGGAATGGGATTATTTTATGTTTAAAGTCATAAAAAGGGTGAAAAGACCAAAAGCCCCTCACCCTTAAGTGACAACTTGCTAAGAGCATCCGTAACAATATTAGCAACTTGGGTAATAGTGAAGGCTCATGTCATAATCCTTAAGCAATTCAAGTCGACGACTTTGTGTGAGGTTCAATTTCTTTTGCGTGAACACATAATGCAAGTTCTTATGATCCGAATAGATATCCACATGCACCCTATACAGATAATGGTGCCAAATCTTCAATACAAAACCACAGCCACCAACTTTAGGTCATGAGTTGGATAGTTTATAACACCCCGATTCACTGATCCAGAATAATACACAGTGCTCATGACCCTGAGGGACCACAAGCTAACTCATGCCTGATATCTGTACCTGTAAACTGCATAATATCTCATAAAATATGCGGAAAACATGAACTATAAAGCCATAAGGTTCAATACTAATACATATTTGAAAAATATGGTATAACAATATCAAAAAGGAACATAAATACTGAAGTTTGAACATCTAATCTGACATCTGGTCTGAAAGCCTCTAACTGAACTGAATAAAGAGTTGATGAGACATATCTCCAACTAACTCCAATTACTGAAATAAAGTGAAAACTGAAATAGAAATAAAATCATCATGTCCTCGAAGGATGAGGACTCACGTCTAACTCTGACTGCTGATCCTAGAATCTACTACTGATTTGGAGCTCATGCCTCTGAACCTATAGTGTAACATAAGAGAAAGCACCATAGGACAAATGCGTCAGTACGTCTGAATGTACTGAGTATACGAGTGAGGTAGGATAAATGCAAAGGGTTATATGCATGAAAAATACTGACTAATATGAACGTGAGAGTACATATATGCATACGTAACTATAATTGAACTCGTGGAGATACTAACTACTGAGTCTGAATACTGACAACATAAGTGTACTGATAATGAGATTCTGAAAGACTGAGTTTACTGATCTTGATATGTAAGTCACTAATAAGTGATGGATCTGATACTGTATTACTGAATACTAAGAGACTGATATTGCATTACTGATAAAGAAATGATCGTTTCTAATAGTTCGAATTACGAAGAACTGGTCTGATTGACTGTATCTGACAGTCCTGAAGCTGAGTACTGATAGCATGAGTTCTGATAACTTTTGTGATTAATAGCATAGTGATTGTATCTGACAGTCCATAAATCTGAAGGAAACTATCTGAGTTCAATTCTATTTCTGAGTTGACTGTATCTGACAGTCCTGATATACTGAAATCTGAAGAACTATCTGAGTTCTTTACTAAGACTGTTACTGAAACTGATAACATGGATGACTGTATCTGACAGTCCTTTATATACTAAAATTTGAAGAACGCCTTGAGTTCTTTGACTGAGACTGATACTGAAACTGTGGGAAATAGTGTTTAACCGACATGCCCCGTGTATACCGTTATAGCTAAGCTGGGGTCCAATATCTACCCGGACTGGAGGGGTGTCAATACCGCGCCACTGGTAAGGACAGCTGTGAGTGACCCTAATCTGGCGGGTACTCAATAAGAACGGTGGGAACCCCAAACTGATGGGTTAAGCCACCTCATCAACCCTAAGATGTTGGGTTAAGATATCTCAACCTACGCTGGCAACGTAGTTCTGGAACACAAGGATTGCTACTAAGAATCACACCCTGAACTGGTGGGTGAGTTCCCATCCTTGGTTCACTCGGTGCTAACCTCTACTCCTATCTGAAGGACACTGAACTGAATAACTAAGCTGAACTGAATAACTAAACTAAACTGATTAGCTGAACTGATACTGATTAACTGGACTGATACTAGTGGTATTGTTTAGCAGAGCTAAACTAAGTTTACTGGATTCCAATGACTGGCAGAATGTACGGAGTTCTGAGGACTGGATGAGAGTACTGAAGTTACTGAGATTGACTGTGAATACTGAGGTTGCTGATGTTACTAAGCACTGAGATTACTGAGATTACTGGACTACTGAGATTACTGAGATTGATTGTGAATACTGAGGTTGCAGAGATTGGCTGTTAATAGTGAGGTTTTTGAGTTTTCCTGAGTCACATGACTGACTGAATTCTATAGATCATAGCTTGACTGAGAGTATCGTGAAAACATGACATGGTTCTAGGCACACAACTATATTTTTCGGGTACAAGTACCCCAAGGACTCGATGAAAAAAAACTGACACACATGACTGACTTGATCATAAGAGTAGAGTCCATAATATATAATATCATAAGTAGGGATCTCATACTATGCATGGTTATCAATAATGTATTGCATGGAAAGGATTTCATATCACATGGAAGTACTTGCACAATCTTAATATCATGTTCGTTGCATAATCATATTGGCAACACATACTAATAGCATGGAAGTTCATGTGGGTTGCATGGTTATCATACATCTTGTTCATAAGGAGGATTTGTAAACATAGCATAATCTCATAATAATAGTTCATGGGTATTCCAACAACATTTACAAGGCACATTAACAACATAGAAGTCATTGGAACGTAAGGGCATATCATGAATCCTTCACTTAGTCACAATTTAGCTATATTGCATGATTTCTAGTTCCTTAGGCATTTTATCAAACACCTTACATGCATATCTTAAGCATAGGTGAATTCATCAAATTATACATCATGAACAACTAAATTTACATGTTTCCAACTCATATGAAATCATGAATTCATATAAAAACATATAAAGATTCCATCTTGGGAATCACCCAATATCAACAACATTTGTATTTTAAAGACTGATTCTTGAACTCCACGGACGAAAGGAATCCGTGGATGAACACTACGCATACCTTAGAACGAAGATTCTTGATGATTGACGGAGGAATTTCCTTGAAATCGAATCTTCAAGCTTGATTGTGCAACCCTAGTTATTTTTCTCCTATGGTGATCTTGGATGATGAGCTTTGAGATGTTAATAGGGTTGGAATATGATTAGAAGCTATATATTTTGTAGGGTTAAGTTTAGGGATGTGTAAGGAGTATTTAAAGACTTAATTCCCTTTAAAATAACTCAAGACGGAGTGTTTTTGACACCTGAAATTGGCTTAGGCGGCGCCTAAGTGTCGCCTATGCTTGGGTTGGGCGGCGCCTAACCAATCGCCTATGCTTACTGCCTCTCATGAAAATGGGCAAAACTTTTCGCTCGGGTATTAGATTATGGCGAAATTGGTATCGTTGGAAATCTAATTCAATTATCTACAATTTGGTGGGTAGAAATATGTAGAAATACCACATTAACATCGAGTTATACTCGTTCAAAGATGACCCTTGCAAAATCGAACAGTAAAACTTGATGGATTCAAAAACTCTTAGCTTGAATTACCTTAAGTGACTCATATGAACATGCTTAATGTATCATAAGCTATCTTATCACTAGGATACTCATTGTAAGTCATGCACTAAAGTGCTACTCACAGGATAGAAGGTTTCATACGTAGGAAAAATGGTTCGTCTCCTAGCTTAGAAACATACGGGGTATTACAGTTCCTTTCATGAAGATTAATCTGCCTAGATTCATAGGCAAAAACCTTACCACACTGCATCAAAATACAATTCAGTCTCACACGATACGTATCCCAAAACACAATAAAACCATCAGTACCCTCGGGCAAGGTCAAAACTGGCGTAGAAGTTAGCGTATTCTTCAACTTCTCAATGTTACCCTCATATGCATCAAACCACAAGAACTTAACCTTCTTTTGAGTCAATCTTGTTAGTGGAGAAGCAATAGAAGAGAAACTCTCCATAAACCTCCTTTATTACCCTGCCAATCCTAAGAAGCTCCTAATGTCAATCGGAGTTGTGGGTTTAGGCCATTTCTTCACCACCTCAACTTTTTATGGATCCACGTTAATCCCATCGCTAGAAATAACATGACCAAGAAAAGTCACAACATTCAACCAAAACTCACACTTAGAAAACTTAGCGTACAACTTTTGATCCTTAAGGGTCTGCAACACAATTCGGAGGTAATTGGCATGATCTTTCCCACTCTTAGAATACAACAAGATGTCATCAATGAAAACTATCAAAAACAAGTCTAAAAACTTCCTGAAAACCCAATTCATACGATCCATGAACGCAGCCAGAGCATTAGTCAACCTAACTGTCATATAGTGACTATACCAAGTTTGGAAAGTAGTCTTACGAATATCAACCTCCCAAATTTATAGCTAATGATAACTCGAATAAAGACAATTTTAGATAAGCATCTAGCACCCTGAAGCAGATTAAAAAGATCATCAGTTCTAGGAAGAGGGTACTTACTCTTCACTGTCACCTTATTCAATTGACGATAGTCTATATACATTTGTAGGGACCCATCCTTCTTTCTCACAAAAAGCACAGGAGTACCCTACGGAGAAACTCTAGGGCGAATGAACCATTTATCAAGAGGATCTTTCAATTGCTCCTAAATCTCC
Organism: Capsicum annuum; assembly: GCF_002878395.1. Classification (NCBI taxonomy): domain Eukaryota; kingdom Viridiplantae; phylum Streptophyta; class Magnoliopsida; order Solanales; family Solanaceae; genus Capsicum; species Capsicum annuum. Next base: position 64,898,214 of record NC_061119.1, on the reverse strand, counting down.
TTTAATTCAGCCGAAGCCATTCTATAAAGAGGAATAGAAATAAGACGAGTATCTGGCAGAAGATCAATCCCAAAATCTATCTCTTTATCGGGAGGAATTCCAGGAAGATCATCGAGAAACACTTCAGGAAATTTATTAACCATAGGGATAAAATGCAAATAAAGACTTTCAAAATTAGAATCCTTTACCCGAACTAGATGATATAGACACCATTTGAAATCAACTTCTAAGCTTTAAGATAGGGAATGAACCTATATTTAGGTACTAAGGTACTCCATTCCCATTTATATACCGACTCATTAGGAAAGTGAAAACTGACCTTTTGGTTCCTATAATCCAGAGAAGCATAGCACGAATGAAGGCAATCCATCCCCAAGATAACCTCTAAATCCACTAAATCCAACTCTATCAAATCCTTCAATGTCTCTCTATGAAAGATGGACACCACATGACTCTATAGATTTTTCTAGCCATAATAGACTCATCCACCAGGGTAGACATGAAAAAAAGGGTCAAAATTACTTTCAGGACCAAAACCAAAATGCACAGCCATATAAGGGGTCATATAAGAAAGGGTAGAACCCGAGTTAATCAAAAAATAAACATCACGAGAACAGAGCTGTCACATACCAGTAACAATATTCAGAGATGCCTCATATTCTTGGTGAGTAGCAAGTGCATAGAGGCAATTTTGGCCAGTGCCGATACTAGAAGTAGCACCCTTTGGTGCAGGAGCTAAAGTCATGACAATCGAAGCTTTATTAGCCCTAGTGTCAACTCTTGTTGAAAGACAATCTTGCTGCATGTAACCTATCTGACCATAATTATAACACCGATTTCTCCCTTTCTCACAATAACCATGATGAAGCTACCCATAAAAATGACATGGAGGATAAGGTGGGGCTGATTGAGTTCCACTATCCTGAGACTGGGCATCCTGTTCCTTAGAACCACTGATAGCCTGAGAATGACAATTGACCAAAGGCTTAGGATAAGTAACACTAGCAGAAGAATATAAATTTCCCCAATTCTTCTTCTTAGTCCACTATCTACCATCTCTCCCGCTGTTCTGCTGACTGTACCCTTCTTTGAAAATCTAAACTTCTTGTTCTGTCTTTCCCAATCTCTTTCTATTTATTCTTTTCATCCTTAATCTATTGCATATAACCATAATCCTACAGATGTTTATGTCATTATTTAACATTGCTGCCTTACAATCCAATACCAAGTCATGGGACAACCCAAAAGCAAACTTTGTCATCTTAAATCTCTATCTAGATACCAAATTTGGAGCATAATGAGATAACTATTGAAATTTCAATAAATACTCTTTCACACTTATCTTACCCTGCTTTATATTAACAAACTCCTTTGCCTTAGCTTTTTTTAACTTCTGAGGAAAAAAATGATAAAAAAAGGCAGCAAAACACTCATCCCATACTACTGGCTCCACACCCTCACCCCTAAACTGCTCCCCTTCCTCATATCATTGATAATCCATATCTTTCAGCTAATATGCAACAAGCTCTACACCTTTAGAATCAATAGCATGGATTACTCTGAAAGTCTTCTCCATCTCATCTACAAACCCTTGAGGATCCTCCTCAACCTTAGAGCCTGTACAGGTTGAGGGATTCAACCTCATGAACCGGCTAACTCGAGTGACCTCAAATAAACAAGCAACAAAACCAAAATGATCTAACTAATGATACTAAGATGTTACCAACTTAGTGAGTAAATAAGTAGAACGCCAGTACTCCATAAACATAGTAGCTAAATAATCCCAATGTGTTACATAAGGTAAATATTGTATAATTGTTTGGGTTTCCATAATTTTCTCCATCCCTCTATGTAAATAATCCAATATTAGTTCACAATCAAAAACATCTTCACCATCTAGAGTAATGATGAGTCGAAGAACACCACGCATTGATGGGTGTTAAGGCCCCATATTGACTATCATGAGGTCTTTTCTTGTAGTTGGTGCATTATCTTGGATCTTGGGCGTATAGAAGGAATCGAACCTGCAATTTCTCCTTGGCAAAGAGAAATTTTACCATTCGACCATATCTGCATTTTTTGTTCTAGATACACAATATGTACCTACATATATAATATATAATCAGATCTTATTTGTGTAGTGCCGGGACATATATTCTCTTCGAAATGATTCCAATTATTTTTTTAATTGTATTTTTTTTATTCAAGAAGTTTGACCTCCCTCTAATTTTTGTGTTTTCTTTATTTGATTTGCATTTTCTTTGGGGACTTAGATTCAAATTTAATGTGTCTCACAATCGAGAAAAATTAGGGGTTCATTTTGGGTCTGTGATAAATAGGTTCAAGAGATGAGAGAATTAAGGATACCCACTAGAAAGACTAATCCAATCCATATGGATGTACCAGAAAATATAACATTTTTGTTACTTGACTAGCCATCAGGAGAAGCAAATACAATGGGTACGCTAATCAATAAGATTAATGAAGTAGCAATTAATGCAAAAACAACCAATTGCTTTTAGTGATGTCTGCATAAGGTGGCTGATCGTTAGCATCACCACCCTGAGAGACCTAAGGAGGACTAGTGTAAAGACAGGTAGAACTCCTCATGGAGCAACACAATCAGGAGTAGGGACCCTAGATTGGGTCTGCACTTCATACATAGGGCGAGTACCATCCCCATGCTCTCATTGTTAGCTACCCAATACCTATATCTAAAAGTGCCTGTACAGTAGCCAAGAAAAGATGACCCAAAATAAATAGATCAAAATCTAAAATAGTAAAATCCACGGGAAAGATAAGTGACCTCACTTGCACTAGTACATTCTCAATTATTCCATCGGGCCTTGCCAATGAATGATCAGCTTGCTGTGAAATAACTGTGGTGGGTCTTGGAATACCCGATCCTATGTTTTTTAACAAAAAAGTGGGCATTAAGTTGTTTTTGGCTCACATATCACACAATTCTTGTGCTTGATAGACTACCCAGTAGTGATTTAAATGGTGAAACTTCTAGGATCTTACAATTTTGTTGGCAGTCTATTTTGAATTCTAGATGTGCACAACCTTTCTTATTAGCCACAATAGTACTTTATGTACTTGGAATACCTAATAATTCCTGCAAAACATCAATACAAGGATGATTAATATGCACCTTTTTTAACAAATTAATTACCTTTTGAAAATATGCTTCCTTTTCTGCTTTTTCATCCTTTATGGGAATGGGAAGGTGGCTTCATACTTGTCGCATTATTTTCACTGCTCTTAACTTTTTAAGTCTATGTTTTCTTCTCATCTCTCACCACATGGGTTACCTTCTTGGGTTTTAACTTCTTAGGGTTTGGATCTGTGTCACTAAGTAGACTTTTATAAGGTCTAGTGTTTTTGTAAGACCCTGCAAAATTCTTAGCTTAATTCAGTCCTTTAAGCTTGTTAAAGGGTCCTAGACTTAGAAAATTCTAGCTAAGTATTCAGAATTAGTTTTATTTTAGCCTTCGAAAGTTGACAATCTTATTTTGTGACCTTTATGTCCATTAAAAGTTGATGTTTGAGTTAATTCATGATCAGGAATGTCAATAGGTGTTCCCGAACGAGTTTTGAATTTTTTAGACTTCGTCTGAAGCACCTTTGGGATCCTAAACCAGTGAATCAACACAATCTTGACACGTCGCATCAACTACTGGGTTGATAAATGTTTTCCCCAGCTCCCAGCGTCCAATTCCAGTGAACCGATGCGAACTTAATGCGACGCATTGGCTATCGTATAGATATCAATGACGCAGTGCATCGACCTGCGCATCGATGGTTCAGTTTACAGTCATGTTAAAAGTTGCATCCTTAGGGTTAATTAAGTCTTTTTCCCATGCCCTTCAACCCCCATAACACAAAATTTAGCCCTCTTTAGCAAGTTATATTCATTTTTTCACAAATTGCTCAAGAACAAAAACCCTAGGTAAATTAAATTCAAATTCAAGGCTAGAGATTTCACCGTTAATTTTTCAGAATTCGCCAACTAAGGTATGTGAAGTATTCATCCAAGGGTTCCTTCCACCCTTGGAGTCCAAGATACTCTTTTAAAGCTCATGTGGAGTGATTTCAAAATTTCCATTATTTGAATTAAAGTGTATTCATGATTTATTACAAGATTCATGTAGAGTTAATTGATATGTGTGCTTTATCATATGAATTCATGTTGAAATTCTTGGAATTTTGTAATTGGAATTGAATCATGATGCCTACATGTTGTTTTAGTATTATGTGCATATATTGTGCCCCACAAGTATGTGATGAATTGTCCATGTGAGTTGACTAGTGAAATTATATCATGTTAGCATGTATGCAAGTATTTGCTTGAATGCCCAAATGAATGAATGATGACTAAGTAGTTAGTTACCATGTCTCAAGATTATGCCATGTTTTTTAAGTTTATGTTATCGAGTCCTGGGGGTATTTAATACCCAATAATTTAGCTGCTTGTCTAGAGCCATGGTCAGTCACAGAGTAAAATCAGTCATGTCTCAATCAGTAGAATTCAATCAGCTACAGAACTTAGGAAAACTCAGTGAACTTAGAATCAGTCCATCTCAGTTGAGTAAAATTAGTTTAGTTTAGTTATATAGTATGATCAGTAACAGTTCAGTCTAGCCTAGTACAGTTTAGAATTCAGTCCAGTGTTTATTCAGTTGAGAGTAGGATTCAACACCGACTGAACCCAAGGATGGGGACTCACCTGCCAGTAGAGGGTGAAATCCTTAAAAGCAGTCCTTGCGTTCCAAAACTACGTAGCCAGCGTAGGTTGAGACATCAACCTGCCAGTTGAGTAGGGTACCACCATTCTCGTCCAGAGTACCTGCCAGATGAGGGTGACTCATTACTTGTCCTTTCCCATGTAACGATATTGACACCCTTTTAACTGGGGTTATAGGTTGGACCCTAAATTAGTTAGAGAAGGGGCATATCGGTTAGATGATTACTTCCCACAGTTTCAATTTTAGATTTAGTCTTAGTATGGAACTCAGTTCAGTTGCACAGATTTAGGACTGTCAGACACAGTCACTCAGCTCAGTACGGGATTTAGTATAGATCCACAGAATCAAGACTACCAGATACAGTCATTCAATTACCAGTAATTCAGTATCAGTATACTCAGATATTAGTTAATCAGTATTCAAATTCAGTATTCAATGTTATTACGATCTCAGTACAATTTCCATATTCATGCATGTACTCTCATTAAGTCATACTCATGATATTCGGTTAGTATTGTTCATGCATATAAACCCATGTATTTCATCCTACCTCACTGAGCATACCAGTACATTCAAAGTACTGATGCATACCTTTATTTTGTGGTATGATGTCTTATATCATAGGTTCAGACGCACAGGCTCCCGAGCACCCGTAGTAGTTCAGATTCTCAGCATACAGAGTAAGTGGTTAGTCCTCATAGTTTAAGGACGTAATTATTTATTTCAGCATTTTAGTTCATTTTCAGTAGTCGGAGTTAGTTGGGGACTTGTCCCATCAACTCTATATTTCAGACAGTTTAGAGGCTTTTCAGACTAGAGTATTTTTAGACAGTTGTTCAGTTTTCAGTATTAATGTTTAGTTTTGGGTATTGTGATACCATATCTAGTATTATTTACAGTATTGAACCTTATGGTATGTTTTTCACCTAATTTTTGCATATTTCAGTATTATTGTTATTCAGTTATTACAACAGGTATCATTCATGGGTTAGCTTGTGGTTTTTTGGGATTATGAGCACCGTGTAGCGTCCGGGGTACAGACTTGAGGCATTATAGTTCTGTGCCCTAGCAAGCTATCCCAATTAAACCTCTAAAATCTTTGTGGCTGATTGTTGATTCTTTATATCAGCCGTCATTTATGCATGGTTAGCCATGATTTTCTTCAAATATTTCCTTAGTATTACTAGACTGAGCATTAGAATGACCACCTTGATCCTGTTGAAGATTCTGATTTTCCACTAGGCTTCCATATTGATTCACATCTGCTCTTAATTTCCATCCCATGAGAAGTTAGGGGTGATTTTATCTATTTGAATTATATATGTTCCTAAAATATTGGTAACCCTGGCGTTAAGAATTACCCAATAAATTTACTGATTCTGAATTAGTTACACAAGCATCTACTAGGTGATCACCATTACCACATACCTCATACTATGTGGGCTCATTGTACCATGTTCACAGTAGCTTGTTGGTTTCCCAAACTCAGATTACTACATTGAGTGATCATCTGATTCCATAGAAAGGCAATCTATGTTGTAATAGTTGTCAATTAATCCACTTTTAATAGGCCTATAGCCTTATTTCTATTGCTTCTTGAAAAATCTACATTCCATTCTAGGTTTCCCTATGATATGTGATTTAGAAGTATATACAACTCATCATATGTCTTTTCTAATGCTTGCCCGCCAGCAGCTGAATCTAAGAGAATCTTTGTGTTAGGTTTGAGTCCTTTTTTAAAGGTATGCACCAAAACCTCATTAGTTTAATGATGGTGGGGGAAATCACAAAGCATAGAATTAAACCTCTCCAGATCTTGATACTGATTTTTACCATCCTTTTTCCTAAAGCTTAAGATCTCACTCCTCAACTTTGCTATCATTCTAGATGGAAAAAAATGAATCAAAAATTCTTTGCCAGATCATCCTAAGTGGTGATGGAATTTTGATAGTTCAACCTTCAGCCACCTCTTTGCTTCCCCTAACAAAGAAAAAGGGAAGAGTGTGAGTGTCACAAAGTCAAATGAGACTCCTGCAGGAATGCATGTATCACCAATCTCAAAAAGATTCTGCAGATGCTGCTGTGGATCCCTATGAGATAGGCATATAAACTTCCTGCTAGTGTGTAGTAGTTGCACCATATTCTGTTTAAGCTCGAAGCTACCTCCTGCTTCTTATTTTCGAATGCTAGAGGCGATACCATTGGCAAGTAGGATTGCCACTTCATGAACTATCCTAGTTGTTGTCATTTCGTCAGGAACAATTTCTACCAGATCAATAACCTGAAGATTTTGAATTGGATATTGAAGAGCTACTGCTCTTTGCAACTGATGAAAAGCTCGTTCAGGCTCCAAATACAGTTCAACCAATTCTCTTTCTCTTGCTAACCCGAGGTACAAATTAGACCTGCAAAAGCAACCACTAAAATCAAGTTGTCAACACTTGAATAATATTATTGAAAATAAAATTTAGAAAATCACTAATTTCATTAGTCCCTGACAACGCCACCAAAAACTTGTTGCAGCCTATCGCACACGCAAGTGTACATGGTCTAGCAAGTAATATAGTGACTCTTTAAAAGTCAGATATCAAACCCACATGTGCTTTATGCTTAACAATTTATTTAATTCATTTTTCAATTGTATTTCAGATCAGTGATGTGTTTCCAATAAGAGGGTTTATGAAATTTTAATTTTCTAATAATGCGCAACAGAAAAAAATACGATTATCACGATTTTAAGCAAAGTTTTAATCAGTATTGAGAGAAATTCCAGGACTACGACATTTACCATTATTATGTTTAGCATTTATTTGCCCGAATGAACTTAATTCACAAATTGCAAGTTTTGGGGTTAAGTGTATGATCCGGGAATGGTCATCCTCTAAATCACACCATTCCTAGGCGATATGCAAAGAAATACTCAATCATCAACTCCAAATCTCAAGGCACAATGCCTACGATCTGCATAAGCCTACTGCCTATTTTATGCTGCTCTCAATTGTCCTAAATCACCCTGACTCTATCTAGTAAATCCTGAAGCAAGTCAGTACCATGGGATCAAACCTCGAAAGTCTCAAACCATCCAATCGGAGAACGACATCACCTACCATACAAAACCTCAAAAGGCGTCATATCAATACTCGAATAATAACTATTATTATATGTCAACTCTGCCAAGGCTAAGTGTTTCTCCCACTTGACTAGGTCAATTAATCCACAATGACCCAAATACCACCGAAACCATGGGAAGTGCAAGGAAAACCACTAACAAAGTCCATCATAATCCGCACCTATTTCCACCCGGGAATGGGAAACCTCTGAATCAATCAACCAGGACATTAATGCTCAGCCTTCACCTGCTGAACACATAGGCAACGAGATACAAAGACCGTTATATCTCTCATCATGCCACTCAACCAATAATGTTGTCTCAAGTCTCTAAACATCTTAGTTGTACCCGAATGAATAGAATAGCTAGAGTTGTGAGCCTCGTGCAAAATCAATTGAATCAATTCATCGATCCTCGAAACACAAATGTAGGTATCAAATCCCAAGACACCCTCAAAAAATATGGTAGCCCGACCCTGTTGCATCAATACACATCCCAAACCAACACTAGAAGAATCACAATACACAGTGAATCCCTCACCCTCAATAGAAAGATCCAAAATAGGAGTTGAAGTTAGAAACTTTTTGAGCTTCCCAAAGCTCGACTCACCTCCTTGAACTATCAAAAAGGAACCTCTTTTCGAGTCAATCTAGTTATAGGTGCTGAAATTATAGCAAAACCCTTAACGAATCATCAATAATAAACGGCCAAGCCAATAAAGTTGTGAACCTTAGTCGTAGATGTAGGCTTGGCCTATTCAATAATAGCCTCAATCTTCGTTGGGTCTACCATATTCCATATTTAGATATCATATGACCAAGAAATGTTACCGATTCGAGTCAAAACTCACACTTAGAGAACTTGGCAAAAAACATATGATATCTGAAAGTCTGGAGCACTACCCTCAGATATTGCGCATGCTCCTCCCTTGAAACATCCTAGTTTCTAGACCTTAGATGGGGGTACTCGGCCTACCTATTATCATTGGCAGCAACGTCAAACAAACAAGGTTGGAACAAAGATCAAAGTGGCTCCCATTGGAGAAATCAAAATCAAGGAGGATCAAATTGGAGAGATCAAAACTAAGGCAGTTTCGAATAGAGAAATGGCAATTTGAACCAAGATTATAATAATCAAAGATCAAATTCTTATGTCCCTTTAAGAGGTGGCCAACAAAGTTCAAACCAACAATCCATGAGTGACTTGCTGGTTCTAATATAGAGGAAATGCTTTCAAGGGTATTAAATACGGTTGAATTGACCGATATGGGTATTAAGGAGATGAGAAATAAATTTTCTAGCATGGGTCAACAAATTAACTCACATTCTACTTTAATTAAGCAACTTGAATCCTAGATGAGACAAATTTTTGCTTCTCTTAATGCAGGAACAAAAAGCACTCTTATGAGTGAAACCATAGTAAACTCGAATGATAATAGGAATAACGCTCATCGCATGATTGTTACCACTTAGATAGGTAAAGTATTGGAAAAAGAGGTGGTAAAAAAAAATACATCTTTACATAAGAAGAATGAGGAAACCAAAATCGTAGGGATGGAGAATGATGTTGAGAACAAGTTATTATTGATGATAGTTGAAGATGTATAAAATCATCCCATTCAAAAAGAAGCGGTTGCAATTGATAAAAAAAAATAGGGTGAAAGTTTGAACGGGCAATTGTCGACTCCTAAATGTCCTCCATTTTATTAGAGATTGAAGAAGAATATAGATGATGGGAAGTTTTGTAAATTTGTGTCCATGTTTAAGCAACTACGGGTGAACATTCACATTGGTATATACATGTGCAAAAGTATTTAGTTATGCCATACTTATGAAGGATCTTATCACGAAGAAATGGAATATGAATTTTGAAAAGGTGGAGGACTATCAGCATTGTAGTGGTTATAATTTCTAGCATGTTGATACAAAAGAAAGAACGCCTCGGAGCCTTTACAATCCCACCATCATATTCTTTCAAATTCCTAAAGCTCTTTGTGACCTTGGGCAAGTATAAATTTGATTCCTCTTTTGATTTTCAAAAAGTTAGGCATTGGTACCTTAATCCCTACTACCATGAAGTTGCTATTGATGGATAGAACCATTAAAAGGCCCATCAAAATCCTCTATGATGTGTTTATAAGGGTGGATCGATTTGTTTTCTCCACGTGATTTTGTTATAGTAGATTGTGAAGCGGGCATTAAAGTCCCTAGCATTTTACAAAGGCCTTTCTTGACCACGAGAAGAGCCTTGGTAGATGTAGAGAGTGGGGAACTCAACTTCTGAATGAATGATAAACTAATGGTACTCCATGTTTGTAAATATATGACGCAACTAAATGACATGAGTGTCATCTCAATCATTAACACCATTGATGAAATCATGGAAGTAGGTATGTAGAAAGAATTTGTAGGGGAACATTGGCAGCGGTTCATTTAAACTATGATAAGGAAGAAATTGAAGATTGTGATAAAGACAACGCTTTAGTGGGTTTGAGTTTATATTCTTATGCTCCAAAGATACTCAATCTATTTGAAGAATAGAGAATTAATTACCTTTATCCAAGACATACATCATTGAGCCACCGACTTTAGAGTTCAAACCTTTTTTGCCCCATTTAAGGTACGAATTTCTTTGCTCAAATGGAACTTTGCCTATGATTATCTCTGAGAATTTGCGTGACTGGAAAGTTGAACCATAGTTATCAATCTTGATAAAGTACATATGGGTTATGTACAGACCATTGTGGAGATTATGGGGATACCTCCAAGTATTTGCAATCATAAAATATCAGAATAGGGCCATGTTGAGAGCCATGCAACACACTAAGAACCATGTTAAGTATGGCACACGAAAGAAGGAATTATGTTGTGTCACAAAATATTGAAAAGGGGGATTCAAGTTTATAAGCAAAGATTGAAGTCAATTTTGAATTTCTGCCTCCTATCACCATAAAAGGTGCAAAGAGCTTCATTGGTAATGTCGGCTTCTACCGGAGGTTTATTAAAGACTTTTCCAAAGTGGCTTACAATTTGTGGAAGCTATTAAAGAAAGAGTCCAAATTTGTGTTTGATGATGCAGGTTTGAAGGCCTTTGAGTGTTTGAAGGAAAAACTCACCACCACTCTCATCATTATTGCTCTGGATTTGTCCAAGTGGTTTGAGCTTATGTGTGATGTAAGTGGATTAGTATCGAGAGTCGTCTTTGGACAAAGACATGAGAAAAATTTTCATCTTATTTATTATACAAGCAAGACACTCAATGGAGCTTAAATGAACTACAACATAGTCAAGCAAGAATTACATGTCGTTGTGTATGCCATTTGAGAAATTCTAAGCTGATTTATTAGGGATAACTGTGATAATCCATACCAAGTAATAGTAATTGACTTCAGTAAAAGGTTTTCTCGTATTTCATGTGGATTCGAAACCAAACTAGTTGGGCTTACTATCATTGCATACGACTGTGTTACACCATACGGTGTATCTTAAGTGTATCAATGTTACTTTGGTCCTCCACACTTGATGGACATTAGAATAATTGTTTTGTGTTGTTGAATCCTAAGTGTAGCGCTGCTTCCCCTATTTTCCAATTAGTGCTAGTAGAGTAGGATTAGAAAAAAAATGTGTGTTTATATACTATAACAAAGTCAGCGACCAAGATATTGGTAGTTGGCTGGCAATAAAGACGAATGAGAGGTATCTTTCTTTTGTTTTACAACATGGAATTATCTGACAAAGATATAGTAATATTGTTTAGATGCCACACACCGGTATTATCACATGAATCTACATATCGATACTGATATATTTCTCTCATTGGATAATAATGTTTGTCTTAAAGTTCATTTGTGTTCATTGTTGCAACGAGGAGCATACCCAAAGATATGTGGCTTTGAGGGACCTTGAACTAAAGAACCTTTAGAATTAGACAACTAGGTATTATAGCTAATATTGCCTTACGTAGTTTTAATGGTCATCGTTAAAACGTGTTATTTTTATTACTTACCACACAACATTTCATCATGCAAGAAGAAAAATAACATTTGAAAAATCAACTTCTACTTTTCAAAAAGAAAATGTTGGATACTAATTTCAGGTGATAGAGGATGATGTTGCAGGACTAACTAAAGTAAATAAGCTCTTACAGAAAGCAATGGTACATCCATTGTGGTTTCTTAAATATTTTTATGTGCTAAATAGATTTTCTAGAGGACTTAACACACTTACAAGCGGAAAACAACATATACTTAAAAACACCCATGCCCAACCCTCAGGCATCAAGATCCTTGCCCTTCCAACCACCAGACCCACTAAAACAACCAAATCTAATGGCCATCCTTGAAGACAACCACATCTCAGAGACATCAAAGGATAGCTTCAACGCAATGCTCCTAAATAAAAAGTATCTCTATAAACACGTGCTATAGTCAAAGAAGTGGAAAAGGCCTTATTAATCACGCTAACACAGAAGAGTCTATCCAACTAACAAATGAAAACAAACAGAGAATCTACTGACCATGGAAATTTTGCGGTAATTGTGAAGTTATTTAGCAAGCAAATAACACACAATTACCTACAAACAAAGGTGGTGGAACTATGAAAACCAACAAAGCCACTTACAATGATTAATCTTGGATGCAATTTTACATAGCAAAATTCAATAAGATGGAATACATGATTAAGGCACTACATGGGGTCCCTGGTTCGTCACTGGAAGCTTCCTATCAGTCAGGCAATGGGAACCAAATTTTGTATTGAAGGAAGCCCCACAAACCCATGCCATTATTTGGATTAGGCTTCCACAATTCCCAATGGAATTCTACGACAAAAGGATTCTAGAGAAGGTCGATACCAAATTAGGAGAACTGCTAAAGATTGACACCTATATGTCGTCAACACTTAGGGGACGTTATGCCAAAATATGCATGTAAGTACCACTTGAAACCCTTGTTAAAATTCAAGTAATCATTGGCAGCCACAAACAAAAGGTGGTCTATGAAGGAGAGGGCATCCTATGCACTGGATGTGGCAGGCTTGGGCATACTCTACGAAGTTGTGCTTTCTCATCTAATACACCTACAAAAAGGACCGAAATACCACCCAAAAATTACTCAAAGAAACCAAAAGAGTCGGAGGATTCCCAAACTGTCTCCTTCCCCAAGCAAAGACAAAACACTAGGCACTTGCCATCCACAAAAGAGTACAAGGTCACACAGCATGAGGAACAAAGACATGTAAAAACGTATGATTCCATTTCAGGTAAGTTCCTCGCCAAAACTCATTCATCCCCCCTCCAAGATCAAAATAATAGTTCCTTAATCAATAACACCAACTCAAGTAGAAAAATTATTTAACATAAAAATAAATAAGTATTGATGTAGGGCCCACAAACCTATTTCTCAATAAAATAGCTGCCAAAAGCTGTCCACCCAAAGTTAACTCTCGCCAATTTGATAGGGAGAGAAGTAAAACAACCAACCCTTCTGACTCTTCCATTAAATACCGCTCTCCCCTACATTTAATGTCGAAGGCCCCAAGGGGGCCCAACCTCCCACCCACACTATGGAGAGTCCAATGGAGATCTTCGTCTCTGTGTAATCTAGAGAGATTAACTCCATTGCTACTAGGGATAATTATCATCCTTAGAAAATTGACATAACCAAAGAAAACATGTCAATTAACCCCCCCCCCCCTCTCTTTTTTATTTTAATCAAATGTCGGATCCCCTATACACTATTTTGCATCCTCCAATTACCACCCCAAAATGACAAACCCATCTTTATCAACCCCACTACCATAAAAGATCTACTGATCTTCATGTCGGCATCACACCCTCCTAACCAAGCTTCAGCATCCTAGGCAGAGTTAATTTTAAGAGAAAAGTCAATTTCCATTACATCATAATAGGATATCACCAATAGTACTAATAATGTAGGACCCGACATGAATGACCCATTTAATGAAAGAGGGCATGGATCAGATAGTCGAGAGGTTGGGGTACAAACTTTGGGCTTAGACAATGCTCCAAGCTCAAATATTGGTAACTCTAAACATAATGAACTCAAAAGAACTCAAGTCCCTCGTGAGTCACATATTCAAGAGCCTCCCCTTTTATGCCAACTCCCCTTACTTCTCAGAGATGGAAACCCTAAACTTTGTGCCATGGACATCTCAGAACAGCCCCAACCAAGCACAGAGCTTAGGGGTAACCAACAAGGTCGAAGGCCAAGGAAAAGAAAAACCCACAATGTCAGAGAAACTACAGCAGAGAAATGCGGAGATGGAGCAGTTCCTGGCAACTATTGCAGACCCAAACAAAGATTTTTTAATTTTGGAAAAACCCCTTCGAAAAGAGTAGAAGAGCCCTACAACACAACTGCTATAGTACTCTATCCAAAGGAGATAATAATCCTTCAAACTAAGCCTTAAGAATATGACAGATCAGAGCGGCGGTCTCAATAAGCCCATATTTATATCAAAGGAAGCCTCCCCAGAAGGACAAGGGGAAGAAGCCACTACTCAACCCACCCCTAACCTATCTGATTTTATGAATTTCATTATCTACAAACTCAAGAGGAATTGTGTAAATTTTAGGCATCAATGTGAGGCTCTAGTAAAAACCTACAACCCTGCCATGGTCCCATTGCTTTAGACAAAAATGGTTAATCATAAGCATCTCATTGAGTTGCTCTACTTAAATTCCCATCTGGAGTCAAGTGTCACTGGTCACAAGGGGGGTATTGTCATTATGTGGAAGGAGGATATTGGTAAACTCTAAAACTTCTCCATTTTCCCTAAAGGAATCCATACTGTTGTTAAGGTAAACTCCAATCCCAAAACTTATCTATTCTCCTCTATTTATGCTAGCCCAGCTATAAATATGCAAACTACGTTGTGCAATGAATTATGCCACATCTCAACTATCTATAAAGGGAATTGGTTGATTGGTGGGGACTTCAATGAAGTTCTTAGGGCCAATGAAAAATTAAGAGGGTCTCTCATTAATAACAATAGAGTTTGTAGACTTTGGGACTGCTTGAATTTTTCAACATAATGGACCTAGGTTTTAGAGGTTGTAAATACACTTGGACCAATAAGAGGCACAGAAATAGAACTAGTCTTATCCTAGAAAGGTTGGACCGGATAAATCACTTCCTAGAGTCCCTAGTCACACACCTTTCTATGATAAATTCTGACCATTGTCCACTACATGTATCTCTTTCCAAAAGAATCTCAGGTTCAAATAACAAACTTTTCAGATTTGAGACCATGTGATGCAACCAACCTTCCTTTAAGAACCTAGTGGACAACTATTTCACTCAACCTAATACTCTCCGGCAAGTTATTCAAAACTTCTGAACTCAAGCCTCTGACTGGAATCATAATGAATTTGGAAACTTTTTCCCAAAAAGAAAACCATTATTTCTTTGCTTGACAGTATCCAAAAATTAGGGAGTTACCAGAATAGTCTCTTCCTTTAAAACCTTGAAAATGATCTTCTTTATGAGTACGAGGGAATCCTCAAATATGAGGAAGATTTTTGGAAAATCAAATCTAGGATCACTTGGCCACTGAAGGGGATACTAATACCTCCTTCTTTTATACTTCCACTATTAACATAAGAAAAAAGAATAGGATTGGTGAGTTACAGGATGTGGCAGGTAACTCCTTTGTTGGGGAAAAAAGCATTAGCTCCCATGTCCTGGACCACTTTTTCTAGACTATACACCAAAGGAAAAAGCCACTGCCCCAACAACTACATTGTGCCAACTAACCCGATTAATGTCCTCACTGTCGAAATGAGGGATAACCTAGCAGCTCCCTTAAGAGATACTAAAATCCTCCTTGCCCTCAAATCCCTCAAGCCGTTGAAATCCCCTAGCCTAGAGGGACTTCTTCCAAAAATATTGAATTGCAACAGGCCTCAAAACTATAACCTTCTACAAAAAAGATTTCTCAAGCAGCACCACGCCTACTGCAAATAATGTTATTCTGCTATGCCTCATTCCTAAGTGCAAAAATTCATGCACTCTAAAGAATTTTAGACCTATAGTCCTGTGCAACACCAGCTATAAAATTGTGACTAAAATCATTATTAATAGAATCAAGTCTTACCTCTCAACCATCATAGGGACCAATCAAACCTATTTCATGATGAATAAGAGATCTTTTGATCATGTTACCATTATCCAAGAGTACACAACTCACTTTAGAAAAATGAAAAGTAAATCCCCCAACATGATTCACAAGATTGATCTAAAAATATTTTTGATAAGTTAGAGTGGTCCTTCATCAAAGACAGTCTACAATTCATTAGATTCCCCTGCATCCTTACCAAGCTTATCATGTCCCGTGTTATCACTTTTTCCATAGTTGCCCTAGTGAATGAAAGATAAACATTCTATTTTAATCCTTTAAGAGGTACTAGACAGGGGGACCCTATGTCCCTATACCTCTTCATATTATGAATGGAGAGACTCTTTAAAGGGATTGAGGCTGAAGTTAGAGACAAAAAATGGATTCCTATCAGCATCTCAACTGGTGGACCTCAAATCTCACACTTTTTTTTGCTGATGACCTTACCTTACTAGTTAGAGCCAATGCATCCAATTCCCGTGTTATTGACAACATCCTAAGGATCTATACCATAGCAAATCTAAAGTGGTTTACTCCAAGAACTATACCATTTCTAACTCAAACATGTGCTCTCAGATTCTTAACATCCAAACTTTGGGAAGTGCCTTGGTTACCCTATCTTTAACCAAAAACCTAATAATAACGACTTTCAGTTCATCATTAATAACATAAACTTCAAGCTAGTTGGGTGGAAAACCAAGTTCCTCAATATGACAGGGAGGACTATTCTTGCCAAGTCAACCCTTAGCAGTATTCCTACTCATGCCATGCATTATGTTAAAATTCCTAGCAAAATTAATGAAATCATCAATAAAATCTAAAGGGATTTTGTTTGGGAAGCTGTGCTGAGAAAAGAAAACTTCACCTTCTCAGTTGGGACGTTCTGACCACTGTTAAATCTCAGGGTGGTCTTGGTCTCGACAAAAGTGAGAATAAAAATAGAGCCCTACATGCTAGCCTTGCATGGAGGCTGTTTAAATTCTCAATATACTCTGGGAAAGGTCCTCCTGTCCAAATACTACACCCTTATTAGGGACCCCTAGTAGGAGAATTACCTTCAAAATTTGGCAAAACATTAGTAGAGAATGGGTTGATTATTCTAAAGGCATCAGGTGGAGAGTTGGTAAAGTTAAAAGAGTAAGGTTCCTAGAAGATACTTGGATCCCTATATTGGAAGCCTCGGAAGCATTATCCATAGCCCTCTGAATAGCCAGGATTACAACACCCATATTAGTGATTTATACACTAATGATAATTGGAACTTTTCTAGACTTTCCATTGAGATTCCTCCATCCATTAAGGATACTATCCTCAATCTCCCTCTACCTCAAAATTACACTGAGGAGGATAAAAATATCTGGAACCATACTATCAATGGGGACTTCATCACTGGTTGCATGTACTCCTGACTCAGAAACTCAGACCAAGATAATCTCCATGCCAAAAGCTTCAACTTGGTGTGGAAAGCTTCAACCCCTAATAAAGTCTCACGACCCGAACTAGGGCCTGACCGTGACGAACATCCAAAACCATGAAGGCCCGAATATCCTACTCTATCTAGTAGTTATGCATAACATTCATATAATAAGAGAAGATGCGGAAATACAATCTGATATGAAAACATAATCATTAACTCTGAGATTCAAGACATAAGAACGAAAGATGCAATTCAAAACATCTGAATAAGATCTGACTCAGTCTGGGAAATCTCTACTACATCTCAAAATTGTTCTGAAAATCGGGACAAGGCCCCAGTAGGCCAAAACAACGGAATAATATAATCTGAAATAACAGGCCTTCTGGAACAAAGAAGGCTCACCACTACACGGATCACTTCTCTCTAGAATCCTCTACTGATTAGCCGAACCCTTGGACTGAGCCTCCGAACCTGGGAGGTAGGGGGTCAATACAGATGTACTGGTACGCAGAGCAAATCTAAAATAATAATTTATATTCAACATATATGAGAGCAATTTAAAATATTTCATAAACATATCATATAGTAAGAAATCTCATGGGCATTTCTGAAAGACTCTGTAAAATCATCTGAACTCTGCGACAATCTTTGTTTTACTTCTGTGCTAGGTGGTATATCCTACAACTCTGAAATTCCACGAGCTATATGGAATCCGTCATTGACTCGGTGGGGAAGCCTCCAACCCAAGTGTGCCGCAAGAGTTGGAGTCTCTGACTCTGCTACGGGCGTTGCCAGCGTAAAAATAATATACCCGGATCAGCAAATCACAGTTTTAGGCTAAGAGTTACTTGAACTCTAGCCCTCTTCAGGAAACCACTTAGCTCTCTTTATACCCATTTTTAACTCTTTATGATATGCATTCTCTGAAATCATACTCTGAAAACTCTAACTCTGTTATGGCATACATTTATATGGTATCGTCATACCATTGACTTGCAAGTCATATCTCCGAGCCATTTTTAGCATATTCCCATCTCTGTTTTCAAAACATAAATTCGGGACCACC
Source organism: Capsicum annuum (assembly GCF_002878395.1). NCBI lineage: Eukaryota > Viridiplantae > Streptophyta > Magnoliopsida > Solanales > Solanaceae > Capsicum > Capsicum annuum. The sequence goes on along the minus strand of NC_061119.1, from coordinate 64,879,739 downwards.
ATATCAATAAATCATTTCAAAGAACTCTTTCTCTAAAACTCATGTAAACACATGTATGCAATTCTCTTTGTCAAACTTTCAATGATATAAGGTGGTCATGTCAAAGCTCTTAATCTCATGCAAATCTTTCCCTTTTAACAAAATATATTTACATCAAGAAACGCACTCTCTTAAATAATCTCTAAATCGTGCTCAAAATACTATGGTATTTGAGTAAACTATTTTCAAGTCATAAATCATGCACTTCAATCAATCACCATAAGATCATAAACATAAGGTTATCATAAGAGAGGGATTTTTCATTATTTGTGCTCTTAAACAAATCTTCAATTTCAAGTTTCATATATATATATGTGTAAATCAATTTAAGGGTATAAGGCCTAAAGGCCAAAACAACAATATCATTAAATATGCATAAGGCATAATAAATCATGGATCTCAAAACCCCTTTAACAAATTCATGCTTGATGATTTTTAAATCATAATTGGGTGTTTTCAACAAGCCCATGTAGTTTTAGAATAAACCCCACGTACATCAATTTAGAAATTTGATGGATGATTCTTGAAGCCTGCGATTTGGGGATTCCAAATCTTCAATCAGTTTCAAAAACCCACGGTTGAATCTTGAGTTATTTGGGTTTTTAGTTTGAAACCCTAGAGAGTGTTCTTATGAATTTTTGAAGAAAATATGAATAATGTGGTCACTTGGGAGAAAAATCTCGTGTTTAAGCTGACAAAAAGGGGTGGAAATTACCCAATATACCCTTAATGAGATGGAATAAAATATAAATGGGAGCTCAATTTTATGGGTCACCGCAACGCGAAGCCATCGGGTTGTCCCAATGGTTGGGACCTGGAACCTCAGCGCGACGCTCCATATCGCGCTAGGCTACTGGAATTCGACAATTGTTAAATATACCACCTCCGCGATGCGCCAAGCACCAAAATGACGGTGTTTTACGACTAGGACTTAAATTAGCCATAAAATCTTGTCCGGGTATCAGATTTGGGCGAATCTTGTATCAACGGAAAGCTCATTCAATTTTCCACACTACATAATTGATTAACATGGAAAATTTGCATATGATTTATGTCTTTTGGATCATCTACGTATAGAAATGATAGTTTTCGTTCTAGCCTGAAATGCGGGGTTACATAAGGTCAAAACTTCCTCTAGCTAATATTGACAATAGATTTCCAAAAAATAACTACCTTAATCACATTGGCATTAATGTACCATCTCAATGCCAAACCTGTAACCAACTTGAAGAAAATACCAACCATATTTTCTTCCAATGTTAAAATGCCACACTTCTGGGCCACTTTGGTAGCTAGAAGCAACTACAAACTTTCCCAAACTTGGAACTCTATTTCTGTTGGTTATTAGCCTAACCTATGGAAAAGCATAAAAGGTAAATCTTTCAACTCTTGGCCAACTTGGGATGCTCTCTTCCCCATTGCCTGTGGGTTATTTGGTTAACCAGAAATGATAACAACTTTACTAGTCAAAAGAACTCCATCCTTGTCAATAATGTTATTACTCTAGCCTCTGAATACACTCTCATAGATAATGACACTAAAAAAGTGAACATTCCTTACAACATCATTAACGTTAGGTGGGAGCCCCCGTAACCGATCATATTAAGTTGAACACGGATGGTTTAACATTAGCAAACCCAGGCCCGAGGGGATTAAGAGGGGTTTTCAGAAACCCCAATGGGGAATGGTTGTTGGGCTTCTACTAGCATATACCCCATACTACTCCCACCATGACTGAGCTGTTAGCCTTAAGAAGGGGGTTGATTATAGCTAAAACCAACAACATCAAACCCCTAACCATTGAAATAGATTCGGTTGCCATTAATCATATGTTGGCTAATGACCACCCTTTGTATTATAATGTTGTTGTTGAATGCAGGAAATTGCTAGTGGAACTTGATGCAGCCCCCCTAACCCAATCTATAGAGAGTAGAACGCGGTAGTGGAAAGCAGTATTCACCAAATTTCCTACAATAGCGCCATCCATGCCACCTTTTGTTATTGAAAGTGTAATAGTTAATAGCTCTGGGACACTCTTTAGTCATATTGTTTAACATTTCATTACTAACTTATCAGATCGGGATGTGGCCCTGAACAATCTATTTTTGAATCCTACAACTGATAGGAGTGCAAACTCTTACCCCTACCCCCTTAATGTTATAATTCAAGTCTGTTTAACCAAAAAAAAAATTGGAAAACAAACCACATTATCTATGATCTTTAGAGCAATTATATATAAGCATAGAATTATATGTACAAACTTTTTTCATAATTGTTTTTGTTTTGTGCTTTTATTTTATCTTTATTATAATGCTTTGCATTTATTCCTTACACCCTGAACTTGAATTTTACTTGAGATGGGATCCATCAGAAACAGTCTCTCTATTTTCACAAGGTAGGGGTAAGGTTGAGGACACGTTGCCCTTTGAAAACCCTATTTGTGAGACTACACAAACCACTTCGTTAAGAAGTCATACATATGAACTTAATTTAGTTTTAAATTTTCACAATCTATAACCACAAGATTGTTTAGTCAATCTTCTTGACTTCTATTTAATTGCAAATTGGTTATCACTTCAAAAGTACGCCCACTTAGTTCTTTTTATTTGTCTATATGGAAACATGATTAGTAGTACCCTATGAGTTTTCTTCTATACTCCTTTTCTGGAGTTTATTATTATTAGATTTCGACTTTATCATAATAAATTTCATTTTTTAAATATCACAAGGTAAAAGATTTTTTGATATCATTATTACGTGAAACTTCAAAATTGGAGTTGCTAGAGAAGTATTA
>NC_061119.1:64800000-64873906 GCF_002878395.1 Capsicum annuum | reverse complement strand
ATCATATTTTCTTATGCATTAGTCAGAGGCAGATTCAGAATTTCAAATATGTGAGTTCCTAATAAAATAAATAAAGGCATCTATATGTGTTGCTCCTACCACTAAGTTATTCCACTACTTTATTATGGGTTCTCACCTTTTAATATTTAAACTTATAATTAATTTTTCTAATATAATTATAAATTTTACGGTAGCGGGTGAGGGTCCTGATATTAGTAATACCAAGTGTTTCAACACATGTATTAACTTACTAAATGACAAATTTACCCTTCAAGCCTTGCTAGAACATTTCGCCAAGTCATTGTTCCATTGTGTACTACCCTGCCTATTTTACAGCACTTTTATCTCTTTTCTCCACTGGTAGCAAACAAATCGAAAACACCAATGAAAGTGGATTTAATTATTTGTATTAAAAGAAAGTGGGTTAAGCATGATATGCTGGTTTAGATGACTTTGATTAAAATATTTTGTAATTGGGGTATGAATGTGAAATTTGATTATTTTTTTTGTTTTAGAGGTTATAAATTTCAGAAAGAAGGATTTGGGTTTTAAAGTTTTGAATTTGTTTGAGGAATTGTTGAAGAGGAACTATGGATTTATTTTTATTTGAACATGAATATTTCTTAACTTCTCTAAATATTTTTATTTTATTTATGTTCATATCGTGGGAGTGATTAAATGATATTTGATTAAATGCTTTACTGTAATATTCTTTAGTTTTTTCTCTTAGTCTTTATAATACTTCTATATTATTTTTGAGGTATTCTAAATATTATATATCTTTTGTTCTAAAATATTTAATTAAATTCTCTTTTAATTTAAAATGCATATAGATGAATTATTAAAAAAACAATATATACAAAAAGGTAATAGTAAACACAATAGTCCAGTATTTATATTAAATAAACATAGTAAACAAAAAAGAGGTAAAAGTAGAATGATTATTAAATAACCATTCTACTTTTACCTTTTTTTTGTTCACTATGTTTATTTACTAACAAAATATGATCATTTTAGATTATTACATAATTATCCAATACCAAATAAGATATTAAAAATAAGACAAATACAAGGATATAACTATTTTAGTAAATTTGACTGTAAATCAAGATTTTACCACTTAAAGTTAGAAGAAGAATCTAAGGAATTAACTGCATTTACAGTACCATAAGGATTTTATGAATGGAACGTATTACCATTTGGATATAAAAATGCACCAGGTAGATATCAACATTTTATGGATAGTTATTTTAGATAATTATCTAATTGTATAGTATACATAGATGATATACTATTATATACAAAAACTAAAGAAGAACATTTAAAATTATTAGGACAATTTACAGATATAATAGAAAAATCGAAAATAAGCTTAAGTGAAAAGAAAGACGAAATTATGAAAAAAATAGATAGAGTTTTTAAGAATACAAATAGATAAAAGTGGGGTAAAAATGCAACAACATATAGTACAAAAAATAATAAACTCAAAAGAAGAATTAGATACAAAAAAAAAGAAATTACAATCATTTTTAGGATTAGTAAACCAAGTAAGAGAATATATACCAAAATTAGCAGAAAACCTAAAGCCTTTACAGAAAAATTAAAAAAGGATGTAGAATATAATTACAACGAAGAAGATAAAAAACAAGTCAAAAAAAGAAAAATACTTTGTAAAGAATTACCAAAATTACAATTTCCAGACGAAAATAGAAAGTTTATATATATAGTAGAAGCAGATGTTAGTGAATGTAGTTATGGAGGAGTACTTAAATATAGGTACGAAAATGAAAAATTAGAACATCATTGCAGATACTATTTCGTAGCATTTAATGGAACAGAAATAAAATGGAAAATAAATAGAAAAGAATTATGTTCATTATATAAATGTTTATTAGCATTTGAACCATATATTGTATATAACAAATTTATTGTAAGAACAGATAATACCCAGGTTCAATGGTGGCTAACAAAGAAAATACAAAATTCAGTTACGACAAAAGAGATTTGGAGACTAGTATTGAATATATTAAATTTTACATTTACAATTGAAGTAATTAGTACTAACAAAAACGTTATTGCAGATTACATATCAAGACAAAGCTACACAAACTGGTATAATAAAAGATGATGCTTTAGAAAAGATGCTCAAAACCTAACTATGCTTTTAATGAAAGTGGACAGTATGAGTAATGAAATAGAAAAGCTAAAGACTAATGAAGTTAAACTGAAGTCTAAAACTGCAAATCAGCTAACTCAACAGTGTGCAGAGCTATGTCGATCGGAAGACATTAAAATTTTAGAGCTAGAAGGAGACGTTGGGACACTCCATAAAATCCATAATGTTTATCAATCTACAATTGCAGGTACAAGCAAAGGAGTTAGTAGACAAAGATACCAGAACATGAACATGAATAAGATATTTGAGAAACTATTTATACCAAAAACACAAAAAGACCCCTTATTTTCACCGCCATAAATTACCACATACCGAGATAGTCTGAACCAAGATAAAAAAGCTTAAACTAGATAACCCGAGAATACATAAAAAATATCTACAAAGTACAAACTCTTCTAAACCTTAACTCCAGAGCTACAGATACCCAAGGACCAAACACAAACTATATAACCCAAAAATTACAAGGTTACAACAAGCTAATCGCACTACCCAAAACCAACCCAAGCTTAATAAAAACTTATTTTGACTATGGATTATTAAATACCATATATACCCAAGACGGAGAAGAACTAACAGCTATGGAAGAATTACATACAATATTCACCACCTATAAAAGAATAACTAAAGGAAATCTATTTTATACAAAGTGTTATACTGCACTAGCAGAGATATTATACGACGAGATCAAATCAGTTATACAAGTTGTAAAAATAGAATTAACCAGAGATATGATTATACCGAACGAAATTGTGCAGAAGCCAGAGATACCCAGAATTGAGATACTTGATTTCTACGCAAATAAACGACTCATTGGAGTAGCTACAATTATTCAAGAATTAGCAAATAATTATACCAATGGAAACCCAATATGTAGCTATTATTCAAGAGACCATCAGATGATTTATTCAAATTCAAAAGCACTACGACAAACAGATATGAAAGATGTTAGACAATGGATAAGGACATTACTTAACCCAGAAAAATAATCTACTGCAAGAGCAATTAGGAAAGGATTTATTTCAGACGGATTATTAACAATATATTGCAAGATAATTAGACACAAATATCCAGAGCATCAATGTTCGAGATGTAATGGAGAAGATAATATTATCCCAGAAGTCTACCTAGAATAAAAGAATCAAGAAGATAAGCATACCAGCTAGAAAGAAGATAGAAAAACAGCAGATACGACAAGAAGAAGTTATCAACGGAAGCAATAATGGAGATAAAAGATAAGCTATTAAATTGTGAAAACGATATGTAACAAACTTTCATAATTTTCTACGTAACTTGTAAATTATTGTAAAGTTTTAGTTTTTGTCTTTAGAAGACTTTTTTATAAAGTATAATAATTAGGTTAGGTAGATAAAGACTTTTTAGTCTAGTTTTTAGACTTTTTGTAAAGATAAGAATAGGACGTAAAGTTTGAAAAACGTGTAAAACATTAGTAAGTAAGAACTACGTAAATAATTCATTATAAATGAAGGCATCGAAGGCAAAAAAAGATAAGCCTTCATGCGTTGAAGCAAACACTCTTCTTTCACAACAAACTTTTGAATATTTATTAAAAACAGGTATATTTCAATGGAAAAAGCAATGGATGAACAAAGCTTAGAATTATCAAACCTACCAGAACAGGTGTATTTATTTATGATTATGAATAGCTAAATTCATAAATTTCTAACAATCATGATATGATAAAATAAGTTCATGTTAGTTGCTTTGTAGTAGAATTATTCGAAAAATAACATGTTAAGAAGTTTATTAACAAAGTGGAAAAGGAGAAAAATTCCTAAGAACTATGCCATCCTAAAGGTGAAATCGGTGAGGCAAAAAAGCCGTGATAGGGTAGTAACCAGAGTAGAGACGCTGTTTAAGGGAAAAGTATCCAGATTACCATACTAATAGTGACCGAAGAATATGTTATTTAAGAATAATCTAGTATATGGTAATCTAAAAGGATCATATTTTGTTATGTATATGATCGAAAGGAATATTTTGAAAAAGCATCATATGAAAAATGAATACTTATTTATCTGACGAAATGGTAGATAAATTTAAAATACTTGTTTTATATGTACTTAAGGATATAGAAATAATAGATATAAGAAAAATTATATTGGAAAAAGTATTTGATAGACTTTTTATGACTAGAATTAATTATATATCACACCTACCTAACTACTCTTATAAATACTTACATACCAAACCCACATATCAACTATGATAAATTACATATATTTAGAATATTGGAAAATGGATATAAAATATATATAATTTCTCATGAAAATATAGAAGAATTAATGAGATTAAAACACAAAATTAAAAACTATTATAATAAAGTATTTAACCAATTTTAAATGACAGATAATCTTAAAAGTATTAATCTTATATATACTTAGAAATATAGAAATTATAGATATTAAGAGAATAATATTAGAAAAAATATTAGACTATGAAATTGAAATTATAAATTTGATAGAACAACTATACCTAGATAATTATCCAGATGGATATTATTCAGACTAAAATATTAGAATATATTAGAAAAAATAGAAAAAAATCAAAGTGACCTATATGAAGAAATTAATTATAGAAACCGACTCAAAGAGATAATGGAAAATCTAAAAGAAAAACTAATATGGATAAAAGAAACCTTAAAAAATTTAGAAAAAAGTACAGATAATCGTTTAAATAACATAAAAAACTCCCAATTGTAGGGGGTGCAAATAACTTTAATAGATCTATTGTAAATATGGATCTATTTTTATTTGTGTGTGGATATTTCTTAACTTCTCTAAATATTTTTATTTTATTTATGTTCATATCTTGGGGGTGATTAAATGGTATTTGATTAAATGCTTTACTGTAGTATTCTTTAATTTTTTTCTCTTAGTTTTTGTATTTTTCTATATTATTTTTGAGGTATTCTAATTATTCTAGATCTTTTGTTCTAATATATTCGATTAAATTCTCTTTCATAAGCATTTCTTCTAATCTTATTTCTTCCATATCTTGTCTCTAATATTTTAAATACTCACAGTTTATCATTTTATTCTAAAGTAGTTGCTTGTTTACTAATTTTCGTGTAATATTCTATTTTAATTGTACTATAATTTATATCTGAATTAAGGTTATTAATGCTATTAATTATCTCTCTTTCTTCTTCTCATAATGAGTTTTTTATGTTTCTGATCCATAGTTACAATAGATCTATTAAAGTTATCCGCACCCCCTACAATTGGTATCAGAGCGTATGTTGATTAAAGTTACGGAAGTAGTATATATTTGGAGTTATTTGATTAATTTATTAGATTTAAATATTCACCAAAATATTAATTATTTAAATAAATAACGTACAAAAATTATAAAAATACAAAGAATTAAAACAAATAATATCTGAAAAAAGTAAAGAATTAAAAATAAGGATAGAAAGACTACAATATAACATAATTGCTGGAGTTAGTAAAAATTCAATTAATGCACAAAATAAGAAATATCAAATTTAGAATCAACCATAGATAGTCTAGAATATACATACCAATATGATTTATTAACAATTAAATAAAAATGAACAAAGAAGAATTTATAATAGACGAAAAAAATATATGAAAACCCTGAAGAATTAAAAATAAAAATAGTATTTTCTAATCTAGAAAGAAGGTATAAGAAAATATGTGAACATTTATATCTAATGTTAGAAAAAGAAGAATTAAAATTAGAAGATAAGTTGATAGCCATGGTAAGAATAGAAAGAGAAAATGAAGAGATAGATAGAAAAAAAAGAAATAGATAAAATAAAACAACAAACTACAGAAGAAATACGAAAAATAGAAGAAGCTAAAAATAGTAGAATTGCTGAATTAGAAAAAGAACTACAAATGCTAAAAGACTTGTATGAAAAAAGACAGAAAGAAAAAGGAGAAAAAGATAAAGAACAAAAATTATTAATTGAAATAAATCAATTTAAAGAAAAAATAGAAGGAAAAAATAAAGAATTAGAAACCAGTGAATTAGAAATAAATACAATAGATGCTGAAGAAACAGATAATTATGATTCGGAAGGTAGTGAAACATAGACAAAAATTTTAGAAAAACTAGAAAAACTAGAAATTAATGAAAAACAAGAAGTAATTAATAAAGAAAATCTAGAACTAATAACTATAGAAGTAAATACTCTAAATAAAAATATAATACCTAGTACATCAGAAATAAGAAAATCAACCTATAATTACAAAAATAACTTTAAAAGATATAATCCAAAGGATGAATATAATAAATGGACACCAAAATAAATAATTAATTACAACTTTTTAGATTTAGATTATGTAATAGACACAAATAAAACAATACAACTATGGGTAGAATACATGTCAAAACAATTATTAGATAATAAAATAGATACAACAAACACACTAGAATATATAAAAAAACATTAATAGGAACAGTAAAATTATGATTTTTAAACCTAGCCGAAGCAATTAAAAAAGTACTAAGATCTAATAATAAAACAAAAGGTACATCAATACCTACTAAAATACTACCAACAGAAATATTAAAAAAATATGAAATAGCTATAAGAGAAGAATTTAGTAGTATAACAACAGAAGAAGAAGAGCAAAATAAAGAGAAAGATACGAATAAGAATTTAATGTTAAAATTAGCAATTGTAATATGTGCTATATAGATGAATATACGTGCGCATTTAAAGAATATTATTATAAAGAAATATATAATATAGAAGAAAGTAAAGAAATACGAAAATTATATTTTAGTAAATTACCTAACAATTTAGTTCAAAAAAAATAAAGAATTGGGATGAAGCAAAAACAATATATACCCTAGGAGCAAGAATAAAATTTCTACAACAATGGTATAGAAATATATGTAAAAAATATAGAGAAGAAATGAAAATGGAAAAAACATTAATAAGAAATTTAACATATTGTAAAGATAAAATAGAACCTCAATTTGGATGTGAAGAAAGATATTATAAGAAAAGAAAAAGACATAAGAAATATAAGAAATACAAAAAATCAAAATATAAATATAAGAAGCCAAGAAAAAGATATTATGAAAAAGATTATAAACATAAAAGACCATATAGAAAAAAGAAATATATAAAAGAATGTACTTGTTATAATTGTGGAAAACTAGGACATTTAGATAGAGATTGTAAATTACTAAAAACCCAATAAATAAATAAATATTAGAAATAAAAATAGAAAATACAGAATATATGCAGATAGATTATATAGATTATGAATTAGAAAATGAAGATAGTATATATGAAATTTTGGAGGATGAAATAGATAGTGAATTAGATGAATCAAATGACCGAAGAAGATATAAAAATGAACCAAATAACTGAAGAAGATACAAAAATAATAACAAAGGAAGAATATCTAAAAGAAGAAGGAACAGATCAAAAAATAATATTTGATAGTAATATATTTGACGAAATAAAAGGAAAAGAGTTAGACTTAAGTGTAGAAAAATATTTAAAATACCAACAACAAAAAATATATTTAGTAGAAAAAAAGGAAGAATACTACGTAGTAAGTCAAAAGGAATATGTAATAAATTGTAGATATGCAAAAGGAAGAGCTAGCATACCACTAGTAACAAAAAGAATAATTAATAAAGAAATAAACGATATAAAAAGTAAAGACCCAATAAAATATGTACACCTTGGAGGAACAGAGATATTAATAAAAGCATGTTTTAGAGAAGGAATAGATACACCAATAGAATTATATTTAGCATATGATAGAATTATAAAACCTATAGAAAAAAGTATAATAACCGCTATAAAAGGAAATTTAATATACCAAAAATTTAAATTTATAATAAGTGCGAATTATTCAGTAACAATAACAGATAAAAATATAGATAAATCATTAGTATTATATTGGAAAATATCAGGAATATAACTGACCCCAGGAAGTAAAATATTTACAACAAGATGTAAACATCTATATGTACTAACAACAAAATATAAAATAACAGGAAAAAATAAAATTAATAAAATACAAATAGAAAGTCCTTTTGAACAATTCATAAAAATAATTGATAATAATGACTATAGTTACAAGAATATAGATATAGAAGAAGATTTAAAAATAATAAATGATAGGATAAGTACATAAAAAGGAATAGCTCACGAAAAATCTGAATCATCAAGTTCATCAAAAAGAACAAGTTATGAAACAACTTCAACAGTTAATTTAAATCATATTATATAATGGGAACAATAAATAAAAAAGAATATTTAATACTCTTAAACACAGGACAAGAAGAGAATTATATAGCAAAATATCTAGTAAAAAATAAAGAAATAAAATGTAATAGTAATATATGCCCAGATTTACCAAGAAGCCTAATAGACATTAAGGATACGACAGAAAAAAAATAATAATTGGAGTTAGAAAAATAAAAATAAAATTTGGAATAAAGGAAGAAATGCAAAAAACAGATATAATATTAGGAATAAAATGGTTAGAACATATAATTTTTTATCTAATTAATATCTATATAATTTTAGCTTTATTACATTTTTGACATAAAATAATCTTGTTGTTTTTTATCTAATTCGTTTCATTTTACTTGACATCTATACTACATAGATATTTTACTTTACTTGTTCATTTTCGCAAATCAAAAGTGTTTTATTACTAGTTTTATCATACAATCCTTAATATTTTAATAAGGATAAATTACATAATACCACATCTTAAATTACCATTGTTATTTAAAATCCAACCCTTTAAAATAATTACATAAATTCCCTTTTTTTCTTTTTTTCTTTCTCTCCATAAACCATCAGATATATTACATCTACCCCCAAATCCCAAATCCAACTCATTTTTTCCTTCATACTAGCTGCCCCTACACCTTCATTCTCTCGTTTATCTTCCTACTCTCCCTCCTCCTCTTATTTTCTCCTTTATTGTAACACCCTATATTTTTGGGCTACACTTTGAAGTGTCGTTCTTAAGTGTATTGACTCCAATCCCATGAATTTATTTTGGATACATGTGTCATGATCTTTATCCTAGTGTATGAAGATATTTCAAGGTCAAAAATATTCATAAGAATCACTTAGAATAAAGTTGAGTTAAGAGCCTTTGATTCGGCCAATTTTTGGTGTTCAATTTCACAAGGGTTATTTTGGAATGAGTATAACTTTTTATATATAAAGAATTTGGCAGATTAAGACCCAACAAATTGTAGCTAATCGAATTAGCTTTCCAACAATACCAATTTTGTCTCAATCTGATACCCGAGTGAAAAGTTATGTCATTTTTCGTATGAGGCAGTAAGGTCTCGCGATAGGTTCACGACCCGAGGTCCATTCCTCATTTTTGGGAGGCGATATGTAAGGTCCATTCCATATTTCTAGGGGTTGCTCCACGAGGGTTATTAAGCCGAAAAATAGGCCAAGGGGCAGTTTAGTCTTTTTCACTCATCCCCAGCCGTCCAAACACGATTTATAACTCAAAAAGGTGCATTATTTACCTATCTTCTTCAAATAAACTCAAGTAAAATCCCACCCCTTTCCCAAGAGCAAATTCAAGTTTCTTTCTCGAGAAATCAAGGTTTCAAGGTACTTCGTTCAAGCAATCTTCAAGAAATCTTCTATTAAGGTATGTTAGATGTTCATCCATGGGCCCTTCATGGAGTCCAAGAGTCCATTTTTAAGATTTAAATCATGAGTTTACATATTTACAATAAACTATCTCCATGAATTTTATGATTTTTGATTATACATGATGTTTACAAAGAGTTGTTGTTGAAATTAAACTTTACACGTTGGATTTATGATGTTTCATGTTAAATCCCTAATTTATGGTTTAGTATTATAGCCATGTGATTATCATATGTTTTAAACTATCCTCATGCTTTAAATCATGACCCTCATGTGTTTGGCAAAATATCTAATAAAAAGATAAGTTTTGAATAATGACTACCTATCATGTCCTCAAAGTTTTAGTATGATCTTGTTGTTATTGATATTGAGTCCTGGGGGTTTGAATACCCAACATTTAGCTGCTTACCTAGTTTTCAGTGTTTACGGTTTGGCTTTAGAATAGTCATGAGCATTGTCAATTCAGTCAGTTATTATAAACAGTTAAACTTAGTTGAGTCCAGTAGTTAGTGTCTTTCAATTGGGAGTAGGATTTAGCACCAAGAGAATGCAGGGATGTCGACTTCCCTATTAGTTAGGCAGAGTCATTAGTATCGGTCCTTGTGTTTCAGAACTACGTAGCAAGCATAGAATGATGAGTCACCCATCAGTTTAGGCTTGACTACCTCCCAGGGGTCACCCGTCAGATTAGGCTTGACTCCGCCCAGGTGTCACCTGTCGGTTTAGGCTTGACATCCTGGCTTTTCAGTAGCTTAGGGGATCCATATCGCTATTATTAGTACCCGTGGCACGGTACTAACACCCTTTCAACTAGAGTTACAGGTTGAACCCCAATCTGCTCAAAGCGGGTTATGCAGTTAGATCATACCTCCCACAGTCTCAGTTCATTATTCAATACAATATTTAGTTCAAGTTTTCATTGACCATAGCATAAAGTTTATTAGTTATTCAGTTACTAGATTTAAGTACTTTAATTTACAGACTATTTTAGAATCATGTTATATGCTTGGTAATGTATTCTCTGATTTTACAGTTTTCACGCATTTAGATTTAGTAATCTCATACTAGCCAGTCAGTCTTTACTTTATGCATGTTTACTCAGTTATCTCATATTATTTAGCCAGTTATTACTTCATGTTTAGTTATCCTATGCTATCTATTCAGTCAGTTATTATTCATGCACATAAACTATGCATAATAGCCTAACCTCATCTCTTATACTAGTAAATTCAAAGTACTGACCGCATACTCATTTCTTATGCTACGATGTCTCATATCATAGGTTCGAACGTTTAGGTTCCCGACCGCACCTAGATATCCCAGCTCACTAGTAGCAGCAGCAGTGGTGAGTCCTCAAATTTCAAGGACCGTTTATGTTTATTTTAGATTAGTTCAGTAGGCAGTAAGAGTTAGTTGGGGACCTGATCCATCAGCTCCGCAGTCAGTCAGCTAGAGGCTTTCAGATACTTTCAGTAAGTTATTTGGTTATTAGATGTTATTGACAGTCTTTCAACATTGTTTTTAGGCAGATGTTTTCAGTATATCAATTCAGTATTTTTTTTTTCATATTTAAAACCTTATGGCATTTTCAGTTAAGTTCCCCACATGTTCTCTTTTATTTAATTCAGTGCTCATAACAGGTAACAACATGGGTTAGCTTGTGGTTCTTTGGGGATGTAGGCACCATGTCGCATCCAGGGTGTACTCTCGAGGTATTACTAACTTAGTATCGGAGCTTAAGGTTTTATAGTGTCCTAGGGAGTCTGAAAGTCACGTCGAGTAGAGTCTTGTGCATGTGTGTAAAGCATGCCACACTTATGGACAAGAGGCTACAAGATATTTTTAGGAAAAGTTTCCTTTCTTTCAGTATTCATGTCATACGATTGAGCATGAGCTCTAATTAAACTTCCTTTCTAACTTATCCTTCCTTTGGTGTATAGACAATGCCTTTCATAAAGAATAACGAAAGGAGGAACAGGAATCAGCCTGTAGCTCCACATGTTCAGGAAGATCCCCTGAATGAGATTGTCTCTCACGCCGAATTCAGAGCTACCTCCATTACCTTATATTATTTAATAGTTGCTCAGAATAATTAGCATAATGTTGTCCTATCTAGGCTTATGGTTCATGCTCAGCAGAGTGAGGAGGAAAAGCATAGGAAAAAATAGAGAAAGAATAAGAGGGACAAAATTGGTAGTTTTAAGTCAAGGTAAAAAAGCGGTTGTACTAACTCTCTCTGCGAGAAGTGTGGTAAGAATCATTAAGGTGTGTGTAGTTCTTGTAGTGGTTTGTGTTTTAGATATGGCGAGCTAGGCCACAAAGTCAGGGAATTCCCCAGGTGGGTCAGCATAGTCAGCACAGTCGTTCCCAAGTTCCAGTCGGTTGCCCGACTTAGTAGGGCACTACTTTCAGTGCCACCAATGGTCAATGTCAGAACATAATTTATGCACTACAGTCTCAATATGATCAGAAAATTTCTCCTAATGCGATTGTGGGTAGGCCACAGGCCTATCATATTTTTGTGTATGTTTTAGTAGACCTAGAAACTTCACTTCCTCTTCGTAACCCCTATTTATCTGTAGAGTTTAGTGTTAGTCCCAAAACCTTAGCAGAACTCTTTTGAATGTCTACCTCAGTGGGTAAATCTATCCTGGCTAGATGAGTATACAGAAACTGCCGGTTTTAGTATCCCCTCCCAAAAATCACTTCAGTTGATTTCAGAAATAGAGCCATCCAGTTTTAATTTCCAATTGAACCAGTCATTGAATAAAGGGGTCCTACCTCAGTGCTTAGGAGTCATACGTGTTTTTGATTCTTTCTCAGAATCCTATGGCATCATATGATCTAAAATTAGAAGCATGAAACTAGGAGTTAGCAACAGTAGAGAAATGGGGATAGTGTTATCTGAATTCAGCAGACTTTGCATTCATGGGTCTAGTTGTATGAAAGGTAAATCAGTAGGCTTTAAAACAGTGTATGGAAGAAAAGAATTTCAGTTTTTGATTTAAAAGTTTATGTTGTTGGTGTAATAGTAATTCCCATGGTGTAGGGAAAATATAAGTTTAAGGATAGGATAATTGTAGGTTATGATGAAAGTAGTATGGTTCATTGAAGGTTTGGGGATATCCATGTTAAGTGTTAGAATCTAAATTTGAATCTTTGAAGATTGAGCTAATAGAAAGTAGAGTTGAAGCAATAGATAGTGTGAACAAGTAGAGTTGAAGCAATAGATAGTGTGAACTCATGGGATGGTGATACTCCTGGATATTCTAAGTTAGTCAGTGTTTAAGTTATTGTAGGATGACTATTGGGGCTATAGAAAGTTAAGAGTTCTATCTCAGAAGAAAGTAGTAGCACTAGGGGTTTACACTTTCAGGTGCAATCTTTTAGGGTGAGTTTAGTGGTTATGAGTATTGTTATATCTCGGAACCTAGAGTAAAGTGGTTTCAGTTCATTTTAGAGTTTGTTAAGTGGTTCACAGACTTAGAATAATGGCTTGAAGCTAAGGGGGAGATGATAGAACAGGTAACCAAGCCAGGATCTCAGATTCTAGTAGTGATGCCAGTATGTTATAGAATAGCAGTAAGGGTGGATGATACCCAACCCATTATCATCTCAGTGAAAAGTTTTTTATTTCAGTTGTCATGATATCTACTCATGCCTTACATGTCATACCTATGATCATAGCTCATATTCATACACTTTATAGAAAATTATGTACGCTTCCAGTTCCTAGTATAAGGAGTTCCAATTCACCTAGAAGTCTGAACCATTTTCCACGAATTTAGAAACTCTAAACTCAGGTATGTAGCTCATGACTCATGTATTCATGTTTTATAATATGTTCAGTTTCAGTGCTTATGTAACACTTTTACTGATCAGCAAAATTCAGATTTAGGTTATGTATGTCCTCAGTTCAGATCTCTTAATGAATCCATGATGTTGGTATTCTATTCCTTAGGCCTCAGTTAAGTGTCAAGTTATATATAACATTCATTCATGCTTCAAGTCCTCATGTGTTTCTTGGGGTAGTGCATGGAAGTTGCTAATGATGGAGGTTTAGAGGATATGAGAAAGATGCATTTATGGGTATTTGTTTAAAAGGGCATAGGTGGTCATGAAGATAGGCTTGAATTTCATGTTTGTATATTTGTAGATGAATGCATTGCGCATTAGTGAATGTCTAGTAAGAGGTTAAATATAGTCGCTGAAGTAGTAATAATAATTTTTCATGAGATGAGAAGTTGTGGAAGTATGGGGTGTGTTGAATTCATGATTTCGACTAGTATTATAGTGTGATGGGTGCACTTTATAGATTCGAGTAGGCTTGAACATAGTGTGAGAATTCAGTTCAGCTTAGACTTCAGTATGTAGAGTTATCAGTGCCAATATGAATATTTTCAGTAGTCTCAAGTGAAGTGAAGTTTTGAAGTGGAATGTTTAGTTGAGTATAAGCTTTCAGTATGATTTCGTTTAGCCAACCATTCAGTTTAGTAGTCAGACAGACAAGTTCCTATAGTTTTCTATCTTTCAACCTAGTCTTACTATCTGAAGTTTCATGAATATGGCCATTCCAAGAGGTAATTTGTTCGTATTCATGTAAATTGTGAATTCAGTTCAGTTCATATATCAGTTTCAGATTTTAGATATTCAGTCATGATTCAGTTCGTAAGTGTTCCGTATATTATCTCAGTCTTTCCTTAATATTTCAGCCAAGTCAGTATCACTCGGCGAATGTTGTAATACCCCAGTTTCCTCATGTCATAAACCTCTCAACTTTTCTTCATGAAACTAGATCCATTCTGAGGGGATGGTTACTCATAATTCAACTCTCTGGTTTCTATCTCAGCCTTATAACCATTCTCATGTCAATGTATGTATTCACGAAATTAGTTCAGTTTATGTATCATGCTCAGACTCAGTCATGCAATCATGTTTCAAGTCATGTACTAAGTCATGCATGTTCAATATAATATCTTAGTTACCTTTGTATAGTACTCTCAGTCTAACCAGTCTCATTCGAGGATGAATGTTCCAAAGGGGGATATAATGTAACACCCTATTTTTGGGCTAGACCTTAAAGTGTCTTTCTTACGTGTGTTGACTTTAATCCCATGAATTTGTTTTGGATAAACGTGTCATGATATTTATACTAGTGTATGAAGTGATTTTGAGGTCAAATGTTTATAAGAATCACTTAGAACAAAGTTGAGCTAAGAGCCTTTGATTCAACCAATTTTTGGTGTTCAATTTCACAAGGGTCATCTTTGAACATGTATAACTATTTGTATACAAATCATTTAGAAGACTAAGACCCACCAAATTGTAGATTATCAAATTAGCTTTCCAACGATTCCAATTTTGCCTTAATCCAATACCTGAGTGAAAAGTTAAGTCATTTTTTGTATGAAGTAGTAAGGTCTCGCGATAGAATCACAATGAGAGGTCCATTCCTCATTTCTGGGAGAAGCTGTGAGCTCCATTCCATATTTCTGGGGGTTGAGCTACAAGGGTTATTTACACGGGAAAAAGAGTCCAAGGGGCAATTTAGTCCTTTTCACTCATCCCCATCCATCCAAACATGATTTATAACTCAAAAAGGGGCATCATTTGCCCATCTTCTTCAAGTCAACTCATATAAAAACCCTTCCCTTTCCCAAGAATAAATTCAAGTTTCTTTCTCAAGAAATCAAGGTTCCAAGCTACTAAGTTCAAGCAATCTTAAAGAAATCTTCTATTAAGGTATGTTAGATGTTCATCCATGGGCCCTTTCCACTCATGGAGTCCAAGAGTCCATTTTTAAGATTTAAATCATGAGTTTACATATTTACAATAAACTATCTCCATGAATCTTATGATTTTCGATTATACATGATGTTTACAAAGAGTTGTTGTTGAAATTAAACTTTACACGTTGGATTTATGATGTTTCATGTTAAATCCCTAATTTATGGTTCAGTGTTATAGCCATGTGATTATCTTATGTTTTAAACTATCCTCATGCTTTAAATCATGACCTTCATGTGTTTGACAAAATGTCTAAGAGAATAAGTTTTGAAAAATGACTACCTATCATGTCCTCAAAGTTTAGTATGATCTTGTTGTTATTGTTATTGAGTCCTGGGGGTTTGAATACCCAAAATTTTGCTGCTTACCTAGTTTTTTGCGTCTACGGTAAAGTTTTAGAATAGTCATGAGCATTGTTAGTTCAGTCAGTTACTATAAATAGTTAAACTTAGTTCAGTCTAGTATTCAGTGTCTTTCAGTTGGTATTAGGATTTAGCACCGAGCAAATGCAGGGATGGAAACTTCTCCGTCAGTTAGGCAGAGTTGTAAGTATCAGTCCTTGTGTTTTAGAACTACGTAGCCAGCATAGGATGATGAGTCACCTGTTAGTTTAGGCTTGACTACCTCCCAGGGGTCACCCATTAGATTAGGCTTGACTCTGCCCAGGTGTCACCTATCGGTTTAGGCTTGACATCCTGGTTTTTCAGTTATTATTCATTCACATAAACCATGCATAATAGCCTAACCTCATCTCTCGTACCAGTATATTCAAAGTACTGACCACATACTCGTTTCTTGCACTATGATATCTCATATCATAGGTTCAGACGTTCAGCTTCCCGACCGTACCTAGATATCCCAGCGCACCAGCAGCAGCAGCATCAGTGGTGAGTCCTCATATTTTGAGGACCATTTATGTTTATTTCAAATTATTCAGTAGGCAGTCAGAGTTAGTTAGGGACCTGTCCTATCAACTCCACAGCCAGTCAGTTAGAGGCTTTCAGACACTATCAGTCAGTTATTCAGTTATTAGATATTATGAATAGTCTTTCAACATTGTTTTTAGATAGATGTTTTTAGTATTTTGATTTAGTGTTGTTTTTTTCTTATTTAAAACCTTATGGCATTTTCAGTTAAGTTCCTCTCATGTTCTTTTTTATTTTATTTAATGCTAACGGCACGTACCAACATAGGTTAGCTTGTGGTCCTTCGGGGATGTAGGCACTATATGTAGTCTAGGGTGCACTCTTGGGGCGTTACATTTATCTTCTCATTTCCCATTTTGATTGTCATCGTATCCCCATCACAGGTGAGCTTCAACTTTACTATGTCATCATCATTTGTGAATGGAAAACCCCTCCATACACCGCTAAATAGAACCCTATTATCTTATTTCCTTACTTCTCTTCTCAAAAAAATTAATGGTGAACCACTATCAAAACAAAAACATCCCAAAGCTTCACCATTTCCTATAAATATCAAAGAATTTTGATGATACAGATGGAGATCGGGCCAGATCTATTAAAAAATATTTGTTTCCTCTATTTAGAGAATTCTATTTCACAGATTTTCATGTTATTATTACATAGGCTAATGTATTTGATTAATGGCATAATAGTGATGGACATAAACATACATCACAAAACCAACTAAAAAAGGTACAAAATTTTATGTATCATACTGATTTTTGTGTATAGATACATAAGAATAATGTATCTTGTTGAAAATATGACAAAAAATATGTATTGAAATATTTTTTTGTGTTACTGATATATTAGACTTATGTATCGAAATGGGATCTACTTTATCGATACATAAGAATTTGATTGATTTGTTATGTATTGGAAAGTGGTGTATCCGATGCAATGGATGTACTCGGCTGTCTCATAATTAGAAATTTGATGTAATTTAGAAAAGAGTGAGCGATGGTGAGTAATTAGCTATAAATGGTTAGGTTTTATGTAAGTTGAACTTTTAATAACTACATAAAATACTAGTAGAGTAATCATACTTAGAGTTTTGAAGCATCATTAATAAGATTAATTTAGTAAAATAAACCTCTAATTGAAGTTTTCTTAAGATATATCTAGTCACGTAGACCAAATAATATAAACGCGAAAAGTACTAGTTGAAAAACTATAAAATAGTCAAATTCCAAAAAATAATTAAGATAATCGAGATTTTAAAGGAATCAAAATAACACCCATTAAATTTTAAAGATCTTTAGGTATACTTTCTTTCTCGTATGTGTTCATCATAACATCCTTCAATCATATTAGACCTTCATAAGTAGGTCTCGGCATAGAGTTCACGTTCAATCATGACCTCCTTCAATTATATTAGACCTTCATAAGTAGGCATGTGCATAGAGTTGAATAGATTTAGGGCTTAGCTCATCTTGCGTGTATTAAGTTTGGCTTTGTTAAAGCTCGATTAAAGTTTGGTTTATATAAAGCTGATTCAATTTAGTTTAGTTGGCTAACTTTATCCCTATAATGATAACCTTAAAACTAAAATTTATTCATTAATATTAACTAAGTTAGTAAACTGTTAATTTAGTAATTATTATTTTTAATTTTCTAATTCTTTAATTAATTTGATGAAATTAAACTTTTTATGTACATTGTGTCATGACTCAAGACTAGGTCCTAGACATAATAGACATTCAAAAACACTTAAGTCCCGAGAGGATCCCTCAACATTCATCATGGGCTTTTTATCAAATCAACGAAAAATGTACTTAAAGAGAATATAATGATCTATTTAAAATCCATTTGAACCATCTTAGTATCCTCAAAGGAAACAATACGGACATACTGAAAATTTTATTCCACATCAAGATTAACTATGGAGCTTCTAAACATAAAGAATTATCTAAACAGGGACAAAGCCCCGACAATACCATGAATAAAAATAACTAAAGAGGCTAATGAGATCTATCTTCCGAATGATGGAGGGCTCACAATATATGAATTTGTCCCAACAATCTAACATTGTACAAAACATTGAGAAGGTTCTCTGAACCTACATCATGAAATAATATATTACCAAGGGATGGTTAATACGTGGAATACATTGGTGCCGAATAAGTAGAGTGATAAGACATGCTTCATATAAAATAATGATCAAGGTAAAGTGGGACATAAAATGTAATACATAAATAGTGACTCCAAATTGAATCCTAGATATTATTTTCTTTAATTTAGAACTAGATGGTATCACCAACTTTTATTTATACATATGGGATATGTGGCTCCGATCATCCCTCAACCCGTAGAGCCCCCAATCCAGGTGTGGTGCACAAAATGAGGCATAGAATATATTATCTTCTATATACTAAATCACGAAGCAAGCGTACAATCAGGCTATCTATTTTTAAGACAAAAACATACCCACATCACCAAAACACGATTTTAAGTAATGATCCTTTCAGACTCATATCTTCTTGAATAACCATTAATTCTTTTTAAGGCCATATTTTAGCATTTTCAAATCATAAGTAATTCTTTAAAGCATTTCACATTCATGGGGGCATTAATTTATGTCACGGCCCTAATCAGGTCCTGGTCGTGACAGATATCTTAAGCCCACCATGGACTGGAGATCACCCCCTTTGCCTAGTAAAACAAAATACAGTATGTCTAATAACAAAGAAAGCCAACCAATAAACATAAGTAAGATGGGTGATTAGATCAAATGAAAATAGAAATCCAACACAATCCCACTCTACAATAATCCATAAATCCTCTACAAAACCAACATCAATTTAGGTCGGGACATACCCCCTACGACAACCCAAAAGAAACCAAATGGTTGTAACACCCCATGATGTCCTCGACCAAATACCTCATTTCGTAGTATGTTAAGTGGGTTAATGATCTGAAAATATTCTAAGTGTAAAAAGGGACTTAGTCACTTTTGAACTCCTAAACTTGGATGCTTTTATTTTTGACCTTTTCGACCTCAGAAAGTTAATTTGTAAGTTGATTCATGATCGGGGGTGTCAAGGGTACGTCCCAGGTAAGTTTTGAAACTTTCAGACTAGCATAAGGGTAAGTTTGGATGTCCAAAATAGTGAGACCTCGTGATAGGCCCACATAGAGAGGGTCAGTTAACCTAGATAGGTATCGCATCGCGAGGGCTAGTTGACCTAAGTAGGGGTTGCGACGCGTTGGCAGCCAGTTTTGCATTATTTTATGCCTAATTTTTAAGGGAAAATAGGTTTTTCCCTTCACCCCAATTCCCCCAAGACACGATATTTAATGATAATCTAAGCACATTAGGCTTGATATCATCAGAAACTACTCCTATTACTTTAAAAGAATACCCTAGCTTCTTCCTATAAGATCAAGGATTCATCTTTGAGTTGAAGAATTTCAAAAAACTTAAGTGTGATTCGGATTCCACTCTTCTTTCTCGATGATCTAAGGTACGTGAGATTTTCTTAAAACTACATGGACATAAGAAAATTATTCAACAACTTTTAACATTGTGAAATCAAGAATTCTTAAAGGGGTTTTTTGAATTTACATTGAAATTTTGCATTATGAATTCTTTAATGATATTAGTGTTTTGGTCTTAAGGCCTTTTCTCCAAATTGATTTGAAATCTTATATATATTTATGTGGATAAAGTTGATAATTGAATTCAGAGCATGACTATTTATGATCCCTCTCATGTTGCAACACTTCTTGATTTTAGAATGTTATTTAGAAGCATGGTATAGTGTTCTTGACTATTGTTGAATGATTTAAGATTTGATTTAAATTATTGAGAGAGGAGTTTTGAATGTTGATAAATGTTGAATAAATATAATGAAAGAATTGTATGGTTTGCCAAAATACATGACCGCCCCATGTTTATTGAAATGATTGAAAGGAATGATCTTTGTATAATTTGATAAATGTATTGAAGAATGAATCTTCTTGAATTGTTTGAAGTATGGTGGTTTAAGCTTTATATTTGAAAGAGAAAACTATGATATGATTTTTATGGCTTAGAAACATGACTTGCAAGTCTTTGTATGACGATACCAAATTCAGATAATGCCATAGCAGATTTAGAACTGATTAGAGATATAAATTTTCGCTTAAAAATTTCAGAATTTGATTTAAAAAAGATGCAAGTTTAGAACATACTAAAAATGGGCTTAAGAGATGTTAGGTGGTTACCCGAAGAAGGCATGATCCATAAAACTCATTGCCCGAAACCATGTTTTACCAATATGGGTATATTATTATTGTATGCTGGTGACAACCCTGTGGCATAACAGATTTAGATACTGCAACTCTTGTGGCAAACTTGGGTTGGGGGCTTGGACGCCGAGTTAAGGGTGGATCCCATATAGCTCGTGGGATAGCAGATATATAGGTTGTACCACCTAGCTCAGAAATAATACAAAGTATAGAGTTGCATTGACAAGACTGTTTTAAGATCTATGCATGCATAATATTTTATAAATTACTCTTACCTATGGTTATATGTATAAATTCATTATTTTGGATTGCTCTACGTACCAGTACAGTTGTATTGACCCCCTATATTTCAGGGTCTGAGGCTCAGTCTATAGGTCTTGCTAAGTCGTAGAGTTTTCAGACAGAAGTAAAGAGTACAGTTTGTGAACCTTCTCTATTCTGGAAGGCTTAATACTTTTTAGTTATTTGTTATTTATTTTGGTTTAGGTCCACTAGGGGCCTTGCCCAGAATTCAGACAGTTTCTCTATGTCATATATAGTAGAGTTTTTGTAGATCGAAAGAGATGATGTTTAGATGTTGAAAATTTATTTCTATTTTATTAGATAGATTTTAAATTTATGACCATGATTTTGTTTATTTCATTTCCATTCTTTTTATTTATTATTCGAGTAATGTGCATAATAACCAGATGTAGAAGGGTGCTCGGGCTTCCATGGTTCGGGATGCTCGTTACGACCAGGGCCCCAGCTCAGGTCGTGACAAACTTAGTATCAGAGCATGGTTCATGATCCCAGGGTGTCTGCAAAATTGTATCAGGTAGAGTCTTATTTATGAATGTGTAGCATGGCACACTTATAGGCTGGAGGTTACTAGGTATTTAGGAGTGTTTTCCTTCTTTGTAGTTTAGTTCATGCCGTAGAGTTTGAATGCCCTCTAATCAATGGTCTCTTATATTTCAGAAAGTCATCATGCCTCCACGTCGCTCTAATAATCAAAATTCCCAAACTGCAGGTGTCCTTCTTACCCACGGGATGAGGACATGTAATATGGTTTACACTTCTAATTTTGTTGCTACTTTAGGAGTCCCTCCTGTCCAGACCAGCCCACCCTGGGCACCTAGGGATCCATGGTCTAGGAAAAACCATACCCAACCTCCTAAAGGGAGATATATCGAATAATGAGTTTAGAAAGTCGATGCATATGATTGCACAGTTGGTGGCTTTACAGGCTTAATGGTTGGATGATGTTGGGTTTGTGTCTGTCATATCTGAGGCTACACGGATGGGTCAGTTTGTGAGGATGAACCCGCCTAAGTTTATTGGTACAAAGGTGGAGGAGGATTCACAAGAGTTCATAGATGAGATGGAGAAAATCTTTTGAGTGATGCATGTGGATGAAATAGAAGGGGTTGAACTAACGGCTTACCAATTGAAGGAGGCAGCAAATCAATGGTACATTGAGTGGGAAGATTCGAGGGTTAGAATACTGAGCCTTCTATGTGGGGCAAATTTGTGGAAGCCTACCTGGACCAATTCTTTCCTCAGGAGTTGAGAGAGTTCATGAACTTAAAATAAGGAAAGACGAGTATTAAGAAATATATCCTAAAATTCAATCAACTATCCTGTTATGCTCCAGAATTGGTAGGAAATATGAGGGCCCGTATGAGGAAGTTTGCATTCAACCTTTCGGATGACTTAGTGTTAGAGTGCAAAGGGGCAATGTTGAACTGAGATATAGACTTCTCCAGATTATCTATTCACATGCAACGGGTTGAGAAAGAGAAAAAGAGGGTTTCTGAAGCAAGAGAGAAAGATAGGCAGGCCAAGAGGGCCAGACTAACAGACCAGAACTATAGTCAGCACCAAGATAGTAGTTGGGGTAACAACTGGATGAAGAAAAAATCCTGGAGTAATACTCAGTGCGCAGCCGGCAGTCCTGCGCCCAGACCTTTAGTGTATTGATAGTTTTAGAATTTCCAGTCTAGATATTAGCCGAGAGTGTAGGGTACTCAATCTCAGGAGAGTGTATCTCATACTCTTTGATCGTACCTGTGTTGTGGGAAGTGTGGGAGGAATCATCCAGGGCCATGTCAATTTGGTAATCTTGTTTGCTACTCTTGTGGCCAGCTAGGCCATATAAAAAAGGATTTCCCAATAGCAAGAGAAAATATTGAGGGTAAGAAGTCTCAAGCAAATTCATTCATGCCGCCACCTACTCCAAAAGTCGCTACTTAAGCCACCAAGAGTGGTTGCATCTGGTTGTATGCTTTGTCCAATAGCCAGAAGGCCTAATATCCAGGAGGCAGAGGCCTCACCAGATATAGTCATGGGTATGTTACAAATCTTTTCTCGTGATGTGTATGCGTTGCTTGATCTGGGTCTACTTTGTCTTATGTGACCCCATATGTGGCAGTTAGTTTTGGGTTTGAGCCCGAAGTTATTACAGAACCTTTCTGTGTTTCCACTCCTCTTGGTGATTCTGTTATGGCTAGAAGAGTGTACAAACATTATGTAGTGTCTCTTTATGATCGTGATACTGTGGTTGATTTAGTATAACTTGATATGATTAATTTTGATGCTATCCTGGGGATGGATTGGCTTTACTCGTGCTACACTATTCTAAACTGTAGAACTCAAAAAGTTACTTTCTCTTTTCCGAATAAACCTGTGAGAGAGTGGGAGGGGTATTCTGTAGCACCAAAAGGTAAATTTATATCTTACCTCAGAGTGCCCGTAAGCTTATTTCCAAGGGTTGTTTGTATCATCTTATTCGAGTAAAAGATTTTAGCACCAAAAGTCCTTCTCTTCAGTTCGTCCCTGTAGTAAATGAATTTCTAGAAGTCTTTCCGGAAGATCTTCTAGGGGTACCACCTGATAGGAAGATAGATTTTGGTATTGAATTATTACCATTCACTCATCCTATTTCTATTCCGCCATACAGAATGGCCCCTGCTGAATTGAAAGAGTTAAAAGAGTAGCTAGTAAATCTTCTTGATAAAGGCTTTATCTATCCTAGTGTTTCTTCCTGGGGTGCACCTGTAATTTTATATGTAAGAAAGATAGTTCCCTCCGTATGTGTATAGACTACCACCAGCTGAATAAGGTAACTGTCAAAAACAAATATCCCCTTCCTAGAATTGATGATCTCTTTGACCAACTTCAGGGTGCTAAGTGTTTTTCAAAGATATACCTTCATTCGGGGTATCATCAGTTGAAGGTTTGGGAGATTGATACTCCTAAAATGGCTTTCTAAACCTAATACAGTTATTATGATTTCTTAGTTATATCCTTCAAATTGACTAACGGCCTACAACCTTCATGGATCTAATGAGTAGGTTGTTTCATCAGTTTTTGGATTTGTTTGTCATAGTCTTTATTAATGACATTTTGTTTTATTCTAAGAGTGAGGAGGATCATGCCAGTCACCTCCAAATCATCCTTCAGACCCTCAAAGATCATAGATTATATGAAAAATTTTCAAAGTATGAATTTTGGGTAAATGCCATTTCTTTCTTAGGGCATATTGTGTCTAGCGAGGGAATTAAAGTTGATCCCTAAAAGATTGAGGTAGTGAGAAAATGGCCCAGACCCACGACTCCAACTGATATTTGGAGATTCTTGGGTTTGGCAGGGTATTACAAAAGGTTTGTAGAGAGTTTTTATTCGATAGTTACTCCACTTACCAGGTTGGCTCAGAAAAAGGTGAAATTTGTATGGTTCGACTCTTGTGAGAATAGTTTTGAGAAGTTGAAAGACAGGTTGACTACTCCGCTGGTTTTGACCCTTCCCGAGGGTATAGAGGGTTTTGTTGTGTACTGTGATGCATCCCGTAGTGGACTTGGATGTGTACTTATGCAGTATGGTAAGGTGGTAGCTTATGCATCTAGGTAGTTAAAGGTGCATGAGCATAACTACCCCACCCATGACTTAGAGTTAGCGGCTGTGGTGTTCGCACTAAAAATGTGGTGGCATTATCTGTATGGGGTACAGGTTGATATATTTACTGACCACAAAAATTTGTAGTATGTTTTCTCATAGAAAGAGCTAAATCTCAGGAAAAGGCGTTGGTTAGAACTGTTGAAGGACTATGACATGAGCCTGAACTATCATTCGGGCAAGGCAAATGTGGTGGTCGATGCCCTTAGCAGATTATCTATGGGCAGTCTTTCACATGTTGAGAAAGGAAAAAGGGAGATGATGAAAGATGTTCACCGACTTGGAAATCTAGGGGTGCGACTCTTGGATTCCAAAGATGGTGGGGTAGTTATGGATGAAATAGCTAAATCCTCACTTTGTGCAAAAGTTAAGGAAAAGAAGGTTGAGGATCCCATCTTGATGCATATTAAGAAATATGTGGGTCAACAGAAGCTGATGCCTTTTGAAATTGGTGGTGATGGGATTTTGAGATATCAGGGTAGGTTATGTGTTCTAGATATGGATGGATTATGGAAAAGAATCCTTGATAAGGCTCACACTTTGAGGTATGTTGTTCACCCAGGCTCTACTAAGATGTACCATGATCTTAAAACTATATATTGGTGGAATAATATGAAGCGTGATGTGGCTGACTTTGTTTCCAAGTGTTTGAATTGCCAACAAGTTAAAGTGAAACATTTGAGGCCAGGTGGTACTTCCCAAGATATATCTTTGCCTTTGAGGAAATGGGAGATGATCAATATGGAATTTATCACAGTACTTCTGAAGTCCCGAAACCAATATGATTCCATTTGGGTAATTATTGACTGGCTGACCAAGTCAGCCAACTTTTTGCCTGTGAGGACTAACTATTTGGGAGATGATTATGACAAGCTGTACATTGAAGAAATAATTCATTTTAATGGAGTACCGGTATCCGTTATATCCGATCGAGGTACGCAATTCTCATCACAGTTTTAGAAATTTTTTTAGAGGGGTTTAGGTACCCAAGTGAACCTGAGTACTGCTTTCCACCCCAGACGGATGGGCAAGCTAAATGGACCATTCAGACCCTTAAAGACATGATGGGAGCCTATGTAATTAACTTTAAGGGTAGTTGGGTAGACCACTTGCCATTGATAGAGTTCTTCTATAATAATAGCTACTATGCCAGTATTAAGATAGCTCCTTTTGAAGCACTTTATGGGAGAAGATGCAGATCACTAATTGGGTGGTATAAAGTGGGTGAGACGCGGTTGTTTGGGCCTATTCATGTTCATCAGGCAATGGAGAAGGTGAAAATCATTAGAGAATGACTCAAGACAGCTCAGACCCGTCAGAAGTCCTATGCCAATGTTAGAAGAAGGGAGTTGGAATTTGAAGTTGGTGATTGGGTGTTTCTAAAAGTCTCCTCTATGAAGGGAGTCATGCAATTCGGGAAGAAAGGGAAGCTGAGTCCTCGCTATATTGGACCATATCAGATTGTGAAAAGGATAAGTGGGGTTGCTTATGAGTTAGAGTTTCCCGCAAGTATGGCTTCTGTACATCCTGTATTTCATGTGTCCATATTGAAGAAGTATATCAGAGATCATTCTCTAGTGTTTCCTGTAGAGTGGATCAAGGTGACAGACTCCTTATTTTATGAAAAAGAGCTTATTGCAATCTTGGATCACCAAGTCAGAAAGTTGAGGAGTAAAGAAATAACATCGGTCATGGTATTGTAGACCCAAGTAGGGTAAGTTTGGATGTCCAAAAAAGTGAGGCCTCGCGAGGGCCAGTTTTCGGAACTTTTAAACTAGCATAAGGGTAAGTTTTGATGTCCAAAAAAGTGAGGCCTCGCGAGGGCCAGTTAACCCATATTGGTGTCCTATCGCAAGGGCCAGTTAACCCAAGTAGGGGTCGCCATGCCTTGGTAGCCCAGTTCTGTATTATTTTATTCGCGATTTTTAAGGGAAAATGGTCTTTTCCTTCAACCCAATTCACCCAAGACACGAGAATTAATGATAATCTAAGCAGATTAGGCTTGATATCATCAGAAACTACTCCTATTACTTTTAAAAAAAACCCTAGCTTCTTTCCATAAGATAAGGATTCATCTTTGAGTTGAAGAATTTCAAAAAAATTAAGTGTGATTCGAATTCCACTCTTCTTTCTCGGTGATCTAAGGTGTGTGGGGTTTTCCTAAAACTACTTGGGAATAATAAAATTGTTCAACAACTTTTAACATTATGAAATCATGAATTCTTGAAGGGGTTTTGGAATTTACATTAAAATTTTGCATTATGAATTCTTTAATGATATTAGCGTTTTGGTATTGAGGCCTTTTCTCCAAATTGATTTGAAATCTTATATATATATATATGTATGTGGTTAAAGTTGATAATTGAATTGAGAGCATGACTATTTACTCTTCCTCTCATGTTGCAACACCTCTTGATTTTAGAATGTTATTTAGAAATATGGTATCAGTGTTTTTGACTATTATTGAATAATTTAAGATTTGATTTAAATTAATGAGAGGGGAGTTTTGCATCTTGATAAATGTTGAATATATATAATAAAAGAATTGCATGGTTTGCCAAAATACATGACCACCCTATGTTTATTGAAATGATTGAAAGGAATGATCTTTGCATAATTTGATAAATGTATTGAAGAACGAATCTTCTTGAATTGTTTGAAATATGGTGGTTTAAACTTTATGTTTGAAAGAGAAAAATGTGATATGATTTTTATGGCTCAGAAACATGACTTGCAAGTCTTGGTATGACGATACCAAATTCAGATAATGCCATAGCAAATTTAGAACAGATTAAAGATACAGATTTTGCTTAAAAATTTCAAAATTTAATTTCAGAAAGATGCATATTTAGAACATACTAAAAATGGATTAAGAGATGTTAGGTGGTTACCCAAAGAAGGCATGATCCATAAAAATCATTGTCTGAAATTGTGTTTTGCCGATACGGGTATATTATTATTGTATGCTGGCGGCGTTTCTGTGGCATAGCAGATTCAGATGCTCCAACTCTTGCGGCAAACTTGGGTTGGGGGCTTGGCTGCCGAGTTAAGGGTGGATCCCATATAGCCCGTAGGGTAGAAGATATGTAGGGTGTACCACCTAGCTTAAAAGTAATACAAAGTATAGAATTGCATTGACAAGACTGTTTTAAGATCTTTTGAGATGGCCCATGAGATTTTGAACTATGCATGCATGATATTTTTATGACTTGATCTCACCTATGGTTATATGTATAAATTCATTATTTTGGATTACTCTGCGTACCAGTACAATTGTATTGACCCCCTATATTTCAGGGTCTGAGGCTTAGTCTAGAGGTCCTGCTAAGCCGTAGAGTTTTCATATAGAAGTAAAGAGTGCAGTTGGTGAGCCTCCTCTATTCCGTAAAGCCTAGTACTTTTCAGGTATTTATTATTTATTTTGGCTTAGGTCCACTGGGGGACTTGTACCAGAATTTAGTCAGTTTATCTATGTCGTATGTAGTAGATATTTCACAGATTAAAAGAGACGATCTTTAGATGTTGGAAATTTATTTTCGTTTTATTAAACAAATTTCAAATTTATGACCATGATTCCGTTTATTTCATTTTCACACCTTTTCTTTATTATTCAAGTAATGTGCATGATAACTAGATGTAGAAGGGCGCTTGGTCTCCATGGTTCGGGACGCTCGTTACGGCCAGGGCCCCGACTCAGGTCATGACAATGGTAGTCCTTTACACAAACATGAAATTAAAATGATAATCCTTTAAGAGAATGGAAGCTTACCACTTCAAAGTTGACAATTGATAACCCATAAGTCTATTATTGTGCAGGAAAAACAGAAGTACCTTCGAACCCTGCATAACGTGGGGATACAACGTCTAGAGATGGTTAGTGGGATGGGCACTGGCATGTAACTCAGGGAAGGGATAAAATAATGCCATGATCAATTCAATTCAAAATTATTCAAAACCAGTGCACACAATCATACACACACACACACACATATATATATATATATAGATAACATGCTGGGATATGGAACAAGGCTTCTCATGTAAGTAAAACATCAACTTGGATTGTGTAGGTTAACCATTATAGTAGTACCCATGGGCTATACGGGCCCCAGTTCTCACCTCCTGGTCGGGCCCTAGTGTGTGTAGCCACATGAATTGAAGAATAATCATAATATATATGCACAGGGGACTCGAGCCTCCCAATCATGTACTAAAGGTGACTTAAGCACCCTGATCATGTGATACAGGGGACTCAAACCACCTGACTATATAATAAAGGGGACTCAAACCACCCAGTTATTTAAACCCCCGAGTTAGCTAATGTATTTCCAGTGTTGATCCCTTCGGGACCTCCACCTTCAAGGCCTTGATACACAATTCCCTTTAAGCCCAATTAAAGCATTTAGAAAATAACCCAATCAAGGAGTCATTTATTAAGGCATTATCAAATGGTATCTTCATACCTACTATAGCTTGCAAGTGCATGTTATTTATCCAAATCCAACCATTCACCAAAGAGACTCTAACCTAATAAGCCAATGGGACTCTAAAGTTCTAAGTAGGAACTAAACCATTGGCCAATGGGACTCTAACCCAATCAGCCAATAGGAATCCAAAGTTCCAAGTAGGAACCGAATCATCTAGCCAAAGGGAATCTAACCCAATCAGCCAATAGGACTCAGAAGTTTTCAATTTAAAACCAATATTTTTACATTTAATTAATATTATATACAATGCCAGGTTTAAAAAATAGTAGATTTTATATCGATACTCACAATCAAAGCCAATTTCACAAGATTGGGTTGAGGTCATCATTAGTTCATCTATCAAAGCCTGCATAATTGAGAAAAACCACGACCCCTTAGTTTATTCACCGTGCCCATTCACCCCACGAGTTCAAAATAATCAATAAAGTATGAATAATTTCATATAAACCATGAGAAAATCAATTACATCAACAATGCTTCAAAAGACCTCAACCCACATTCAAAATCATCAATAAAATCACATGAATATAATTATAAACACATGCTTTTGATAAAACAATGTTTGGGGGAGGAGTAACATACCTTAGAAACACAAGAATCTGGAAGCAATTTGGAACTTGAAACCCAAAAGATGATCATACGGTGAAACCCTTAATCTTTTCTTGGGTTTTGTGTATGAGAGTGAAATAATAACTTTTGTGCCTTGAAAACTAATGAAAATATACTCATACGATGTTTAAAGGTTGTACATAGGTGAAAATACCTTATTACCTCTCCTCCTAAGGTAAATAAAACAAGACAACATGGAATTTACATTGTGGCATGGACGACCTTATCATGGAGGCTAACCTTGGTGCCACTCTACTTATAACGAAGATTATCCTCCTTGACACAACATTATTGTAGAGGCACACTGCCTTCATGCTATGTCAAAATCATGGAGGCTAACCTTCATGGCATGCAAAAATTGTGGAGGCTCACTGCCTCAAAATCCCAAAATAACCCAAAACGTCTTCTAAAAATTTTGAAACTCACCCTAATTACCTTTTTAACATCCCTAAGCATATCTCATGCCATAAATCAATGTTTTAAATACAGGAAGGTTAAAATAAAATGGATAAAATTTTTATTGGTGTTACATTACGCCCATTCCCCTTAGGATCATTTATTCCCGAATGATGAGCTACGATACTTATAGCACAAGAAATTCCAAGAATACACCAGAATCATATGACAAACCCAAAAGTAACAAGGGAAAAACGAAACTCATACCTTAAGCATATTCATCCGACATGTGAAAAAAGAATGGGTACTTAGCCTTCATATCCTTTTCATCTTCCCAAGTAGTTTCTTCCACCTTTTAATTTCTCCAAAGGACTTTTACTGAAGCAATGTAATTTATTCTCAATCTGCGAACTTGTCTATCAATAATATTAATCAAGAATTTTTCATAAGGCAAAGAATCTATTACACCAACACTCTCAATGTGTTCAACCAAACAAGGATCACCCACATACTTTTTCAACATTGACACATAAAATACGGGGTGAATGGAACCCAAACTTGAGGGTAAGTCCAACTCATAAGCCATGTTTTCAACTCTTTTTAGAATATGATATGGACTAACATAGAAGGGACTTAACTTTCCTTTCTTCAAAAACCACATCACTCCATTCATAGGAGACACTTTCAAGAATACCCAATCATTCGTATCAAACTCCAAACTCCTTCGCCTCACATCTGTATAGGACTTTTGGTGATTATGGGCGGTTTTAAGACTATCCCATGTCACCTTCACATTCTCCATCGCTTGGGGAACCAAATTCGATCCAAACAATCTAGTTTCACCAACTTTGAACCACCCACTAGAAAAACTATATCTCCTACCATACAAAGCCTCGAACGAAGCCATCTGAATTCTAAAATGATAGCTGTTATTATAAGTATTATCAATGAGAGGAAAATGTTCAGCTCAATTACTGCCAAAGTCAATCACACAAGACCTTATCATATCCTCCAAAGTCTGAATAGTCCTCTCCGCTTAACTATCCATCTAAGGGTGGAAGATAGTTCTAAGGTTCACCTTAGTCCCTAAACCTCTCTAAAATAAACACCAAAAGTGAGATGAAAATTGTGTACCTCTATCTGAAATAATAGAAACAGGTGCACCATGCAATTTAACTATCTCTTCAATAAATAACTTAGCATAGTCTTCACCGGAGTAGCTAGTTCTCACTGGCAAGAAGTGAGCATACTTAGTCATCCTATCCACAATGACCCAAATTGAATTAAATTGGTGATGAGACAGTGGAAGAACGGTAACAAAGTCCATATTAATCATCTCCCACTTCCCA
This sequence comes from Capsicum annuum, assembly GCF_002878395.1. Lineage (NCBI taxonomy): Eukaryota > Viridiplantae > Streptophyta > Magnoliopsida > Solanales > Solanaceae > Capsicum > Capsicum annuum. The sequence continues at coordinate 64,842,323 of NC_061119.1, read as the reverse complement.
AAGGAAACTCAATCTCTTAAGACATACTACCGAGCCTTAATTGCTCCACCTTTATTTGCTGACAAACCATGCACTTAGCCATAAAATGTCCCACATCCTTCTACATATTATTCCACCAATAAATCTCCTTCAAATCATAATACATCTTCATTGATCCTGGATAGATAATATAACTTGAATAATGAACCTCAACCAAGATATTTTCTTATAACCCATTAACATCAGAAACACACAATCTACCTTGGTACCTTAAGATACCACCACCACCAATCTCAAAAGCCATAACTCTTTCTTGACCCATATTATCCTTAATCTGCATCAAGATATGGTTCAACACCTATTTTTCCTTCACTTCAACACCAAGAGATAACTTCACCGACTCTTGCACCATCACACCTCTATCCTTAGAGTCTAAGAGATGAACCTTAAGATTAGACAATCAGTGAATATCTTTCATGAGATCTTACATCTCCTCATCCATATGAGATAAGCTTCCCATAGATAACCTGTTAAGAGAATAAAAAACCATGTTAGCTTTAGCTGGATGATAATGAAGACTCATATTATAGTCCTTGTGAAACTCAAGACATCTTCTTTGCCTAAGATTTAACTCTTTCTCGTGAACACATACTGCAAGCTCTTATGGTCTGAAAAGAACATACACCCCATACAAATAATGATGCCAAATCTTTAAGGTAAAACTACAACCAACAATTCCAAGTCGTGCATCGAGTAATTCTTCTCAAGAACTTTAAGCTATCGAGAATTATAGGACACAACCTTACTATGCTACATCAACACACAACCAAGCCCCACACAGGAGGCATCAGAATAGACAACAAAATCATCAGTACCCTCAGGCAGGGTTAAAATCAGAGCAGAAGTGAACTTATATTTTAACTTCTCAAAACTACCTCACAATCATCAGACTACAAAAATTTTACCTTTTTCTGAGTCAATTTAGTTAACGGGGCAATAATCAAAGAGAAACTCTCCAAAAACCTTCCATAGTACTCGGTCAAACCCAAGAATTTTTAGATGTTGGTTGGAGTCATGAGCCTAGGCCACTTCTAACCACTTTCACTTTCTGTAGATCTACCATGATCCCTTCAGTAGAAATAACATGACCTAAAAAAGTCACCGCATTCAACCAGAACTCATACTTAGAAAATTTAGCATATAACCACTAATCCTTAAGCGTCTACAATACTAAACAAAAATGACTGACATTCTCCTCCTCACTTTTAGAATACACCAATATGTCATCAATGAACACAATCACAAATAAATTAAAGAACTATCTAAATAGCCGATATGAGATCCATAAGTACTGTTGGGGCATTAGTAAAACCAAAGGACATAACCATAAAGCTGTAATGACTATACCGAGTATGAAAAATAATCTTAGGGTATCCATCTCCTTAATCTTCAACTAGTGATAGCCCGAGCGAAGATCAATCTTAGAAAATTACTTAGCACCTTGAAGCTGGTCGAATAGATCATCGTTCATAGGAAGGGGATAGTTATTCTTAAAGATCACCTTATTCAACAGGTAGAAATTTATACATATTCGAAGGGATCCATCCTTCTTGCACACAAAAAGTACGGGGCACCCTATGAAGAAACACTAGGGTGAATAAAACCCTTATCAATAAGATCTTTCAACAGCTCCTTAAGCTCTTTGGCTCATCCAAAACTATTCTATAGGAAGGGATAGAGATAGGACGGGTATTTTGGAGAAGATTAATCCTAAAGTTTATTTCCCTATCGAGAGAATACTCAAAAAATTATCAAGAAATACTTTTGGAAACTCATAGACTATAGGAATAAATTGAAAAGAGGAAACCTCATAAGTAGAATCATTAACCTGAACTAGATGGTACAAAAACCCTTTGGAAATCAATTTGGGCTCTAACATAAGATATAGAACTTTCCTTATGTACTAGGAAACTCCATTCCTACTCGATCATAGGTTTATTCAGGAATTAGAAATTGAACCTTCGAGTCCTACAACTAAGGGATAAATAGCATGAATGGACCCAATCTATCCCTAAGATAACATCAAAATCTAACATAACCAACTCTATGAAATCCACTAACGTCTCTGTACCACAGATAGTTACCATGCAACCCCATAGACTCTTCTAGCCATACAAGATCACCTATAGGGGTAGATACAAAGACGGGATCGAAAATACACTCATGGTCAAAACCAAAATGGACAACCAAAAAAGGGGTCACATATTACAAAGTAGACCTTAGATCAAGAATATAATATACATTATGAGAGAAAAGATTTAACATGCTAGTAATGACATCAGGAGATGCCTCCAAATCTTAATAAAAAGTAAGAGCATAGAGATAGCTCCAACCAATATTGGAGCCAGAAGTATTGGTGCAGGAGCTGATGATATGGCAATCAAAACCTTATTAGCCCTTGTAGCAACCCTAGCTAAAGAAAATTCTACTTCAAGTGACCGGGCTGACCACCCCCAAAAGACTTATTCCTTCCCTCATCGCAAACTCTATGATGCACTTGTCCACAAAAATAACAATAGAGATAAGATAGGGTAGGCTGAGCTTCACTAGCCTAATATCAAGCACCTTATTCCTAAACTCATTGTCATTCTAAATATGAGATCATCAAACAACGTGGGATATGAAATAGTAGACATCAAATAGTAATTAGGATTCCTCCACTTCTTTCTACTCCATTGCTTACCTTCTCTACCACTATGTGCTAGCCCTTACTCTTATCCTAAAATTTGAATTTCTTACTTTTTCTCTCTCCTATTTTATCCCATTTCTTCTTTTTCTCTTTAACTTGTTGCATTTATACTATAAATTGAGAAATATCTATATCCTTGTTCAATAAGGAAGCCTTCCATTCCAACACCAAGTCTCGAGACAATCTCAAAGTAAAATTTTTCATCATATCCCACATTCTAGACACTAACTTCAGAACATAGCGGGACAACTGGTAAAACTTCAAGGAATACTCCTTCACAATTATCTTTCCCTAGCTCAGGTTCACCAACTCCCCAGACTTTACTTCCCTCAAAACCCAAGGAAATAAATCATCAAGAAAGGAACCAAAGAACTTATTCCACATGGATGACTTGATATCTTCCCCTCTCAACTATGCCAACTCCTCATATCATAGATATGCCATGTCCTTCAACTAATATCAACAAACTCCACACCCTCAGAGTCAAAAGTGTTCATTAATCTAAAAATATTTTCCATCTCATCATTGAATCCTTGAGGATCCTCCCCAATCTTGGAGCTAGTGAAAGTCAGAGGACTCAATCTCATGAACTGACCAACTTTAGTAACCTCAGAAGAGGGAGCAACAAAACCAATACACTTATACTGGCGGGACTAAGAAGCCACCAAATGAGTAAGCAAATGAATCAACTAAAGAAACTTAGCATTTTTCACATCACCCTGAGGAGCATGAAGGGGACTAATGGGAATCGATAGAACTCCATGAGAGAAATTATGAGCATGGACCCTAGACTAGGTTTAAATCCCATAAGTAGGATGAGTTTAATCAATATTATCCTTAAGAGGGACAAAAGAGTTCCTAAGAGCATCAGATCTTTGGGGAGGCATGATCTAAAATGCAAATAAATAAGAATTAAAGGAGATTCGAGACCTTAGACTCTATATCCCAAAAATAAAACAAAAAGGGAGGGAAATATTCCAAAATGCCTTGTAGCCTCTCCTTTATAAATGTGGAATGATACACACCCATAAAAGAGACTCATTAGAGCTAGTGAAAATTCTTCAAAAAAGGTAATATAGCGTGTCTCCAAAAAACCAAATGGGTAGGTACTAAGGTAAGGGTAGTAGATGGCTATAAGTTATGGTATTCAGGAAGTGTGAGGAACAAAAATGGTGTAGGTATTGTAGTCGATAATGAGCTTAGTTAGAAAGTAGTAGAGGTTAAGAGAATCAATGATAGAATGATGTCAATTAAGCTAGTTATTAGAGGGTCTTCTTAGAATATCATTAGTGCGTATGGAATACATGTAGGCTTGGATGGTGAAGAGAAAAAGAGATTTTGGAAGGATTTGGAAGAATTGGTGAGAGGTGTACCTAGTAATGAAAAGCTTTTTATAGAAAAAGATTTCAATAGGCACATAGGGTCTTCTTTGAAAGGTTATGATGATGTATATAGAGGATATGGTTTTGGGATAAGGAATATGGAAGGAGTGGCACTTCTAGATTTTCTGCGGGCTTTTGGATTGGAGGTAGTTAATTCAAACTTTCCCAAGAAGGAGGTCTATTTGTCTATCTTTTGTAGATGAGTATCCAAGACTTAGATTGACTTCTTTCTCTCTAAGAAGGGGATAGAGGTATTTGTAAGGATTTTAAGGTCTTACTGTGTAAGAGTATTTTAACCCAACATAGGCATTTGGTGATGGCCTTGGAGATCAAGAAGGTGTAGAAGAGGCAAAAAGGGGAGGATCAGTCGAAGATTAGATAAAGTAGTCTAATTTTGGTTAGTGCATTGACAATAGGTGATAAACTGATGGTTAGAAAGGCTTGGAAAAGTGGAGGGGATGTTGATAATATATGGGATGAGACTTCTAATTGCATCAAACATATAGCCAGAGGGGTATTGGGGTCTTAAGAGGCCGCTCAGGCAAGCACAAAGGAGATTGATGGTGGAGCGAAGAAGTGAAGGGGAAGGTAAAGACTAATAAGAGAGCATATGCTAATTTAGATGAGAGTAAGAATAAAGAAGATAAACGAAAAAATCGAGAGAAGTATAAGATTGCTAGGTGAGAGGCAAAGTTAGTGGTAACTAGGGCTAAGGATGCTGCCTTTGAGAGTTTATACATATCATTGGATTGTAAAGGTGGGGATAAAAAGTTATATAGACTTGCCAAGGTTATGAAGATAAGGTCTTGAGACCTAGATCAGGTGAAGTGTACCAAGGATATGGACGATGAAGTGCTGGTAGATGAGGGTCGTATCCAAAAGAGATGGCAGACCTAGATCAGGTGAAGTGTACTAAGGATATGGATAATGAAGTGCTGGTAGTTGAGGGTCGTATCCAAAAGAGATGATAGTCTTACTTTCATAAATTCCTGAATGAAGGAAGGATACTAGCATTGTGTTAGGGGATTTAGAGCATTTTGAGAGGTTTCGTGATTATAGTTATTGTAGGCTCATTAAGGTTGAGGAGGTTTAGGGGGCTATTACTAAGATATGTAGAGGTAGAGTGATGGGGCCAGATAAGATTTTGATGGATTTTTAGAAGTGTACAGGAGGGGCTAGTATGGAGTAATTGACACAATTATTTAATATAATTTTCAATATGGCAAGGTTGCCTGAAGCTTGGAGATGAAGTATGTTGATTTCGTTGTATAAAAATAAGAGTGACATTCAGGCATACAATAATTATAGGGGTATTAAGTTGTTGAGTCACACTATAAAGGTTTTGGAGACGGTGGTAGAGTTGAGGTTGTAAAGGATTGTTACTATTTCTGATAATCAATTTGGATTTATGCCTAGGTGCTCAAGTACTGAAGCCATCAATCTCATCAGGAAATTGGTGGAGCAGTATAGGGTTAGGAAGAAGGATTTGCATATGGTGTTTATCGACTTAGAGAAGGCCTATGATAGAGTTCCCAGAGATATTCTTGAAAGGTGTTTGGAGGCTAAAGGGTTGCCAATGGTGTATGTTATGGAGATTAAGGAAATGTACGATGGAGCCAAGATGCAGGTTAGGACGGGAGGAGGGGACTCAGAGCACTTTCTCATCTTGATAGGGTTACATCAAGGTTCAATGCTTAGACCATTTATTTTTACCTTAGTGTTGGATGTTTTCATATGGCACATTCAAGGCGAGGTTCCTTATTGTTTCCTATTTACAAATGATGTAGTATTGATTAAAGAGACTCGTAGTGGAGTTAATGCTAAATTAGAGGTTTAGAGGAAAAATCTAGATTCTAAAGGGTTTAGGTTGAGTAGGTCTAAGATAGAGTATTTGGAGTATAAGTTTAGTGAGGTGTCATAAGTCTGATATGGTAGTTAAGATTGACACTCATTCTATCAGTAAGAGAGATAGTTTAAAATATTTGGGGTTAATGATTTAGGAGAATGAAGAGATTGATGAAGATGTCACTTATTAGATTAGGGTAGGGTAGATAAAATAGAGGCTTGCCTCTTGAATATTATGCAACAAGTAGGTACCTTTCAAACTTAAAGGCAAGTTCTATAGAATGGTGGTTAGACCAGCTTTATTGTATAGGGCAAAGTTTTGTCCTATTAAGAAGGCCCACATCAAAAAGATGAGGGTGGCAGAAATAAGAATTCTTAGATGGATATGTTGGTGTACTAAGAAAGATAGGATTAGAAATATGGTTATTCGAGATAAGGTGAAAGTGGCTTCAGTAGAAGGCAAGATGATGGAAGTGAGGTTGAGATAGTTTGGTCATGTGAGGAGGAAGAGCACTGATGCTCCACTGTAGAGGTATGAGAGGTTGGCTAAGGATGGTTTCAGGTGAGGTAGAGGTAGACCGAAGAAATATTAGGGGGAAGATGATTAGACATGATATGGAGTAGCTCCAACTTACCGAGGACATAACTTTGGATAGAAAATTATGGAGGAGGAGAATTAGGGTTGATGGTTAGTTTGAGTTTAGGATATTGTATCTTTTGGTGTGTTTCTTGGAGTATCTTTCTTATGGAAGTATTGGATATGCTAATTTCTATGGTATCTTATTCTTTTCCTGTTCCTACTATTACTATTCCCTATCTTGTTCTTTTAGTATTCCTAACATTCTTATTCTTTTTTCATAGACTATTTTATTCTGAGTCGGGGGTCTATATCAGAAACAGCCTCTCTATCTCACATTTGACGTAGTAGTATGGACTATGTACACTTACCCTTCCCAGACCCCACTTGGTGGGAATATACTGGATATGTTATTGTTGTTGTATCTAGCTATATGAAGTTATGGTACTATTGTATATCCCTTTCTTTATTGTTTATATTGTATAGTCATTTCTGTACCTTGTATATTACTATATATCTTTTTTTTCCCTTTATTTGTATACTAGCCTAGGATATAAAATATAGTTTTGATGTAGATTGAATGCAGATGGAATAAGATAATTCACCTTGATACTTCCTTAATCTTATTATGTTGTACTCTTGGGCATGAACATGATAGTTGTCTTTTATTATTCTCATTGATTTGTTATATGATTACTGGAATCTTAGGTGTAGTTTTGTTTTGTTTATGTGTTGTCTATATCTGCTTTATCTTTGGAGCTCAGTTGGCCGTTGCCTACTAAGTACTATTTATTTGGTACTCATACTACACTTTTGCAGCTTGCAGATGATAGTACGGGTTATCCCCATTGATGTATGCATCATGCAGAGTAGCCATAGGTCAATGACTTAGAGTGAGATCCCGACATTCAGAGTATTACATATCTCTTTCTTATGTATTAGACAAGTTTCTGAGTTGCATATAGAAATAAGTTGTATTAGTGTATTCTCTTAATATTTCACTTTCATACTCTTTTAATATTAGAAGATCTTGTACTGATACCACCAGGTTTTGGAATTCTTCTATATGTTGATCTTTATTTCATAGATTCAACATTTTTTTCCTTACATTATTGGGTAGTCCATTACTAGCTGTTTTAGACTACGCATTGGCTTTCCTACTGGTGGGTTATGGTAGGCACCATCATAACTTGAGAAATTGGGTCGTGATAATTTCTCTCCATAAATCTGTATGATCCAGACATGTTAGTCTTCCCTTATTGTTAATTTTGCGAAGGCATGTGATTTAACGAATTGTTCATATGGTTATTGTTTGGTTTTGAAAACAAAGGTTGGGGTTTTTAAATGTTATGAATTTAACAATGTTTCTCATGGTTTATACATATAATTTTCATGCTTTTAATATAGTTTTGAACTTATGAGTGCATGGGTATGGTGAAGAGATTAGGGAATTGTTGTTTTCCCAAACTTGTGGCTTTGAAGTGGTTATAACCCTAACCCCATAATGTGAAATTGGTTTTTAGTTATGAGAACTATGGGAATTTTTACAATTGAACAAGTCATGAACTATTTTATGATATAAAGAAGTATTTGAAATACAATGGGATAATTTAATAAACAAAGAGAGTCAGTGTTCCCTAATGTGTATCAATGAACAAAGGGAGTTATTCTCCCCAAGTTAATCGAAATTGTTTTGGCATGATTTGTTTAACTTGCAAGTGTAGATGGTATGGCAATACCAACAATGTATGACTTAAAGTGTATTATGGTTCATTGAATGGGAATGTGTGACAATTATTGTAATTAAACTCTAATAAGGGTTATGTAGCTGAGTCATGAAAGTGGAGGTTTAAGTGACTGATATTGGAAACCACATTTCCTGATGTAGGTTTAAAGTAACCAGGGAGGTTTGAGTCTCCCTTATTATTATTTCATGATTAAGGAGGTTCGAGTCCCCCATAAATTATTATATAATCGGGTGCTTTATCCACGTTGGTATATATTAGAGGATTCAAGTCTCCCATGTGCATATATATGAGATTATACTCTAATTCTTGTGGATACAAGGACTGGGGCCCGACCAGGGGGTAAGAGCTAAGGCCCATAGAGCTCGTGGATACTATTATATGACGATTGAGCTACATAATCTAGGATAAAGTTTTGAAAAGCATGTTAAGCCTTATTACCTATCCCAGAATGTTATATATATGTATTTATACAATGATTATGTGCATCGAATTTGAATGATTTTAAGCTATTGATCATATCATTATGTTATCCTTATCCCTAAGTTTTATGCCAATGTTCACCCCGCTTACTGTCTTAGGACGTTGTATCCTCACGTGATTCAGGAACTTGTCATACTTCTACTCTTCCTGCTTAGTGACTTAGATTTGGTATTAGCTAGTGAGTTAGATTGAAGTGGTGAGCTTTCATACTTCAGAAGACCCTATTTCATGTTAATGGTTTCCTTTACATTTTGATTAATCCTTTGGATTTTGTCTTTTTTATGGTCGGGGGCATGTCTTGACTAGATATTCTTTCTTTTTTATTAGAAGTTTTGTCAGACTATAGTTGGCATAGGCGGTGTCGATATTGGTATTGGCATTGATATAGGTATTGGTTGGTTTTGGTTGTAGACTTATTTTAATGTCCTTAAATTAATATTCTCTTACCTTGTTAAATGTTCAAAATTAAGCCTACTTTATGGTGTGGTGTGTTTAGTTTCGTTAGGTATAGTGGGTGATCTTCGATCCATGCAGGACTTGAGATACCTATCATGGCCAAGTTCTAGTTAGGGTTGTGACATTACGATATCTCGAGAGTTCTTATAGAGCTTAGCAGAAAGTTAGAAGGCCACTAATGCTCGGTTGTGGGTTATTGAAAGAAAGATAACTACCCTATATGGGCAGATGCATTCACGTATTTGGACTAAATTTGAGATGGCAGAGGCTAGATGGGATGCTACACAGCGATATGCCCTGTCTAAGCTATGCGCTAATTTATAGGCATGTCTTGATATATTTGAAAGTAGGTTACAACCTAGTTTACAGAGATAGAGATATTAGATCAAGCCCAGATAAAGGAGGAGAAGGATATATTGCGAGCAGAGGTACGCTTTCTCATAGAGAGCCATGTGGCAGCCACTCCTTTATTCATACCCCCAGTGGTATAGATATCACCCCCATATGCACCCAAATATTTTTATTTCGTCGCAGAGGATGATGATGAGGTCCCAGTAGTTGGGGCTAAGAGAGATCACATGGAAGACTTGCAGGATCTATATATGCCATATGACCAGGCTCTTAAAAAGGCCAAACATGATTCAATGGATTCTGTAGTTGTTGAGAGGTAGAGGTATGCCACAATAGCGGTTGGTGCATCTTCTAGAAGTGCACCGCCACCACCACTACCTTTGCCAATTAATATACCCCCATATGGGGATGCTTATGACACAAATGCTTAGTACGTACTCGGTACGTGTTCACTTCCCTTAGTTTTATATTATATTAGTACATTAGGGACAATGCACAATTTTTATTTGGGGGGAGGGTATACCATAGCTGCCGTAGCTTTTTGTTGTCGTGTTTCTTTTTCTGTCGGTCGCGGTATAATTGTAGAATTGACATATCTAGTTTAAAATTTATGTTGTATTGTGTTTTGTTTTGTATTGTGTGGTGTTTTTCAACAATTAGGAGATTTTTAAGTATTTAGGTGAAACACCCTGGGCTTGGACCCTTAGAAAAATTTCCTGAATTTCTGGATTTTTGACATCATACAACTTGTGGGTACCAATTGTATGATGGGGTATGGTTGATATACTCTTGGTCATATGCTAACCAGTGTTGGTTGGTGGGTTGGATTGGTTTATGGAATGGGTACGACTTGGTGGGTATGAGTTGAATTGTTAGTGATGGGTAGTATGATTTATATTTTTCCTTTACTTAATCTAAGACTTAGTAACTTAACTTGGGTTTGGATATGAGTGGCTCACTATGAGCCATAAATTATGGTACAAGTTATACCATTGACTCATATTGTAAGCAAAGTTCAAACTTTCTTTGATTATATTCTTCTAGGGATACATTTTAGGGGTATAGATCGAATGGCATGAGTAAGTCGTATATTGGATAGTGTTGGTCTAAGGGGGAGTCCTAGGGTATGATTAATGGGTACCACTCATATTATAGGGTCCGAATGGTATGGTGGAGTCATACCATCTGATAGGAATTTTAAGCAATTTAAGTTTGGGGTAATCTGTATATTTCCCTGCTTAACCTCTTAAGGTCCCATGACTTATATCACTATTGGGACATAATTTACCCGATTAGTTTAATCTTAAATACTTAGAAACTCTCTCTAGTTCACTCTAAGTCTCTTGGGTAAAGAAAGGCTAGGGTTTTATCAAGAGGATCAACTTGGGGCTTGTACGAGTGATATCTCTCTATTATCTTCGTAATCTAAGATAACTACTCCTCCATCAATGTTAATTCCAATTAAAGGCATATTTTATATAATGTTTTCATGGCATGATTATTGTATGGTCTTGGGGTTTTCAAATATATGTTGGGGTTTTGGTATTAAATGTTTGGTTATGGTTTTCCAATGTTTTAATTATAAAATTACATACTTTAATGGAGGTTTTGACAGTTGGTTGGATGGGAATGGTTAATTGGTAATTGAAATTAGTTTTGTAAACACTATGCCCCAACATGTTTGATAAAATGCCTATAAGAATGCTTTTACTATGTTATTGGACCTTTAATGGAACTATTGCATGGTATGGTTTGGTAATGGAACCCTAAATGGTTTGGAATGACTAAATGGTAAGGTTTAGTGGTCATGGTTATGGTTAATTAAAATTTCTTGTGGGGTATAAGGGAATCCCCTAAGTAAACTTATTAATGAACAATTTGTGGGGTATATAGGATTCCCCCAACCAAGCTTAATAATGTACCACTTGAAGGGTACACGGGTTTCTCTCAAGTTAACTTGATAATTTAATATATGGGTACATGGGAATCCCTTCACATAAAAATGGTTAGATAAGGACATTGCTTGTAAACTATAATCGGTATGACGATACCACTACTCATAGCCTTTGTTAATAATAATGAAATAATCATTTAATTGGATGGTAATGGTTTTAATTGCGAAATATTGGCAGGGTGTAATAGCTAATCGTGAAGGTGAGAGTCTAATGGAAGGACACTGGAAACTCATGTTTGTGACATAAGGGTTATTCATAGCGACCATATGATACTATAAGGTACATGGGCATCCTTTAAGTATACTGTACATATGTATTATGGAGAGTGAAAGGTACTTAGGAATCACCTACTCTTATGGTATCTCCGGTTCGGTGGCTACACGCATCGGGGCCAATTTAGGGGGTACACTGGAACCATATAGCCCATGAGTACTCTTAGGATGGTTAAGCTACATATACCCAGGTTAATGGTTTTAAAGGCATGCTACACTGGTTCTCTTTCCCGGCTTGGTTATATATATATTTATGGTTGTGTGCATATAGTAAGTTTACTTAGTTTTACTGAATGGCATTATTTTATCCTTATCTTGAGTTCATGCTAGCGTTCACCTACTAACCCATTTCCGAGCAGCTGTATCCCCACGCTATACAAGAATCGACCATTCTAATCCTCCTGCTTAGTGATCAAATTCAGGATCAGCCATTGGATTAAAGTGGTGCACTTCCATATTCCAGAAGCCTCTATTTTATATGATTGATATCTTTGCATACTTTGGTCATTTTATGGATATTTGTTTTGGCTATGGTTGGGGGCATGTTCCAATCGGATATTGTTTTTCTTTTGGTTAGAGGATTAGTGTGACTACTATGGATTAGAATGGGCGGTGTCAGTATAGGTGTCAGCCATAGTATTGGCATTAGTATTGGGGCTGATACCATTGGACTAAATTTATAATTGTTCCATTTTTTTATGTTATGTTTTTAACAGGAACTTGGGTTTTATATCTATTTTGTTATGGTTGATGGTTGGTTGGACTTGTTTGGGTTAGTCACGATTAAAGACCTATCCCAATGTCTGGAATCAGAATAAACTCTATCTTGTTATATGTTCGGATTTCATTCGACGTAGGATATATGTAGGTTGGTTGGGTTATGTAATGGGGGTGTTCTCCAGTCCTTGGTGGACCTACGATGCTTATTGCGACAAGGCCCTAGTTTGGGCCATGTCAAGTATGTATCAAAGCTTTAGGTGCATGGTAAATTAGGAGTACACGTGTTGAGTAAAGTTTATTTTTAGGGTGTGTAGTGCGCCATACTTATAAGGGAAAGGCTCCAAGGCATTTAGGAATATTTCACTTTCTTGGTATTCTATTTTTAAGATTGGAGTATAAGTCCTTGAATCTTCTCTAATGTTGGTTTGTTCGCTTTTCAAATCATGCCTCGACGATTTGAGATGCAAGGTAACTATTTTGTCCAAATTAGGGATAATGTTGAAGGGACACATGGGATCCATACTCGGTCTAGGGGTCCCATACCTAATATTTATGGAGTTTCACCGGTTGCTACTAGTCCTTCTTAGGGTGAGGTGATGAATGTAGAATTTCGTCAATCGATACATGTTATTGTTCTATTGCCTGCTGCTCAGGCTGAGCGGGGTACATCTGGCATTTTATCTGCTAAGGCCACAAGGGTTGTCCTCTATGAAGATAAATCCTCCTACTTTTACTGTTGTGAAGGTAGAGGAGGATCCTCATGGTTTCTTGGATGAAATGGAGAAAATCTTAAAGGTGATGCAGGCCACGAATGTGGAAGGAGTGAATTTTGCTTCTTACCAACTTAAGGATATGGCGTACCAATGGTAGGAGGAGTAGAATAGATCAAGAGGTGATGTTGAGGTGTTGACTTTTTGGGATACATTCTCTAATAATTTTTTGGATTACTTCTTTTATCAAGAGTTGAGGGAAGTGAAGGCAGAGGAATTCGTTAATCCGAGACAAGGAAAAATATCAGTCAAGGAATATGCCTTGAAATTTCATCAGGCATCAAGGTATACTTTGGAATTGTTGTTTGATATGACTTAAAGGATGATAAATATCACTTTTGGACTGTCTCAGGATTTAATCCTTGATAGCAAGACTGCATTGCTAATCAAGGATATAGATATTTCTAGGTTGGTTATTCATATGCAGCAGATAGAAGAGGAAAAAAAAAACTGGCTGAGTTTGGGGAAAGGTAGGGTAGGAATTTCAAGTCATCTAAACATGGTGGTACTCAATAACAAGGTTGTCGGGATGTTGGTAAGAAGCCAAAGAACTAGTGCATCCTCACATAAAATAGTTGGGTGAGAGACATCAGTAGGGTGGTGATAATTTTTGGGCTCAGGGTTCCCAAACTAAGGTAAGTGAGGAACAATCAGCTTTATTATGTCCTCCTTGTCAGTTCAGTGGTAGGTTGCATAGGCATTTTTATGATCGGGGAGGGATAGGTGTTTCAGATATGGTAAGTTAGGCCATATGCTGAGAAATTTTCCAGTTGGTATGGGTGCTTGGGGAGCGATTACGGCTCTGGTTACTTCATCTTCTGCTCCTGCACCAAAAGGTACTGCTTCTGCATCTATTTCTGCTTCTGGTACTGACATGGGTCCGAATATGTTAAATGCTCTTGGTACTCGGCAGGAATTTGAGGCATCCCTTGATGTCATGACAGGTATATTATGACTCTTTCCTTATTACATGTATTATTTGCTTGATCTGGGGTCCACTCTCTCATATGTGACCCTATTTGTGGTTGTTTATTTTGGTTTTGATCCCGAGGTTATTTCAGATCCTTTTTCTATTTCTTCCCAGGTAGGCGACTCTATGATTTCTAAAAGGGTCTATAGAGGGTGTGTGGTATCTATTGGTAGTAGGCATACTTTTGTAGATCTAGTTAAACTTGATATGGTGAATTTTGATGTTATTCTGGGGATGGATTGGTTATGCCCTTTTTATGTGTCCTTAAATTATCGAACCCATAAGGTTATGTTTAGGTACCCTAGTGAACAAGTTATTGAGTAGGAGGGTGGTTCCCTAGCTCCTAGAGGAAGGTTTAATTCTTATCTTAGATCTCAAAGATTAATCTCCAAAGGGTGTCTCTATCATCTGGTCAGGGTTAAGGATACTAACTCGGAGGGTCCTTCATTATATTTGATTTCGGTGGTAAATGAGTTTCTTGAGGGCTTTTTGAATGATCTTCCTGGACTTCCTATGGATAGAGAGATTGAGTTTGGTATTGATTTGGTTTCAGACATTCGTTCAATATTTATTCTTCCTTATATAATAGCTTCGGCTAAGTTGAGGGGACTTAAGGAGCAACTTAAGGATCTTTTTGATAAGGGTTTAATTCATTCTATTATATTCCCGTGGGTGCACCTGTGTTATTAATGCAAAAGAAGGATGGTTACCTTTGGATGTGCATTGACTATTGATAATTGAAAAAGGTAACAGTTAAGAATAAATATCCTCTCCCAAGGATAGATAACTTATTTGATTAATTGCATGGTGCCAAATTCTTTTCCAAGATAGATCTTTGGTCTGGGTAACATCAGCTTAAGATTAGGGAGTGGATATCCCTAAGACAAATTTTCATACTCGGTATGGGAACTTGAATTCTTGGTGATGTCATTCAGTTTGACTAATTCCCCGACGACATTCATGGATTTGAGGAACAAGGTTTTTAGGTAGTTTCTGGATATTTTTTTCATTGTGTTCATTTATGACATTCTCTTGTATTCGAGGAGTCAGGTGGATCATGTCAATCACCTCTTTGTGGTGTAACAGACCTTAAAGGAGCAACAATTATATGCAAAATTCTTCAAGTGTGAGTTTTAGTTTAATGCAGTAACTTTTCTTAGTCATATTATTTCTAGTGAGGGGATCATGGTGGATCCACAATAGGTGGGGGTGGTTAAAAATTGGCCTAGACCCACGACTCCAACCGACATCAAAGCGTCTTCGGTTTTGTTGGGTATTATAGGCGGTTCATGGAAAGTTTCTTAATGATAGCTGACCAATGACTAAGTTGACACAGAAGAAGGTAAAGTTTTCTTGGTCGGATGCTTTGAGGGGAGTTTAGAGAAGCTGAAGAATAAGCTAACTTCGGCTCTAGTTTTGACATTTCCTAAAGGTAATGAGGGGTTTATGGTTTACTATGATGTGTCCTGGGTGGGACTTTGTTGCATTTTTATGCAGCATATAAAGGTGATTGCCTATGCTTCCAGGTAGTTGAAGGTGCATGAGAGGAATTTTCTTATTTATGATTTGGAGATTTTAGCGGTGTTTTTTTCTTTGAAAATATGGCGACATTATTTGTATAGAGTATATATGGACATTTAGTTTGATCATAAGAGTCTACAATATGTGTTCACTCAGAAGAAGCTAAATCTCAGGCAGAGAAAATGGTTGGAGCTTATCAAAGACTATGATATCAGTCTTCACTATAACCCAAGTAAAGCTAACATGGTTGCTGATGCTCTTTGCAGGTTATCCATGAGGATTTTAACTCTCATGGATAAAGAGAAGGGGGAATTGGTAAATGATATTCATTGCTTAACTAATCTTGGAGTTCATGTTTTAGACTCCAATGATGGTGGTGTGATGGTAAAGAAAGTGGTTCGGTCATCTCTTGATGAAGAGATCAAGGAAAAACAATTGGTAGATCCTATCTTGATAAAAATAAAGGATGCTGTTGGTGGGCAAAGGGTGATGGTGTTTGAGATCATCGGTGATGGTACCTTGAGGTACCAAGGGAGGGTATGTGTTCCTGACATCGATGGTTTACGACAAAGGATTTTTGGTGAGGTGCATGAATTGCGCTATGGTGTTCATCCCAGTTCGATAAAATACATCATGATCTCAAGGAGATGTATTGGTGGAGTGGTATGAAGAGGGATATGGCTGATTTTATGGCCAAGTGATTGGTGTGCCAACAAGTTAAAGTTGAGCACATGAGGCCTGGTGGGTTATATCAGGAAATTAATTTGCCTAAAAGAAAATGGTAGGTAATCAATATGGATTTTGTTATCGGTCTTTCTCTGTCTTAGAACCAATTTGATTCTGTTTGGGTCATCGTGGATAGGATGACAAAGTTTTCTCACATTTTTCTAGTGAGGACTAACTTTTTACTTGTGGACTATGCACAGTTGTATTTTTTTTGAGATTGTAAAGCTACATGGCGTACCGATTTCGATTATCTCTTACCCTGGTATACATTTTTTGTGTCACTTATAGTGGTTTTTTAGAAAGGGTTGGGGACTAAGGTTGGTCTGATTACTGCTTTTCATCCACAGATGGATGGGCAAGTAAAGAGGACTATTCATACATTGGAGGATATGCTCCAGGCATGCATGATTTATTATTGTGGCAATTGGGTTGATCATCTACCTTTGGTAGAGTTTGATTACAACAATAGCTATCATTTTAACATTAGGATGGTCTCTTTTAAGGCATTGTATGGTAGGAGGTGTAGATCTTCTATTAGATAGTTCGAGCTTGGTGAGGTAGATATGTTTGCCCAAGATTTGGTTTATCAAGCTATGGAGAAGGTAAAGGTGATTCAGGATAGGATTAAGGTTTCTCAAAGTCACCAAAAGTGCTATGCAGATGTAAGGGTAGAGACTTGGAGTTTGAGGTTGAGGGTAAGGTATTCCTAAGTTTCTCCCATAAGGGGAGTGATGCAGTTTTATAAAAAGGGAAAGCTCTATAATACCCCTGGAAATTTTTTTGTTGAAATTTTGTGCGTAAACGTGTTGGGTTCTATCTTTTAGAATGAATTATAAATTTTTCGTGCGGAGTGTCTTATATTATAACATACCATTACGTAGAGTATCGAATAAGCTTTCCAACAATATGTGGATCATCCAAAACGGACACCCGAGCGATGGGTTATGAACATTCCGATCGAACCGTGAATAGTAGTGAACAGTAAAACATGCAGGAAAAAGTACTGAGGCCTGGCGTATTTTTGCTCCAACTTTAAATGATCATAAATCCTTGTACATAATGATCTGGGTGATCTCTTTATATCAACGGAAAGCTCTATGAGTCCTCTTTCCAATGAAATTGGTTTCATCCAATTTGTCTATCGGAGCAAAATGTTATGGTCAATCTACTTCAGCCTATCAAAAGTGAATTTTTGGGTCAACTTCAAACGATCATAACTCCTCATACACAATGATCTGGGTAAGATACTAAATATCAACGGAAAGATATGAGAGTCCTCTTTCTAATGAAATTGGTTTCATCCAATTTGGATATCGGAGTAAAACGTTATGGTTGATCTACTTTAGACTATCAAAATAGGCCACCAAAGGACAGATTCAAGAATTATTTAATTTTTAGGGGCGTTTTGGTCATTCCCACTCACCCAAAATCCATCCAAACCCTATATTAAAGCTTATTAGAAGCATTATATGTTATATTTCATCAAATTCCCTAAAAAAGAAAACCCTAAGCTTCTACATCCAACTTCAAGAACCTCCAAAGTTCACCAGTAATTCTGTAAATTTATTCAAGATTCCAAGTTCCTAGTTCAAGAACACCAAGAACCGTCATTCAAAGGCACGATTAATATCTCAAAAATGAGTATCTATCTAAAGTTCATCATTCAAGGTATGTGGGGTTTTTCAACAAGAACCCTTTTTCGTTCTTGTGCCCAAAAGTAATTTTCTTTACAAAGACATGATTTTTATTTAATTTTTACAAATTTGAAGCATGAACCCATATCTTATGATGATTATTATGAAATCTTGATGTTTATGATTTTGAAAGATGAATTTACATGTGTGGAGATATAAGACATGAATCTTCAATGATATTTATCATGATTTTGATATTTGGGTCGTGAATCCCCATTGGAAATTGTATTTTTTTTTGAGAAAGTGAGTGTTATAAGAATGTTGATGTTGAATATTTGAGATATTTTGAACGATTTAACCTTTTGGTCTTAATGAAGTTGTTTTGAACTCGAGTGTGAAAGAAATCCACAACGTGGTTGATTTTTATAGATGAGAAGTATGATGGCTCCCGATTTATATTTATATATTACTGAAATTGTTTTGTTGTGGATTGTCTTTGAAATAATCTGAGCTAAGTCCGGGAGAAATCTTTAGCACCGAGTGGGAGGTCGATAGTCCTACTTCGATGGCAAGGATAGGACGACTCTCCCCAACGTGGGTTGTACGTTGGACTCCATGTAGCTCACATGGTTTATGTCGGTTATAGGATCTCCCAGTGTGTGTGTGTTTCCTTGTGTCTATGGTGAATGGTGAAGTGATTTGAAAGTGGAATTGTGAAAGTTATTCTGTCGAAAGATTTAAATGATATTTACATTATGAGAATTGATATTCTTGATGAACTGAAAGTGATTGACAAATTATATGATGACTCACATGTGTAATTGTACTTATTTCATCCTCTCATGATTATGATGATTTTCTTTGGGCTATGTGAGTCTTTCATACATCCTACATATTTCTTATAAATATTCATGATGATGATGTTTATACAACTGCATACACCCCCATATACTCGGTTCCTTCCATAGTACTGACCCACATCTTCAGATGTGGGCTACATTTTCTTGGAATGTAGGTTCAGGTGCTCAATTCTAGGTTCGACAATGATTCTTCGAGCACCCTGTTCTTTATCGTCTGTTATGGTGAGTCCTCATGTTTCGAGTACGTGATATCTGATGTTGGTTTCACGAAATTATTTACATTTGATAACTGAATATGAGTCAGTTGGGGCATGTCTCAATGGTTTGCTGGTTTTATTGTTTTTCTTAGAGGCTTGTCAGACTAGTATAGATATTGCGAGTTGACTAATAAGTCATATTTTGTTATCTTTCTGAAATTCTTTTATTTTTGGATGATGATTACTTTGTTGATATTTGAGGGTTATTTATGGAAACCCTGTTGATTTGTGTTGAACTGAATGAAAATGGCTCAAAGGGTTATCTTGGGACTACTCGTAGCCTTAAGCACCGTGTGATGCTCCAAGACCCATTTTCTGGGACGTTACAAGCTCAGTCCCCGATATGTTGCTCCTTATGTAGTTTTGTGGAGGGTTGGTAACGTAGCATATGAATTGGAGTTGACTTATAGTTTGAGCTCCATCCATTAGGTATTTCATCTCTATGTTGAGAAAGTGTCTTAGTGATCCTTCTCTAGTGGCTTCTTTGAAAGGGTTAGGTATCTTAAATTATTTGTCTTCTGAATAGGTCTTGGTTGAGATATTAGATTGGTAGGTTCATCGGTTACGAACCAAGGATATGGCCTTAATTAAGGTTCTATGGTGGAACCACAAGGTAAAAGAGGCTACATGGGAAGCAAAATAGGACATGAAGTCCAAATATCAACATTTGTTTTCTGCTCCAGATATTCATGCAGAAGGTATGTGTTCTTGATCACATCTTTGTTTTTTAATTTGGTTAAAGGTTGGATAGTTGTTTGATAATGCAAATGAATTGTGCTTGTGTTTGACCTACCTTGTCCGTCATTCGGGAACAAATAATCCTAGTGAGGGAGACTGAAACACCATGGGTTTTGACCCTTAGAAAAATTTCCTAGATTTCTGGATTCTGGACATCATACGACTTATGGGTACCAGTCGTATGATGGGGTATGATTGGTATACTCTTGGTAGTATTCTAACTAGTGTTTCCTGATGGGTTGGATTGGTTTCTGAAATAAGTATGACTTGGTGGTATGAGTCATATGGTTGGTGAAGGGTCGTATGGTATAGGTTTTTCCTTCACTTAATATGAGACATTGTAACTTAACTTGGATCTGAGTATGAGTGGATCACTATGAGCCATAAGTTAGGGTACTAGTTGACCATTGACTCATATGGTAGGCTGTATTCAAACTTTCTTTGATTCTACTTTGCCAGGAATACGGTTTAGGGGTACTGATTGTATGGTTTGGGTATAACTTGGTTCGGGTAAGTCGTATATTGGACAATGTTAGGTCAATGAGGGAGGCCGAGGGTACGAGTTATGGGTACCACTCATTTAGGATGGTATGACTAGTATGGGGGAGTCGTACCATCTGCCGCGAATTTAAAGCAGTTTAAGTTGGGGGTAATCTGGACATTTCCCAACTTAATCTTTTATGGCCCCACGACTTATATCACTAGTAGGAAATCATTTACCCTATTATTAAAATCTTAAACACTTATAGACTCTCTTTAATTCTCTCTAAGGCTCTTGGGCATAAGAAGGCTAGGGTTTTATCTAGAGGATCAATTTGGGGCTTGTACGGGTAATTTCTCTCCATCATCTTCATAATCTAAGGCATGTTTCTCCTCCATCATTGTTAGTTCCAACTAATGGCATATGTTATACAATGTTTTCATGGCATGATTATTGTTTGGTTTTGGGGTTTTCAAATATATGTTGGGGTTTCGGTATTAAATGTTTGTTATGGTTTTCCCATGTTTTAATTATGAACTTACATGCTTTAACGGTGGTTTGGACAATTGATTTCATGGGAATGGTTAATTGGTAATTGGAATTAGTTTTTGAAACACTATGCCCTCAACATGTTTGATAAAATGCCTATGAGAATGCTTTTACTATATTATTGGACATTTATTGGAACTATTGCATGGTATGGTTTGGTAATGGAACCCTAAATGGTATAAATGGTTTAAATGGATTAGAATGGCTAAATGGTAAGGTTTGGTGGTCATGGTTATGGTTAACTAAACTTTCTTGTGGGGTACAAGGGAATCCCCCAAGTAAACTTGTTAATGAACAACTTGTGGGGTACATTGGATTCCCCCAAGAAAGATTAATAATGGAACACTTTATGGGTACATGGGATTCCCCCAAGTAAACTTTATAATGTAATCTATGGGTACATGGGAATTCCTTTACATAAAAACGGTTGGCTAAGGACATTGCTTGCAAGCTATAGCCGGTATGACTATACCATAACTCATAGCCTTGGTTAATAATAATAGGATAATGATTTTGTTGGATAGTACTGGTTTTAATTAGGCAATAATGGTGGCGTGTGATAGCTAACCACTAAGGTGCAAGTCTAATGGATGGACACTGGAAACTCATGTTTACCAATATGAGGGTTGGTCATAGCGACTATATATGATACTATGAGGTATATAGGAATCCTCTAAGTATATTAGACATATGTATCATGGAGAGCGAATGGTACTTGGGAATCCCCTACTCTTATGATATCTTTAACTCGTGTGGATACATGCATCGGGTCCTGTTCAGGGGGTTACACTGGACCCATATAGCCCGTGGGTGGTTCTAGGAAGGTTAAGCTACACATATCCATTTTAATGGATTTAAAGGTATGCTAAACCTGGTTCACTTTTCCAGCATTGTTATATATATGTATGTTTATAGTTGTGTTTATGTGGTTGGTTTACTTTTTTTTACTAGATGGCATTATTTTATCCTTATCCTTAGATCATGGTAGCGTTCACCCACTAACCCATCTACCAGGGCTATATCCCTACGCGATGTAGGAACCAACCATTTTACTCCTTCTGCCTGGAGATCAGATTTGGGATCAGCTATTGAATTAAAGTGGTGAGCTTCCATATTCTAGAAGGATCCATTTCATATCATTGATGTCTTTACATACTTTGGTTATTTTATCGATATTGGTTTTGGATATGGTTGGGTACATGGCCCAACTAGATATTGTTTTTTTTTTAGTTAGAGGCTTTGTGTTACTAGTTGAAATGGGTCGTGTCGTTATTGGTCTCAACATTTGTATTGGCATTGGTATTGTGGCAGATACTGTTGGACTAAATTTATGATTGTTCCATCCTTTTATGTTATGTTACTGACAAGAAAATGGTTTTTATATTTGTTAGGTTATGGTTGATGGTTGGTTGGACTTTTTTGAGTCGTTCATGGTTATAGACCTATCCCAGAGACAGGAATTGAAATAAATGCTATCTTGTTATAATTTGGAATTCATCGTACTCATGATATGCATACGTTGGTTGGGTTGGGTAACAGGGTTGGTCTCCAGTCCTGGTTGGACTGGGATGCCCATTATAAAAAGGCCCTGGTTCGGGTCGTTTCATTAGGGTAGTTTGTCATATTTTTGATTGATTTTTTTAAAAAATGACACCCCTCCAAAACTGTGTTTTAGAACTGTGTGAATGTACATATGTGTTAACATTGTGGATCTTGTTATGGCATTAGGATTAGGGAGATGATAATCACTTGCTAACAATTACATAAACCCATAAGTAGTAGCCTGTAATATTGACTTTGTGTATGTGTGTGTGAGATTCTACTTAGTTCCCTTTGTGTGTTGAATTAATAACTTGACTGGTTAGTCTTTCCTAGGTTGTAGGATAGTTGGTTAGGAAAGGATCATAGGCCATTTTTTATTTTAGTTCACTTGTAGCCTAAAATGGCCTTCCCAATGTGAAATAGTCTCTCTTGCTCCCTGTTTTGAGCCTTGTAGCTTATTTTTCTTATTTAACCTATCACATTTCCATTTATGTTGCAACAAACAATTTTGTCCCATCCCTCCTTGGATATTACATATCTCAACTCAGAGAAATTGCCTAAGTTGAGGGTGGCTATCATAGGTGTGTGTGATGTAAAATAGATATTATAAGGGTAAATAAGAGAAAATAGGGCTAGGTGTGGTAGCAAAAGAAAAAGAAAATAAAAATAAAAATAAAAAAAACTAAAACTAAAACTAAAAATAAAAATAAAATAAAAATTGTGAAAAAGAAAAAAAATGAAAGAATAAAAGACCACACCGAACCTGAATGTGCAACAAAGAATAAAAAGGAAGAAATAAGGGTACAATAAAAAGAAAGTTGGCAAATAAGTGGGAACCCAAAGTTAGTGTAGTACCAAGGAGGCTTAGTCACTTGATATCCATATGTACCATACCATTCCCCTAAGCCTACATTACAAGATGAGAAAAGTGTTATAGTGATCCTAATTTGACTGTCTGAAAACTAAGGTAAAGAAAATAATGGCAAACCTATGGTATTTGATGCACATTGATTGAAACTTCTCTTTTGAGTGTGAGTGTCTCTTGACTGTCCCTACATTGACATTCATTATTTCATATGATTGAGTGGGACATCATTGTTGTGAGGGCACATGAATCATATTGCTAGCTTCTTACATGTTTGGGTGGTGTAACTTTTACATATGCACATTTTCTATTGATAATATAATTCCATACCTTGATCCCATTGTGTCACATTGTTGTGATTCATGTTTATACATAGTTGATTCTAAAAAGTAGAGATAGGAGGAGGTACTGTTGTTTGAGCTTAAAGTGTTGACTGACTGCCTTAAATAGCTTAGAATCTCCTACTTAAGCGTCGTGTTTTGTTTTGTTTCTTAAGGACATACAAATGTTCTAAGTTGAGGGTGTTGATTTCCAATAGAAATATAGCACTTGCGACGTTAAACTATGAAAATGCAAGTTTCTTAGGTTGTTTTTTTAGATATGATGCGTTTTGGATTTGTTTTACAAGAAACTAGGTTTTGGATGCTAAGTTTGTGAAAAATAAGAAAATATGATGTTTTTGGCTACTTATGTGAGAAATCTTGGGTATTCATGAAACTTTCTGTATTATACGTGACCAATGTATGTGATGAAAGTTGAGGATTTGAAGCTTGGTTGCAAGTGTTGAAAGGCCTGGAACTTACCTATGTCTACAGGTGGACCGCATGTTTCTCATGTAGTCTGTATGAGACTAAGGTAAGTGCTGGAATTGAAGATCTAGAGAGTGAAAGATCTAAAAAAGAACTCCCGACACCTACCTATGTCAACATGTGGACCACATGAATCACATGTGGGATGCATGTGGGCAGAGAATGTATTAAAAGTCCAAAATGTAGATATAAAAGCTACATGATTTTTCATCTAAGCACATACGGTGGCCACATGATCCCAGTCTCAAGCCGCATGTGCCACATGCGCCCAAGGCCAGGCTGCATGTGGATGCCACATGTGGCCGCTGATCCTTTTTTATCCTTTTTGGTCCAGAATTTGATTTGAGGGTTTCCTCGTGAACTATAAATAACCCTTTTTTTGTTTTTTAGTAGACGTTACATACTCTTGAAACTTTAAAATATAGTTTGATTCTGAGACTCAATTATGGTCTTGGAATTCATTGTATTGATTTTAGTTGATTAATTCAATTACGGTTTTGGGGTTTTACTTCTGATTATTGTGTTTTGATCTTATTCTTTCAATCATGAATGTTGTTGATTACTTCACAATCATGAGTGGCTAAAAATCCTTAGCTAAGGTTGTGGAAACCCTAGCAGATTGACGAAGTAGCAGAAGTGCAATTGTTTTTTTGAACCGATACCCATGCATTGTATTATCTTCACTTTAATAGATATCTTAGAGGTTGAAAATGTTAGGATCCCTCCTAGGTTATTGCTACTTACTTTAAAAGAGGAGTAGTGACTAGGTAAAGATAATTACAATAGTAACTTAAAGATTAGTTATCGATCTACGCACCTAGATATTACCTAAGTAAGATGGTTAGCTTTCATGTAATAACTAAAGACTCAAAAGGTAATAGTTAACTGGGATCAAGATAAGGGTTAGTAAGGAAATATCCAGAGAGACAAAAGATAAAGGGTGAAATCTATCTGCTCATCCAAAAGACTGTAGATGGTTCATAACTTATCAAATTCTACATGTAAGGTATCATGTTAGTTCAATAAAGCACGATAAGCCTACAGAGTTGAAAAGCCAGGGAACACAATATTAGTGTTCACCTATGATTGATTACAACCGAAGTTGATATTTTCCACTTGTTCGATATTGCTAATCAAAAGCCACCCATTTACTTTTCTAGTTCTACCTATTGATTACAATAGTTGAGAGCCATGATTCCACGTATTACCTTGGGATTCAACCTCGACCTTTGTTGGGTTACTATATCTAGCAGCGACCACATAATCTTTAGAGTGAAAGCATAGCTTAGGCGTTATCAATAACCTTATTCAACTGATGATAGTCTATATACATCAAAAGATACTTATCTTCTTTTCTGACAAAAAGTACAGGAGCACCGCATGGAGAAACACTAGGATGGATAAAACCCTTATCAAGAAGATCCTCTAATTTCTCCTTTATTTCAGCCAGAGCCATCCTATAAGGGGGAATGAAAATGGACAAGTATCCAGTAAAAGGTCAATCCCAAAATCTATTTACCTATTTGGAGGAATTACATGGAGATCATCGGAAAAAACTTTAGGAAATTCATTAAACATATGGATAGATTGCATAGAGGGACTCTCAAAGTTAGAATCCTTAACCCAAACTAGATGATACACACACCCTTTGAAAATCAATTTTTGATCTCTAAGATAAGTGATAAACTTCCCATTTGAACTAGAGAACTCCCATATCATTATAATATCGGTTCATTAGAAAAATGAAAATTGACCTTTTGGATCCTACCATACGAAGAAGCATAGCATGAATTAATCCAATCCATCCCCAAGATTACATCAAAATCCACCATATCAAGTTCTATAAAATCGACCAATGTGTCACTATGATAAATGGATAACCACATAAACCCTATTGATTTTTCTAGCAACGATAGACTCACCCACAGTAGTAGAAATAGAAAAAAGGGTCGGAGATATTTTCAGGACCAAAACCAAAGTGTACAGTCATATAAGGGGTCACATAATATAGGGTAGAACCCAGATCAAGGAAACAATAAACATCACAGGAGAAGAGCTGTAATATACCAGTGGCAACATTTGGATTCCTGATGAGTAGCAAGTGCTTATAGGCAATTTCGGCTATTTTTGATACCTAATGTGGTGCGCTTAGGTTTAGGATTTGAATAAGTGGCAACCGAGACCTTATTAGTTCCAGTGGTAACTTTAAAACTTCAGTGCGTACTCTTTAACACTTATCTTACCTTGCTTCATGTTCACAAACTCTTTGGCCTTAGCCTCCCTAAAATCCTAAGGAAATAAGTGATACAAAAAGTACCTTAAAACTTATCCCACACTTTTGACTCAACATGATCAACCCTCTGCTCTTACAACTCGTCATACCACTAGTAAGCCAAATCCTTTAACTAAGAAGAAGAAAACTTTGCACCTTCTAAATCATAAACATGCATCACTCTAAAGATCTTCTCCATCTCTCAATAAACCCTTGAGGATTCTCCTCAACCATATACTCTATAAAGATTGGGGGATTCAACATCATAAATGGTCCAACTCGAGTGACCCTAGATGAACTAGAAATAGGACCAACATGATCAGATCAATGAGATTGTGATGCCAAAAACTGAGAAAGCATATGGTAGTCTAATAGAACTCTGCATTTAAAATATCTCCCTAAGGTGACTGAGCATGAGTATTACTAGCCTGGAATCCCAATAAGGACTATTAGGAATCGGTGGAACCCCAGGTTCAGTAGTACAGTCAAGAGAAAGGACCAAAGATTGAGTTTGCACTCCATGATTAGGGCAAATTTCCTATGCACTCGCCTCAGGTGGGATAGAGGTTCCAGCTAAGTTTCTATGACTATCAGATCTTTTGGGAGGTATGATCTAATATGCGAGCAAGCTAGGAGTTAGAGAAGTTTCATGATAACTAGACTATCTAGAACGAAATAGAACACAAAGATGGGAAACATTCTTAAATGCCTTGTAGACTCCTTCTTATAAGTGTGGCACACTACACATCAATAAGAGGGACTATACCTGTCACAGCTTTGTAGACATCCTGCGACTCTAAACCATGCTCTGATACAAACTTATCTAGACCAGAACTCGGGCCTAGCCATGACAGGAATCTGAAGCCCACAATGAGTCAAGAGAAACCCCCTTAATGTTACCTCAAGAACACAATAAAAGTAAACAGTGGAAGCCAACCAAAATAATAAGAGAGATAGACAAGTTAGAAGAAAATTTTTCAGTTAAGACATAACAACCATGACATCCCAATACTCTCCTCAAATGCCTCTAAACCATAAATACTAACTAAGTCAGGACATGCCCCCGACTGTGACAAAAATAATCCCAAAGTACTATAAATATAAAAGAAATAATAAAATGATTAGGCCTTCCAAGGAATAGAGGCTCACTATATCACAACTGATTAAGGGGAGTACCAAACTGCCTAACGCTATATAGGACAAACATAAAAGTCCCTGGGACCTACATCTTGAAATGATGTAGAGTATGAGGATGGTAAG
Organism: Capsicum annuum; assembly: GCF_002878395.1. Lineage (NCBI taxonomy): Eukaryota > Viridiplantae > Streptophyta > Magnoliopsida > Solanales > Solanaceae > Capsicum > Capsicum annuum. Next base: position 64,814,555 of record NC_061119.1, on the reverse strand, counting down.
TGGGGTAATCAGTGACATGTAACCCAAGAGAAGGAATAAAATAATGCATTTACCAAAATCTAGTCATAAAGCACATGCAAAACATTTATACACATATATATATACATATATATATAGGATGTCAGGATAGGGACAAAGGAGATAAGACATGATAGTTTAAAACATTAACCTAAACTAAGAAGCTCATATCGATTTTTTAGGCACCCACGGGCTATATGGGTTTGGCTCCTTCTGCTATAAGGGCCTCAGTCTATGTTAGTCACATGTACCAAGAAATGGATAAAGACACAAAGGTGATAGCGGTAAAAAATATAATATTTATCTAGACATAATGGTCATATACACCCCCAACATTGTCAAACGTGGGTTCTAGTGTTGGTTCCCTCGCTACTACACATTCTTAGTGAGCTACACAATTCCTTTTAAGCCAAAATTAAAATAATTTGCACATAAAGCTACCATTAACCATGGATTCTTATATCAAGGAATTTTTCCAACTTGGTATTGTCATATAAATATTCTTTAAAGCTGTTCTATTTATACCAAACCAATCCAATTAACCTAATTGACTCCAATTCCTAGTTTAAAACCTAAACCATAGCCACCAAGGGCATCTAAATCCTTTTTATCCATGTATCCTTTAATGCAATGCAATGTTTTCAAAAGACAAACTCAATCGTGTAAGAATCCATATTCAAAATAAATATTTTAATGTAGGTTGAGGTTAATGCCATTACCATGGCAAAAATTCATCAATTTGGTGAAACCCATGTCACTCATTTCAACCATTATAACCAAGCACTAATTCAGTTCCAATAGCCATCATTTAAAGCATGAAAACCCCAGTAAAAACAAGGAAAAAGTAATTTAAGTAGTAACAAACAAAAGTCATCAACCCAAGTTCAAACCCATCATTCAAAACACAAAAATTTTGAATAAATTGATGGAAAAATGTAAAATACAAGTTAGGGAATGATCAACATGCCTAAAATATAGAAGAAATCATAGAGGAATTGAAGTTGGATCCCGGAGTAATGAATTCTTGTAAAACCCTTTTTATTTCTTAACTTCAGATTTAGAGGAGAGAGAAATATACAGCTAAGTAAATTTGGGGTTTTTCTGGGGTTGGGTGATGTTTTAAGATTCTTTAAGGTAAAAAGGACCAAAAAGTTCCAAATCTAAACAAAAAATAATGAACCGTATGAAAATTACATAGCAACGTGGCACACTTCTATTGCGGAGTATAGCCAGTGTGCCAAGGTCTTATCGCATAAGCTAAGTGGTGTGGCATTCTAGTATCACAAACTCTCAATACCTCAGGGTCTTAAAATGACTCGAAACCCCTTCTGAAATTTCTAAAAATTTCCAAAACACACCTTTAACATCCCTTATCAAAATTATGATAAAAAATTAGCAAGATAAATGCGGGAGGAAACAAATAAAATGATCAAAATTTAAGGGGGTCTTACACTCAAGCTCAAGAATAGGTGTCATCCGGAGCTCATGCTTCTGCAAGATATTTCCTTGCCACTAGCATAGATCATATGCTCGATCATAGTTAAGTGTATCTTTATTAATTATCGTCTAATAGTAACCATAATGCAAAATCTTTTGGGTCATACGAGTACCTCTATGGTGACCCCAAACTGAAGAAAAATGACAGGCCTTAAGAATGCTCATTATCTTAACTTCTGGAATACACTTCTGAATCACACCATCTGAACATACCCAAAATAAGTATGTCCCATCAAAAAAAAACTTTTATACCTCATGTATAAATAGGTTTCACTTTTGAAATGATAAGTTTTCTAAAATGAGGTCATTTGAGAAATAATTGGTAAAGTCAGCAAACCAAAGAATTACGTCTTGTGATGTTGCGAAGACACACTCATCTATAAGTGTATCATAAATCTCAAGCTTATCCCCTAATTTAAGCATTACCTCCTCTTCTAGGCAGTATAGATGGTTTGTAACATGATTCTCTATGCCCTTCCAGTCCTTAATCTCAAAGTCAAACTCTTACAACAATAGTACCCATCCAATCAATCTCCGGTAAGTATCCTTATTCGCCATAAGGTACCTAAGATATGCATGATGAGTATGCATAATGACTTTGGTACCAATCAAATATGACCAGAACTTCTCAAATGCAAACAAGACTGCAAGTAACTCTTGTTCAGTAACTATGTAGTTTTTAGGTACAGGGTTGAGTGCTTTGCTGCCATAATAAATATGAGAAAAAATATTCTCATGTATTTGGCCTATGACAGATCCTAGGTCCACACCACTAGCATCACACATTACCATAAATAGAGGAATTTGATCCTGAGACACAATATTAGGGACCGAGATCAACCACCCCTAAAGGAACTCAAAAGCCTTGAGACAAATATTTAAAAAAACAAACTTCACTTTCTTCTCTAAGAGCTTGCACAATAGATTTACAATGTTAGAGAAGTTCGTGGTGATTCACTTATAAAACCTACATGTCCTTAGAAGCTCTAAATACCTTTTACATAAATCAGTGGAGATAATCTGTAACGCCCTGAATCTAGTACCTAGAATGCTGCATGGTGCTTATGACCTCGAAGGACCACAAGCTAACCCATGACTGATAGCTGTACCTGTATACTGCATAAAATACTTTATAATGCTGAAACATGAACTGAAAGGCCATAAGGTTAAAAACTAAGATATAATATCTGACAAAATATATAACATCTAGGTGGGGTATGAAATGCCCAAAATGACTAAAATAAACTGACTAAACATGATAGTCTGAAAAGCCTCTAACTGACTAAGCTGTCTGAATAAGAAGTTGATGGGACGTCCCCAACTAACTCCAACTAATAAACTAATTAATGATAAAATAAAGTAATAATCATGTCCTCAAAAGATGAAGACTCACTTTTAGCTCTGACTGCTGAGATTGGAATCTTCTGATGCTTTGGAGCTCGTGTCTCTAAACCTATGGTATAAGACACCATATCAAAAATGCATCAGTACTTTAAATGTACTGGTATGAATGTGAGGTAGGCTAAATGCATGGGGTTCATACGCATGAACAATACTGTCTAACTGACTACTATGAACGTGAAAATACATACATGCATACATAGTAACTATATTTGAAATTGTGATAACATGAGTTTACTGATAACTAACATGACTAATAACTGATAACATGAGTGACTGTATCTGACAGTCCTGAATCTGATGAAACTAGCTGAGTTTCGTTCTGTATCTGAGCTGACTATGTCTGACAGTCCTGAGATCTGAAGAACAATCCATGTTCTTTTATTAATACTAATACTAAAACTATATGAGATAGTTATCTAACTGACATGCCCTAAATGCGCTATAATAGCTGAGCTAGTGTCCAATCTGGGCCCTGATTGGAAGGGTGTCAATACCGTACCACTTGTAGAGACAAGTTATGGGTGATCCTCATCTGATAGTGTACCCTAAAATAGAATGGTGGGAACCTCATCTGACAGTGTTTATTCACCTCATTAACCCTCATCGAATAGTGTTGATGTCTCAACCTATGCTAGATACATAGTTCTGGAATGCAAGGATGACTTCTAAGAATCACACCCTAATATAACAGTGCATGTCCCCATCCTTAGGTTCAGTCGATAGTAATTCCTACTCCCATCTGATTAGGCTTTGAACATGATTAACCAAACTGTACATCGACTGGGTTTAATAAATTTTGTGACTGATGGAATACTATGGATATTTGATAACTGACTGAGTTCATGAGTTTACTGAGAGTACTGAGATTTCCTAAGTCACATGACTGACTGAATTCTACTGAACGTGTCTTGACTGAGAGTATTGTGAAAACATGACACTGGCTCTAGGCATACAACTATATTTTTTAGGTATAAGTACCCCCAGGACTCGTTGGAAAGGAACAGACAAAGAATGACTTTCTTGAACACATAATTAATATCATAATCCATTATTCATTTATTGAAGCACTTCATCAAACATGTGATATGCATAAACTTGTACATACATGGGGAATTCATAATATCATACTGGTTGGGAACTGTTTCTTCATATAAGCATTTGATCAAACACATGGTAGGCATAGTACTTGTAGATAACATTATACAACAATTAAAAATCATGGTTCATCTCTAATTTCACCATTCAAGGGTTTAATCATGGATTCACATGAGGCTAAACCTATAATAACAAGTTTTCCCATAAGATTTTATCCTTAAAACATAGAATAGAATTCAATTGGTCATTATCAACATGAACAAAACAAACCCAACATGGAATTCATACACATTCATATACTTGAACTTTGAAAATGAGATTTTTGGGATTCATGGACAAAAGGAGTCTATGAATGAACACTATGCATACCTGGTAATGAGATTCTTGAAGTTCTTGAACTTGAAGGATTGGGATCTCTTAGTTCTTGAAGAAGATTTGGATTTTGTTCTTGAGGATTGCTCTTAGGGATAAAACCATCATTTCAATTTTGTAGATGAATTTAGGAGCCTTGGTCGAATATTCCTAGGTATATAAACAGGTGGTAAAAGACCAAAAATCCCCTTTAAAAATAACTTTAAAATAAATAAGCGAAATATGTGATGGTGGGTGCGATGATCCATCACTGGGTCGATGGTCTGTTGGACTGACCGTCGCACTAGGACCATAATTGGAACTTACTGCCTTGGTGCGATGGTGGGGTGCAATGGTTCGTTGGTCCTGACCATTGCTTCTAGGCAGAATAGGGCCTCACTGTTTTCCTTGCAACGGTCTGAGCGATAGTCCGTCGCTAGTCTGATGCTCCATCGGCTTGGGCCGTCGATCCAGGGTAGAAGGTAGCCACACTGCCTCTCTACGAAGGTCATGGGCGATGGTCCATTGCTAGTCCGATGTTTCATCAGCCTCACTGTCGCACCTGGGTGGTTTTACTGCTTTCTGTATTTCATCCATAACCTTCTTTTTTGATGTCGGATTTTGATGAAATTGGTATCGATGGAAAGCTTATTCAATTTACCACGTGAGAAAAATTGAAAATATTAAAAATACCACATATAAAAAAGTGGATTCATATTTCAAAAAAAGCTTCTAACATTCTTAGGACAATTTTAAGCTAGGAAAAAGTATGGGGTATTACAATATCTCCCCCTTGAGATCATTCGTCCTCGAACTAGACCGAGTGAGAGGGAAAGAATATAAACTGACATACATACTGAACATAAATGGTTGGAACATAATATCATGACTTGCATGACTAATAACTAAATATATCATACTAAATATGCATATTTGATGCATGTGTAACTGATTCATGAATGCATGACTGGGTGTTCTGCTGAACTAAATTTCTCACAATGAGAATGCATGTCCAATGCATAGTTATATAACTGAGCTAATACATGAATTCATGAGTGAATATGCAATGGTACTTGGTACCAAGTTTGTGATGAACACTGAACATGAAACTGAGTAAGCTTAGGGAGAACTATTACCTTGAGCTTGATCTGAGTTGGTGGAGAAGAGGTGAGGATACTTGGTATGCATGTATACTTCTACTTCCTAAGTATCTCCCTCAGTGGACTGATTTCACCAAAGAACTTTAACTAAAGGGACTTTTTTGTTCTTTAATCTACGAGTCTGATAGTCTAGAATTTTGATCAGAATCTCTTCATAAGAGAGGCTATTCTGAATATCTATGCTCTGAATAGGGACTACAACTGCTGGGTCACCTATGCACTTCTTGATCAAGGAGACATGGAAGACTGGATGAATTGAAGCTAGATTTGAAGGCAATTCGAGCTCATAAGCTACCTTACCAAAGCGACTGAGAATCTTAAAGGGACCCATATCTGGGACTGAGCTTTCCCTTCTTGAGGAACCTCTTCACTCCTTTAATGGAAGAGATATTTAGATATACATAATCACCAATATCAAACGCGAGATCCTTTCTAAGAATATTTGCATAAGACTTCTGTCGGCTCTGAGCAGCCCGACGTCTTTCTCTGATCAACTGGACTTTCTCTAAGGCATCGAATACCAAGTTAGGCCCTATAATTGAGGCCTTACTAACTTTAAAACAACTAATTAGAGATCTATATCTCCTACCCTATAGATCTTCGAATGGAGCCATATAAATAGTGGAATGATAGCTATTGTTGTATACAAATTCAATCAAAGGCAAGTGGTCTTCCCAACTTCCCTTGACATCAATTGCACATGCACACAACATATCTTCTAAAGTCTGAATGGTCCTTTCTTCTTGACCATCTGTCTGAGGATGAAAGGCTGTACTAAGATGAACTTGGGTACCAAGACCCTTTTGGAATGCTTTCTAGAAATGAGAGGTGAATTGGGTACCTCTGTATGAGATAATAAATAGCGAAACACTGTGCAATCTGACCAACTCTCTGATGTAGAGTTTGGCTTAATCCTTAGCTGAATAAGAGGTATGAACTGGAAGGAAATGAGCTTATTTGATCATACTATCTACAATGAACCAAACTAAATCATGTTGGCGACGAGTACGAGGCAAACCCATCGTAAAGTCCATGTTCACTTCTTCCCACTTTCGAGTAGGAATACTGAACTCCTGCATGGACCCTCTAGGCTTCTGATGCTCTATCTTAACCTGTTGACATATAGATCACTTAGCCACAAACTCTTCAATATCTCTCTTTATCCTACTCCACCAATAGATTTCTCACAAGTCACAGTACATCTTTGTGACCCCTGAATGAATAGAGTAGCGCACACCATGCGGTTCTGTAAGAATTCACTACCTTAAGTCCTCTACACCTGGAACAAACAGATGACCCTGATAATGCAAAACAACATCTCCCCCTTGGTAGAAAACCTCTAATTTCTAATCTTTGATTGACTCTTTCAACTTGACAAGGATGGGATCTCTATCTTGATTTTCTTTCACCTCGAAAACTAGAGATGATTCTGAACTACTTTGGACCAATATATCACCCTCTTCTATATCGACTAAGCAAACGGCTAGTACCTCAAGTTGATGGAATTCCTGGGCTAACTTCTTCTTACTATCCTCGACATAAGAAACACTACCCATAAACAGTCTACTACGAGCATTGTCCATGATGTTGACCCTGCCTGAATGATAAAGGACACTCAAGTCATAATCTTTCAAGAGCTGTAAGAACTTTCTGTGATGAAGATTGAGATCTTTCTGAGAAAAGACATATTGAAGGCTCTTATGATCTGTGAACACATCTACATGAACACCATATAGATAATGCCTCCAAATCTTCAAAGCAAAAACTACGGCTTCTAACTCAAGATCTTGAGTAGGATAATTCTTCTCATGGGTTAAGCTGTCTGAAGGTGTAGGATATGACCTTACCATGATACGTAAGGACACAACCCAAACCCACTCTAGATGTATCACAATACACTATGAAACTATCTGGAAGAGGTAAGACTGGAGCTGAGGTGAGTTGAGTCTTTAATTCCTAAAAACTCTTCTCGTAAGGATCTGACCACTGAAACTTGAATTTCTTCTGATTCAATCTGGACATAGGGGATGAAATAGAAGTAAATACCCCAACAAATCATCTGTAATAGCCAACCAAACCCAAGAAACTCTTAATGTATGATGGAGAGACATATCTGGGCAAATTTCTTACCACTTCGGTCTTTTGCAGATCTACTCTAATGCCATTACCAAAAATGTTATGATCAAGGAATGCTATTGACCTTAGCCAAAATTCGTACTTATTGAATTTAGAGAACAACTGATGATCTCTGAGAGTCTAAAGTACGATTCTAAGTTGGTCTGCATAGTCACACTTATTGCAGGACTAGACCAGAATATCATCTATGATGACTATGATGAACATGTCCAAGTACTGTTTAAAATCACGGTTCATCAATTCCATGAAAGCTGCTGGGGCATTGGTGAGACCAAAGGACATGACTAGGAATTCGAAGTGACCATACTGAGTATGGAAATCTATTTTTAGAAAGTCACATTCTTTGACTCTGAGATGATGATAACCGGATCTGAAGTCTATCTTGGAGATATAGCTAGCACCCTGAAGTTGGTCAAACAAGCCATCAATTCTGGGAAGAGGATACTTATTCTTGATCATGACCTTATTAAGTTGATGGTAGTCTATACATATTCTGGGTGATCCATCTTTCTTACACGAAAATAATACTGGAGTACCCCATGGTGACATACTGGGTCTGACGAATCCCTTATCTAAGAGATCCTTTAACTGCTCTTTTAATTCTATGAGTTTTGCGGTGCCATTCTTTATGGAGGAATAGATATAGGCTGAGTATCTGGAAGAAGATCAATGCAGAAGTCTATTTCCCATTTGGGAGGAATTTCTGGAAGATCTTTAGGAAAGACATCTAAATATTCATTCATGACTGGGACTGATTCAAGACTGGGAGTTTCAGAACTAGTGTCCTTAACACGAACAAGATGATAGACAAATCCCTTAGATATCATTTTTGCCCCCGAAGGTAGGAAACAAGCTGACCTCTGAAAGTGGATACACTACCTTTCCACTCTAGGAAAGGTTTATTCAAAAATTGAAATTGAACTATTCTATTTCTACAGTCGACTGTGGCATAGCAGGAATGAAACCAATCCATGCCGAGAATAACATCAAAATCAGTCATCTCTAATTCGACTAAGTCTACTGAAGTGACTTTTTGAAATATCATAACTGGGCAGTCCTGTATACCCACCGAGCTATGATGGTTTTACCTACTGGGGTAGCAACTGAAAAGGGCTTTGCTAGAATTTTGGGACTGACTCCAAAATCAACTAACTACTATATAGGGAGTACAAAAGACAAAGAATCTCCTGGATCTAGCAAAGTGTAAGCATGAACATGAAAGATCTATAACATACCAATAACCAAATCAGGAGAATTTTTTTGATCTTACTGGGACTGGAGAACATAAAGCCTATTTGGGCGTTGCCCACTAGTAGCGTTGGAGGTGGCACCCAGCTGATTCAGGTGATCAGACTGAGATAACAAGCGGAGATAACTTTAATAACCTAACTGAGTGTAGCCTCCGTGTTTGTGTCCTGGCATGCCATAACCAAAATAGACATCACTGCCAGCTCTACAAACACCCTTGTAGTTCTTACCACAGGCCTGACAAAGGGGATTAGTTCGGGCACTACTAATACTGCCCTGAGACTTAGAGCCTGGCATTCTATCTTTGTTTCTATCTATTAATTTTGACACTAGAGCACTAGCTGATGAAGAAGCTGGGATGGATGGCTTAGGACAAAACTAAGAACGGTTATCTCCCTCTGGCTTGGGCTGACTAAAATTAAAGCTACCTGTCCTAGCCCTCTTATTCTGCTTTTTCCTCTACTTAATTTTCTACTCCTCTATCTACTGAGCATAAGTCATAATCCTAGCCAAATTCATTTCACTATTTAACATCGCCGACCTACACTCGTTGACCATACTATCATTCACCCCAGAAACCAACTTACTCATCTTGGCCTTGCTGTCTAAAACCACATTAGGGGCATATCTGGCTAATTGAGTAAACCTAAGAGAATACTCTTTCACCTTCATGTTCCCCTATGTAAGGTTGATGAATTCAAACACCTTAGCTTTTCTCAGCTCTAGGAGAAGAAGTTTTTTAAGAATGCGGTGACAAACTCCTTCCACTCAATAGGCCCTACATCATTTGTCCTTTTTAAATTCCACTACTTGTACTATGTGTGAGCAACATCCTATAACTGATAAGCAACTAGTTCAAAACTCTCAATAGCTGACACCCCCATAATGTCAGTAACCTTCTGGACCTAATCGATGAATTCCTAAGGGTCCTGATCTAACTTAGACCCGATAAAGGATGGAGGATTGATTAAGGCGAAGTCCCGAATCTTGGCTGTAGCTGAATTAGAAACTGAGTTAGCTGGAATGATAGCTGGTCATTCATTTTGAGTAGAAACTGACTGGACAGGAGTAGTGAATGCAGCTCTGAACTCTGCATAAGAAACATGTTTGCCCAAAGGTACTTAGGGATGAGGGGCTGACTGATTCCCATTTCTTTTTCTTAGAGCCATGTTCTGTAGAAGAAATAGAGAAATAGATTAGACTAAGAGATTGACTTGAGACTATGCCCACTAGCATGACATAAATACTGAAAGAAGGGAAACTGTTCCTAAAACATCTTATAGCCTCTTGCACATAAATATGGAGCGCATCGCACCCATGTACAAGATTCTACTAGATGTGGATTTCAGACTTCCTAGGACACTATTGAACCTTAGGCTCTGATACTAAGTTGTAATACCTTAAATCTGGTTTCCGAAATGCTACACAGTGCTCATGACCCCGAAGGACCACAGGCTAACCCATGACTGATATCTGTATCTGTATACTGCATAAAATACTTTATAATATGGAAACATGAACAGAAAGGCCATAAGGTTCAAAGCTAAGATATAATATTTAACAAAATATATAACATCTCGGTGGGGTATGAAATACCCAAAGCAACTGAAATAAACTGACTGAACATGATAGTTTGAAAAGCCTCTAACTGACTGAGCTATCTGAATAAGAAGTTGATGGGATATGTCCCAACTAACTCCAACTAATAAACTAATTAATGATATAATAAAGTAATGATCATATCCTTGAAAGATGAGGACTCACTTCTAGCTCTGATTGCTGCGACTGGAATATACTGATGATCTGGAGCTCGTGTCTCTGAACCTATGGTATAAGAAACCATAACACAAATGAGTCTATACTTTGAATGTACTGGTATGTATGTGAGGTAGGCTGAATGCATAGGGTTCATATGCATGAACAATACTGGCTAACTGACTACTATAAATGTGAGAATACATGCATGCATACATAGTAACTATACCTGAAATCATGATAACATGAGTTTACTGATAACAAACATGACAAATAATTGAGTTTTGATAACTGATAACATGAGTGACTGTATCTAACAGTCCTAAATCTGATGGAACTAGTTGAGTTCCGTACTGTATCTGACAGTCTTGAGATTTAAAAAACTATTTATGTTCTTTTATTGATACTGATACTAAAACTGTGGGAGATAGTTATCTAATTGATATGCCCCAAATGCGCTATAATAGTTGAGTTAGGGTTGTACCTTAATTGGAGGGGTGTTAATACCATGCCACTGGCAGAGATAAACTATAGGTGACCCTCATCTGATAGTGCCCCTAAAAGTGAACGGTGGGACCCTTATCTGACAGTGTTTATTCACCTCATCAACCCCCATCGAACAATGTTAATGTCTCAACCTATGCTGTCTACATCGTTCTGGAATGCAAGGATAACTTCTAATAATCACACCCTTATCTGACAGTGCGTGTCCCCATCCTTGATTTCTTGATTCACATGACTGACTGAATTCTACTGAACGTGGCTTGACTGAGAGCATCGTGAAAACATGACACTGGATCTAGGTACACAACTATATTTTTTGGGTATAAGTATCCCCAGGACTCGTTGGATCGGAACTGGCAAAGCATGACTTTCTTGAACACATAATTAACATCATAATCTATAATTCACTTATTAAAGTATTTCATCAAACATGTGATATGCATAAACTTTTACATACATGGGGATTTCATAATATCATACTAGTTGGGCACTGTTCCTTCATATAGGCATTTAATCAAACACATGGTAGGCATAGTACTTGTAGATAACATTATACAACAATTAAAAATCATGGTTCATCTCTAACTTTTCCATTCAAGGGTTTAATAATGGATTCACATGAGGCTACACTTATAATAATAAGTTTCCCCTTAAGATTTTATCCTTAAAACATGGAATAGAATTCAATTGGTCGTTATCAACATGAAAAAAAAACCCAACATAGAATTCATACAGATTCATATACTTGAACTTTGAAAAGAAGCTTCTTGGGCTTCATCGATGAAAGGAGTCCATGAATGAACACTATCCATACCTGGTAATGAGATTCTTGAAGTTCTTAAACTTGAAGGACTGGAATCTCTTAGTTCTTAAAGAAGATTTGAATTTTGTTCTTGAGGACTGCTCTTAGGAAGAAAACCCTAATTTTAATGTTGTAGATAAATAATGAATTTAGGAGCCTTGGTCGGATATTACTAGGAATATAAATGGGTGGTAAAAGACCAAAAACCTCTTTAAAAATGACTTAAAAATAGCTTAAAAATAACTGAACAAAATATGCGACAGTGGGTGTGATGGTCCATCGTTGGGTCGACGGTCCGTCAGACTGGCCGTCGCATTGGGACCAGAATTGGAACTTAATGCCTTGGTACGATGGTGGGGTGTGACTTTTCATCACTGGATTGATAGTCCATCGGTCCTGACCATCGCTTCTAGGTAGAATAGGGCCTCACTGTTTCCCTTGTGACGGCCTGAGCGATGGTCCATTACTAGTTCGATGGTCCATTGGCCTGGGCCGTCTATCCAAGGCAGAAGGTAGTCACACTATCTCACTGCGATGGTCATGGGTGATGGTCCATCGCTAGTCCGAAGGTTCGTCGGCCTCACCGTCGCACCTGGGCAGTTTTACTGCCTTTTGTATTTCGGCCATAACTTTCTCTTACAATGTTGGATTTTGATGAAATTGGTATCAATGGAAAGCTTATTCAATTTCCCACATGATAATAAGTAAAAATATTAAAAATACCGCGTGTAAAAAAATGGATTCATCTTTCAAAGAAAGCTTTTAATATTCTTGGGATAATTTCAAGCTAGGAAAAAGTATGAGGTATTACACAATCTTTCAATCACCTTAATCTTTGCCTTATCAACCTCTATCTCTTTCTTTGAGCTATTTTTTCCAGGAACGATCACCTATTTAACCTTAAACTGACACTTCTCTCAATTTAAACTAGGTTACACTCCTCACATCTTTAAAGTGCATTAGCCAAGTAGGACATACAATCATCAAATGATTCACGAACAATAAAGAAATCATCCATGAAGACCTCAATAGTATCCTCCACCATATCAGAAAACATAGATATCATGCAGTGCTGAAAAGTTGTGAGAGCATTAAAAAGATCAAAAGGCATCCTCTTGAATGTGAATGTACCAAATGGACATATGAAAGTGGTCTTCTCTTGGTATTCGGGGGAAATAAACATCTGATTATACCCCAAATAATTTTCAAGAAAACAATACCATCCTCTTCTTTTAAGATGGTTTAACATCTGGTCCATTAATGGGATATGAAAGTGATCCTTTTGTGTCTAAGTATTCAACTTTTGGTAATCCATGCAAAATCTCCATCTTGTAACTAGTCTCATGGGGACTAACTCATTCTTCACATTGGGGACTACATGATCCCGCCCTTCTTTGGCATACACTGAACTGAGCTCACCCACTTCTTATTGGAAATAGGGTAAACAACACTTATATCTTACCACTTTATAATCTTTTTTCTTCACCATCTATTGCATAGGTGGATTTAGATGGATGTTCAATTTTAGGAACACACTCTAGTTCAAGATGAATCTTATGAGTACAAATTCCAGGTGGAATCTCGACAATATCTTCAATAGTCCAATTAATGAACCATTTAGAACTCTGCAATACTAAAATCAATGCCTCAGTCTATGTATCCAACAATTCTTCAACAATGATAATCAATAAGGTATTGTTGGACCCCAAGAATTCATAACACAAATGAGAGAGAGGGCCTTCAATTCCAAAACTGGTGGCTCCTCAATAGATGGTCGAGCTGGCAACGCTGCTCTATTCTTCCGATCAAGATCCAACTTCTTTGTTGCATAAGATTAAGAACCTCTTCCCAGAATTTTGCTTACCATTTCATCATACACATCGATACCATTACTATCAAAATTATTGATCACTGCCACTAATGCCTCAACCCCAAGTCTCTCTTTAATAGGTACAATCAATGCATCTTTCTCCATGGTGTCTATCACAAAAAATGCCCGTATATTTTTGGGTTATTACATTGACTAACACACATTGAAAGTAATATGTTCATAGTAAAGAAAAAATTTCATTTGTTCCATCTCTATGTCAACTAATGTCCTACCTATACTAGAAAGGGCCTTCTTAAGATGATAGGGATGTCAAAAGCCACCTCAAAATAAGGAATCATAAAATCATCTAGGAATATGAAAGAAACAACCTTCACTAACACATCACATAATATACAAACCGAATTCTTCATAGTGTAATCAATCATCAATAATCTCATAGATGTTGGCTTGGGTTCTCCTAAACCTAACTACTTGTACACAAATAGTGGCAATAGGTTAATGCTAGATCCCAAATCATATAATGTTCATGTGAATTTAAAGGACCCAATAGTACATGGGAGAGTAAAAAGTTTGGTATCCTTCTTCTCAACCAAATATCGAGAAGCAATAGCACTGTAGTGGTGCATATTATCAGCAGCCTCAAAACTTATTATATGTTTCTTTGTAACCAAATCCTTTATGAATTTTGTAGAACTAGGAATCTCCTCAAAAGTGGTGTGTATGTTCCCTTGTGGAACATGCACAACACTTTTCT